>NW_020955226.1:2963620-2966612 GCF_003031625.1 Empidonax traillii
CTATAAAGCATCAGAGACAAAGAGCGGGCAACAGTAAGAAATGAGAGGTTGTCAGGGACAGCAGAGCGGGGAATAGCTTTTACCCTGAAAGAGCTACGAGGCACGAGCATCGGAGTCATTATTGTCATTATTCTGAAACTGGAAAAACGGGGGAGGGGGTGAGAGGCAGCACTAGGTCTTGTTCCATGTACGGGTGACAGGCACTGCTGCCTTCGACTGAGGTGTCACACGCAGAAATCGAATTAACTGGCAACACGGGTCAAACCAAGATAACCGCTGGCAGCAGCTCTCCGCCCTGCCCGCCTGGGGCTCCCCGCCTCCTGGCACGGGCGGTACCCCTGCAGAGAGGGCTCCTCTACCCGTCCGGGAGCACCGCGGCTCTTCCCCCGCTCCCCCTTCCAGGGATCGAGCCGCTGCCCTGCCCGCCCGGGTGAGCCGTCCCCGGCCCGGCCCCTCTGACACCTTCTCCCCTCACGCCGCAACCCCGGTCAGTGCCCCCCCGCGCTGCTGGAGCTGCGGCTGCCCCGGGAGAGGGCCAGAGGGTCTCGGCTGCTGCCCCCTCTACCCGGGCCCCGCTCCCCGCTTCGCCCGGGCTCAGGTGGGGCCGACCGGGGCGTGTCTGGGCCGCGGCTCCCGGGGCTGGGAAGGAACCTGTCCCCACCGCTGGTGCCGTCCTAGTACGGCAGTCGGCGGCCCGTCAGTCCGTCCGGGGCTCAGTCATGCAAGTCCGATCATCTAGTCAAATACTATTTTTCACCCAATTAATTCCTGAACTCTTTTGTGACCCCATTTCACGCCACTTTATTTTAAGCTGCCACTTCCCTGGAGCCCCGCCAGTAAATGATGAGATGTTCGAGTCCCGGGTGCCTTTCCCTCTCCTCTGGGCGGGCCAGCATGTCACCTCGCTGATACCCGAGCCTCAGCTGCCCGGCGCCACCGGGCTCGGGAATCAGCCGTTCCTCCCTGCTATGGGGCCGTGCGGGAGGTCCGGGGGGGCAGCGCGGCGACCGAGCAGCCCTGCCGCTCCAGGGGAACGACTCTGCCCTCTTTTCCAGCTTATGACTCGTGGTGCGGCGTGGCTCACGGGTGCACTAGGAAGATCGGGCTGAAGATATGCGGTAAGTGCCCCCTTGCCTCCCCGTCCGACACCCCAACACACCCCCGTGGGGAGCAGCACTGAGGGCAGCACCGGCTGAACGCCCCGAGACCCAGCGGAGCCTCGGGCGCCCCCTGCAGGCAGCACGGCGGCTGGGCTGGGCCGGGCTCGGCTCGGCTCGGCTCGGCTCGGCTCGGCTCGGCGGCCCCCGGCCCCGCCGCTGTGCCCTCCCTTGGGTTCGCGTTGGCCGAGATTTTGCCCGCCAGGCGAGGGACGGCTGCGGCCCCGCTGCCCCTCCTGCCGCACACGGGGAGGTGCGGGCGCCGGGCGCCTCGGGCGGGGGAAAAGCAGGGCTCGCCGGGGGAGGGGTCTGGCTGCCTCTCACTGTCTGAAATTTTTCAACCTTATCTGACTAGAAAATACGGATCTCCGGGGGAAAAAAGATTAACGAGAGCCTTATTAAAGAGCAATTCGTCAGCTTGCTGTGCTGGTAAGATAGCGCTGGCAGCCAGTCAGCGCGCAGGCACATGAAATGCAGAAGGGAAACAAATGCACAATCAGATCGCAACGTTATAGCAAGAGATTCATTTGCAGATAACAAGCTGTCTCCCTTCTCCAGATTTCTCAGTAGTGCCTTTGCTTTCGGAGACTAACAGTCAGTTCTTTATTTTCTGATGAGGAGAATCATTCAGTTTAGCTCATGCCCCTTATGCATAAAAATTATTTCCCATTTTCCCCATCTACCTATTTTTTGGAGGGATGGGAAATTATTTCGTGTGGGAAACGAACCTTTTTTCAAAGCAAAGGAATATTTAAACCTCTTTGCTTACCTGCTCGAGTAGAAGTTCATTCTCTAAACGTTTTGTTACCTGAAAGTTTGGACGGGAAAAGAATCGGAGCAAGAATGTTTAGCCCTGTGTCTGTTAAGAGATTTCATTGGTAGCCGCTGGCGACATTAACGAGTAGTCGCTTAGTTCTATAAATAGCTCCTGATCTGGGTTTAATGGACCGTTTCCCTACCAGTCCCTTCAGCGGCTGGAGCAATGGGCTTTTTCACCATCATTTTAATTTAGCCCGGCAAGCAGAACTGATAAAGTAACGCGCCGTTAGGCTTGCTCCATGTTGCTGGACTACCGGGGTTACAGAGGGACATCGCAGCTTCTCTCAGTGAGATCAAATACATAGAAAATGAAACATCCCACCATTTTGGATCTGAAAAAGGCAAAAGGGAGTGTAGTAAAGGCTTTGTGAAGGGAATTTAAAACAAGCAGCGCTGCTGTATTTCTGGCTCGGGTTTAGTGTTCAGTTTTTCTTTACTGGCTATTTCCTGTTTTACTCCAGAAATATGCTCTGAATAGTGACGGCTGTTTGGAATAGTTGGATTCGATCACGACCACTGTTTTTGCTTGTATGAGCCCTTCCATTTTAATCGAACACCTTCACAAAGACAGACAGGAAAGGTTGCCTTTGGTAAATATATAGAGTGAAGTATTAGGGTTGCCAAGAATCCTAATTAAACATGTTCAACGAATTGATGTTTGACTATTCAGATGATATCCTTGTCCTTATCTTTCACAAGACATCATTCTGGACCCTAAATACTGTGCAGTCTCAAAGCTATAGTAATACAGGTGCCTCGGAATTGTTCTTTCTGCGTGTATCACACAGAAATCGATATATTTTGAATGCAAACTTTAAATGAGGATTGACCTCAGAGAAAAAGCAGGTATTGAACAATGAGTTGGTTCTTCCACCTGGCTTGTATATTATGTGTTTGACATTTTCAGTAATTACGTATCCAAGATGTTTGTAATTTCTTGTCAAATAACTGACAGATTTAAGGATTAGCTTTTTTCCTCTCCCGTTGAAAGCTAGCGCCTAAAAGAGCCCGCTGGC
>NW_020955226.1:2967240-3347811 GCF_003031625.1 Empidonax traillii
AAAACACCAAACCACCAGAGCTATTTTAAAGCGGTTTAATGAACTGTCACGGCGGGCAAAATATGGACAGATTTCCCCCTGTGTCTGGATCACTCCCACCTCGGCAATTATAATTGCTAGGACCGATCATACTAACATTTGTTTGGCATCAGTGGAAATACTGACGTAGTAAAATTGCTCAGGTGCGTCTTCAGCTGTTTGGCCGTGGCCAGCTGATGATTCCAAGACCAGGGAGCAACGCGGCAGAGTGGGCTTTCAAAAGCAGCCATGTATGTTATAAACTCGGCTCGTCTCCGTCGTCCGTGGGATTTTTGCCACCAAGTCACGAAGATGGTGCTGAACATCCCGGCTGTGTGGGGGGACCAGGACCTCTTGCAGCCGCCAAGGACGTCCATCCCCTGACACCTGCGGTGCGTGCCAGCACACGGCAGGTTTGTCCCCGCCTCGGAAGGGGTTCACACGCCTGCCTCGTAAGAGGCCTAATGTGAAATCACGCCGGATTTGTGGTCACATTGCACACCGAGGAACTCCCTCACCAATATGGTCTCATTCGGATTTTGAAAACTCGGTCTCTTAAAGCGCATCGATGAAAATGCACCTGGGGGACAGACCCACTGCTGGGAAAGGCTGCAGTCTCTGCAGCTGCAGGAGAAGCTGGAACTTACTGGAACTCTCCTACGCTGGCCTCCCTTTTCACGCAGGGTACAGATGGAAGGTTGGCTACAGTCATGCGCTGCTCCCCGGGCGTGGAGGGAGCCCTCCAGGGCCGGCCGCCGCGCTTCTCTGCAACCCGGGATGCGGGTCAGCGCTGGGGAACGTACCCCATCCTCCCAGGGAAACGAGAGGGTCTGACACCCCCAAAGCGGAGGCTGCCGCTGCCCCACGAGCTCTCCCTTGTGCCGACTCTCCAGCCCGTGTGATAACTGCCGTGGCCGAGGGACCCGGGCGAGTGGCACGTTACTTACAGCCGGACGGGCTGATGCCGAACGGCAGCGGAGTCTTCCTTTCAGGCTTTTTTTCCCTTCCAGTCGCTGCCCTGGAGCCGCCCCAGCGCAGCCCCGGGGTCCACGCGGCGCGCACTGACGGGCCCGGGCTCTGCGAGCCCCAGCTGGTCCCGCCGCCGGCTCCGGGACACGGCAGCGGGGCCGGGAGCTCCGCGGGGGAGAACAGCGCGGAGTCCTTGGGGCAAGGACTGAGCTCCGTGCCCCCGTGCCTAGTTAGGTCAGACCCTTCAGTGAAGCCCTTGTCCCGCTGGGCCCGATGCGAGCCGAACTGGGGGCAACTAAAGCCTTTCTCGGTTATTGAAGCGCTGCCTCCTCCGTTCCCACCTTAACCTCCGAGGCACGATCTCCTCTGCAGGATGAGAAGAGCGCCAGTCGTGCGGCGGGGAGCACGGCCCTCGAAGGGAGGAGAGCGCCTCTGCTCCTGCAGACGTCTCCGCACGGAACTCTTTCCCACTGAGCCATCGGGTGCCTGGAAAAAAGACGGGTGGAAAATTAGAGCAAAATGAAGCAAAACGGTGAAAGAGGATCGCTTCGTAATTCAGTCTAGACTGCACCTGCTTCGATATCAGCTGCTCTTCCTAACGAGCAGGCGAACAGCACTAGCTGTTGCAGGAGCTGATAATCACCGCAAGGACTGTTAAAAGCAGGAACAACAAAATTGAATATATACATACATACGTATATATATGTCATCGATCCTGGGCGGCTAGTCTCAACTTATGCACGAAGAGAGTTTCCCTTAAATAGCCTTTTTCGCATTCATAAAAGCATCACATAAATAAACTAATTAGCAGAGGATCAGTATTAAACGGCAAAACGTGAGGTCTTCACTGAAAGTATGACTCTGACAAAATTGCCTGCAAGCCACCCTCCTGAAGATTTGTTTAGGTGCTCGGCTGATTCAGAAGGGGCTGCCAGCCAGGTGCTCCTTTTTCGGTGCTCCTTAGGGACTGTCCGGCAGTAGGGTCAGAGACACAGGTAATGTTGCAGGGAGCCATTAGCCCAGCGACCCGCTGTCCCTCCCTTTTCTCTCACGGAGATGCAGCCCCTATGCCTGTCCAAGCTGCAGGGGGCCCGGGTGGGCCGGCTATGGGCGCTCAGTGGGAGGTGCCCGCAGTCTCTGTCCGCCGTCTGGGCTCCGGAGAGCAGGGATACCTGGCCGGAAACCGGAGGGCGCTGGCGAGAAGCGGCGTCGGGGAACGTGGGTGAGCGAAGTCACGGCATTGGTTTTTCTCTCAGCTAAGCTCTCCTCTCTGGCGCATATTCCCAGCCGCGACGATCCTTGGTTTCGACTGTTACTTGTTTTGAAAGAATGTAGAGAATGAAGGAGACCGGCTCCGGCATAGTGCTCCAATCATACAGACACGCTTGCTGTAACCTGGGAGGTCAAAATTCGATGCCTTCTTTAATGACGAAAAGCCCGACATTATGCGTGTTTTAAAAGGCATTAGTGATTTAATGGATCAAATCCAGAAAATTAATTGCTCTCCCTGCCTTATTAAAGTAGACGGGTCTTGTTACTCACCACAGACCCTGCGTGGCGCTCACACCCGTAATTCTTGGGGTGAGTGGGTTTATTATTGCTGTCACACATAACAACGGCAGTTGTGTTCGGTCCTGGGCGCCAGAGGTGCGTTTCCAGTGAGAGCGAAGCTCCTAAAACCTCCAGGAATGATTAGTGTTAGTATTAAAGTATCTTTTCAGGTGGAAAATCCACATCAGTACGTACTTATAATAGGAAGGTGGGTAGTACCGGTGTTCTTAGAGCTCTGGCACTCTCAGGATGGCTGCTTCAGAATGGCTGCTTGTTCTCATGCCTTTTGTGCGTGAGAGCACCACGAGAAGAACTGAAAATGGCCCTGATTTTAATCATACATCATTGCCCCTGTCTACTAGGTCCATAAACTTCGCCTGCAGGCTGAAATAGCATTGACTCATCCTGAACTCTCTTCCAGTGGCTGATTACTGAAGTGGAATCTGTCTGATCGACTTAATAAGAATTTACCACTGCACTAAATGACGAAATTTTGTTTTTTGCATGGCTGCGTTTTTGCAGTTGATGGCATTTTGAACTCTCCCTCCTGGAGGCAAATAATCCCCATAAATACTCTTATTCCTGACCTCATTAGTCAGATCTAGAACTAACACCGCTTTAAGCTGTTGTCTAGAGAGCTGCTTTAGATAGTTCTAAACATGTTGGGAAGTGAGAAAACTCTGACCTGTGCACCTTGCAATAATAATGTAGGGTTCCTACAGAGGACCAACAGCCTGGAAGACAAGAGCCGCATTGTCAGCTCCCTGAAAGAAAGGCATCAGTCCTCCAAGAGCATGCTGGCGTGCGAGAACAGCGAGAAGGAATCCAGGTTCCGGCGCACAGAGACAGACTTCTCCAATTTGTATGCCAGAGGTAAACACTTTACAGCTTTTCTTTGCGCCAGCTAAGGCACGTCCCTTAATAGTCTTGCCCTCGACTCCCTTGGAAGTGCAGCCATGTTCAGACCGTGCTTTTGCTTGATTGTTTTTGAAGGAAGCTTTATGTCTGTGTTTGTTGGGGCCGTAATAACGATGTGTAGAAGTTTCCTGAAGTGCAGTTTTACATACTTTATGCTGATCCTCTGCAGCTTAGCTCCAGCAGTTCCTCTGGGCTTACTCCAGATCCAGCATCCGGGGGGAGAGTAATTTTATCTTTTATGTCCTCCTTAATAAAATAGCAACAAAGTGGTCTGTGACTGCTGGTATGGTGCCACTGGCAAGAAGAGTGGGAAAGGGAAATCCTTTTGTGGGGCAGGGGAGGGGACATTGCAGGGGAAGGGCAGGTGCGCATTTGGGGTGCTTTCGGACCAAGGAAAGTGAATGCCTAGCACCGAGTTAGCGTTGCAGGGTGAACTTTTTGACCTGGGCACCTTGGAGGTGCCTCTGCTATTGTCACCCTCAGCCATGGGTGACTTTGCATCACCGCCGAATCGGAGGGACTGGGAGCCTGCCCCGCTGCAGCCAGGCTGCTCTGGGGGCACAGCTTCCAGGTGCTTGAAGCGCTTCAGGCAGCCGAGGCTGGTTCATTTTTGCTTCTCTATCCCAAAGCAAGCGCTGACATGTGGTTTGCCCCACAGATTTGTTGCCCTCCAAGAATGGTGAGGAGCAGACCATGCAATTCCTTCTCGAGGTTGTGGACATCCTCCTCAACTACGTGAGAAAGACATTTGACAGATCCACCAAAGTGCTGGACTTCCACCACCCACACCAACTCCTGGAGGGCATGGAGGGCTTCAACTTGGAGCTTTCAGACAACCCCGAGTCCCTGGAACAGATTCTGGTGGACTGCCGGGACACCCTGAAATACGGAGTGAGGACAGGTAGGTTTTTGCACACTGCTCTGTAGAGAGTCTCTCCTGGGACTTTTCTCAGGCTCTCGGTGAAGCGAGAGGGATTGAGTTTATGGAGGTAAACCCACACCCTCTCCACACCCGGGACTGTACTTGCCTCGAGGCTCGGCTCCACGGCTGGCTATGGGCGCTGGAAATGTCTGTGCTCAGAAACTTTAGTTATTGATGCTCCATCCAGAGCAATGGGTAGAGCTCGGTGCTGTTTACAGAGCACAGAAACAAGGTTTTAGACGTAATCTCTTTCTCTTGATGAAATGCGAGCTGTCTGTGTCTCCGGGGAGCAATATCATTAGGTAAATGAGAGTATAAATGACACTGAATTTGCAGTTTTTCTTCTTTATGTTCATCAGACGTTTAATGAAAAAGAGACTGAAATCTTAGGAATCATCAATAAAGAAACCCTGTGGATTTCAGCCCATTACCCAGGGCTCCTGCCTGTCCACGTCCTTCTGAATCAGACAGAAATGCTGGTTTATAACCAATTCTTTTACTGGATGAACTGTAGCCGGACTCCAGAGCAAAGTTAATGCTCTTTCAGGCTATCTGGCCTGAAATGTTTAACACCTCTATCCACTGAAATTTCGACTGGCAACAAGCCCTGATTGCTGTACATACCCAAGCAGGTCAGGAATAGGAACGATAACGGAGCGGGTGCTGTGTCTCCCCTCCCCAGTCTTGCTCCAGCATTTCGGGCCAGCTGCCCTCTTGAGCACAGGTCGGTTCAGCGCCCGGGGAGGGGGGCAGTTTCCCCCGGGAGCTGGAGTGGCGGGCGGCGGGAGCTCGTACAGGGAACCTGTTGCCTGGCGATCTCTGGCTGGGCTGCTGCGAGCCATGCTCCTGAAGGGCGAGGCGCAGCTTTCTGCAATGGTTAGTTATGCAGCTGTGAAAACCCAAAGCAGTGCATTCAAGGAACAAAATCTTGAAACAGATGTGGCGGTTAGGGTCTTGTCTTTTTTTTTTTTTTTTTTTTTTTTTTTTTTTTTTTTTTTTTTCCTATTTACATGGTGGTTTGATTTACTCAGGGGAGTCAGGAGCATACTTTGATTTTGTACTCTTAATCAAAGGGGAGCGCGTTTCTCTTCTGAACGCCTGGGTTGTTAAACAGGTGACCAGCAGCTAAGCCAGAGTGGCTGTGCCCTGTGTGCTTGCACCTTTACTCTGCTATCAATAGCCCTGGCACATCGAGCTACCTCATCCCCTCACCCCGACCTCCCCCGGAGCTCTTGTGGGACCGGCAGGACCTGTGCCCGGGAGCTGAGAAGCAGGTGTCCGACCAGACACAAAGCAGTAGCTGGTGCAACTTTAAAGAAGAGCTGCTCGGACTGTATGACACTCAGAACACACGCCCTGGCTTCCCAGGCTCCTGGGGCTCACATTCTCTCTCCAGGTGAAGCTCCCTTTAAAGCCACCGGGGCCGAATTTGCAGCCCAGCCTTAGGAGACCGCGGGCTCGCCAACAGTTTTGGGAGGTCAGCGAAATGTCGCTTGAGATAATTTCTCAGTCCGTGTGTCACGGCCAGGGAGAGAAGGGCTGATTTGTAAAGCAAACAGCTAAGCCGTGGTGGTATTTCTGGGCTCTGGCCCTGAGCCGCTGTGCCCCCCGGGGCGGGAGCAGCCCAGGCGATGCACACCCTGTTCGGGAAGCGCCGTGATGTGGCAGCGCCGGCAGGCTCACGCCTCCGAAAGGTTCCTGCTGACATCGCTCGGAGCACAATCGCATTTACTTCTTCATGTCAAAAGATGCTGATTTTCACAGTGTTGAGCCGAATGTGACATGACAGGTCCCTCCAGGCGTCAAGCGCTGACCCCCCCTCTCGGGGGCTGTCCCTCGTGTGCTATCTGCGTGTCCTTTCCCAGAGGGCAGAGAAGGTTTGAATCATGACATCTCCCACCTCCCCTCAAAGCCCGTTATTAGTTGTTAGGAATTTCTCCTTTTCATGCTGGAAAAGTAGGCACTCGACATTATTGCTTGTAAAAGTCACTAAAACAACTCCGACTGAAATACGGGAATGTTATTTACTTCGGCTCTTTAGCAAATCCTTTGTTTAAGGAAGTGAATCCTAGTTTTTTAACCAAGTGGTGAAAGGCCCGATCTGAGGAGCTCTTGGAGGACCCTCTCACACCGTTGCAGCGCGTCGTGCCAAGCTGGGACATTCCCGTCGAGACCCCGCGAAACGCCGCTCCCGTGGCCCTGCAGCTCAGGAAGCAACTGGCTCCTCCGAACCCTTCCCTCACTCCTGCAGTCCCTACTCAAGCGGCTGAGCCTTCCTCTCTTTCTCCATTCGAATGTAGATGAACCCAGCACCTGCAGATTGTCACTGCCAAGGGTCCCCCCACCGTGTAACCTCGCCGGAGTTCACAGCACGACCGAGGTCGGGAGGGGGTTCTGGAGATGAACTAACCCTGTGCAGGTCTCGGAGGTGTTTTACAGGCTCAGTCTGCTCTGAGGTTTTATTTTAAATTTAAACGCTAATGATTCCATCCAGGAACTTCTTCACAGGCGGTTTTTCAAGTTTATAGCAAGGCATCCGTGAATGTCGGCTAAGGGTCTCCCCATAAGAAAGACTTGCTTTGAAAACTTTGCTTCAAGTGTTATGGCTGCAAAACCTGTCGTTTCTGTCAGAATAATTAAAAGGTTTAAAACTGAAACCTGAGAAACACCAGTGGAGTCTGTTCTAAATTGCTCTCAATTCTCTTTCCAGGTCATCCTCGCTTTTTCAATCAGTTGTCCACAGGACTGGACATTATTGGCTTGGCTGGGGAGTGGCTGACATCTACTGCTAATACAAACATGTAAGCAGTGCCTTGTCGACAGCGTCTGTGACTGGTGCTTACACGGGCTGCCGTGTATCACGGTTGATATGTCACAGACATGAATAATTTTCATATTTAAATAATGATTGTTGCATCTTCAGTAAAACTATCTCATGTTTTTCTTAATGTGGCAGTAATACAGTGAAAATAGTTACACAAAGCTGAACAGTTTTGCATTTTTGATAAATAGAAATGCAAATATCCCAGAGTACATGGTAAGTACTGATTATTTTAATATAATAACACGAAATTGTTTTTCTTCTTTTGGACCAATCTTCTTTATCTTTTTCTGTGTTGTTTTTTTTTTCCTTTAAAGCTTTGTCTCTAGACTGAGTAATTCTACAACTATCCGTGAATTAACACTAGAATACAAAATATATAAAGGTTTATTGTTTTTTCTCCTGCTGACTTCAGAGATAGCAGGCTTGAGGCAACACCTTCTCCCGTTTATGTGCTGGTAAAGAAGTGGCTTCTGGGTGGCTTCAAAATGCTTAAAAATGTAACATTGAAAATAATTTGGTGACAATGAAGGAATTAGTCTGAGAATAATGAAGTTGTGTATAAGTAAATAAATGTAAGTATAAAAAGGTAAAAATTAACATTTGAATGTAACAAATAATAAACTTTTCCTAATTTTTCTTGACCTCAAAATTAATGAAAACTGAAGGTCAGTGTAAGGTACATTTTTGCAACAAAGAGTGCAATTAATGAGAAGAAAAAAACAAACCACAAAACAAAAAACCTTCTAGTCAGTTTTTGTTTAAATTTTGATTTCTATATGATCAAAAATATGATGGGAGTCCAAAGGCAGGTAACATACTGCTCTGTTTTAGTCCTGTATGGGATGTGTTTTAACTCTAAAGCTGCCTCTTTTTTGAGTAGTTTGTTATTAATTGTTGGAACACAGGAAATGTATCTGCAGATTGGAAAGTGAACAATATTTTCACTGGCCTATCCATGAGTACATGGTTCCTTAAATATAGCTGATTACTAGCAGTTCTTTGTAGATTATGAGCTGTACCTGTTTTGTGGCATCAGAAGAATACCTAAGGTGCTCCAGCCCAAACCAGCCTGCTCTTTGTAATAATCATCTCATTTAGTTCTCTGCTTGGTAACAATTAGTATGAGACATTCAGATTTAAGAGCTGAGTGGAAACAAAACCCAGCAACATATATTTTGATTGTTAAACGAGTATTGTGAAATGCTTGACAGGGCTTTTAAATGCCTTTTTTAATAGCACAATTAAAAGTGAAAACAGTTCTGATCACATTTCTAAAAGAGAACTTTGCTTAACGGTTGTTTCTTTGTGACAAAAACATACTTCTGAGTGTCACTTTTTGCAAGCCCCTTTCCCTTTGACTTAGTTATCCCAGTTTATTAATCATTGTGTAATCAGTGAAAGTACTCAAATCTGATAGGACACAACAGAATTCAGCTCTGCAGCAGAGTGTAACAGGGTTAGGAAATATTGCCATTGGTATTAAGAACATTGCACCCATTCATTCACTTCTCAAAGAGTAACTCTTCTTTGATGTTGCTTTTTCCTTTGTTTTAAAAGCAAATTTAGTTTTAAATTTAGCTAGTTCTGTAAAGCTAGTTTCTGATTAATTTATACTTTAAACAAGAACATATCTTGAAAATACTTCTCTGTGAGCATGACAATTTACTATCTATTTGCTTGTATAAGGTCTAGTAAATGCAAAATAATACATTACTCTCGTTTTTCAGCAAACCAAGGTCAACATGGGGTGTTTCAAATAACAGTAATTGCAAGTAAGGGTAAAGCAAGATGCTTGTAAAATATGATTCAAAGAACTGGCAGAGAAGGTTATTAAAAATAGCCAAAATCATCTCTGTGAGCTCTGGGAAACGTATTATTTGTTTTGAACAGTGTTTCAGCACACAAGAGCAGTTTTTGACCTTTACCTAGGAACTGTTCTAACCTATTACAGCTACATAAGCACGTAACACACAAGTTGCAGGGAATTATGGCAGGAAATGTTTTCCATTTGCTATTTTTTCTTTTCTATGGATAAACAATACTTAAAATGTTTAAGAATAATTAAAAATATGCTTTCTTTTGCAGATGAGTTTTGAGTAATCAAAACATCTGTACTCAAAAATTTAAATTATCATTACAAAATGCTACTTAAATGTCGTTGTGAAGATAATATATAAAATTAAACATAATTCCCACATTGACTTGGACATAATGTGTCAATGTGCTATTCATAGCTCAATCACTAATCATGAGACCTTCAGGGTGGAAATTTCAGAAGCTGCCATTATTCATCCGGTTCTAGGGATCTATAGTCCAGGGCATTCTCTCACCATGCAGCATCCAACTGGGTTAGAAAGCAACAATATTATCTGGAAGTTCTCTTTGTGCCCGCTATCAGCTGAAACATGAGAATTATATTGGTGATTTCAGTATTATACATACATGCTTATGAAAATGTAACACAGAAAATCAATGTACAATGCTCTGTGCTTATTCTCAGAATGCTTTTTACATGCTGGTAAACAGGAGAACAAGTAGCTAGAATGATTTGGTCTGATAAAGTGATTTGCCCTTTAGGTGAGAGCAGAATTAAGCCAGCACTGGCTTCTACCAAAAAATGTAATTCATTTGTTCTGTTAGTCAAGATCTGAGACTTGTTACTGTCCTAGTTAAGTCATAGAAATGCCTGTAAAGGTTGTAACTGTATGAAATGAGTGTTTTTTGTCAAGAGATTGATTCTAAAGTTGGATCGTCCCTTCTAAGCCAAGCACACTTTGGGGTTTAACTGATTTTTTTCAAAATCATTTAATTTAAAACAAATAAGTTTGAGTAAACTTTAGCAAGATGTGATTTGTGGAATCACAGCCATCATCTAATATAGCTACATTGGCCTTGTAATTTATAATCATCTGCAGTCCTGTCAGTTTTTGGAAACTCAGAAAATTATTACAAAATAAAATAAGTAAATGCTATTTTACTTGTGTTTGAGTATATTAAAATTCCCCTTGTGAAGACTTGATATTTTATATAAAAAAACTTACTTAACATTATACATTTTTTCTACAAGCCTATAAGTCTTCTGGGAATTATGCAGGCTCTCAAGACAAAACTCAAAATTTAAAGTATTTAAAGTATTTAAACTTGTGGGGAAAAAATTCACATTGACTTAAACATATTTTGTATTGAGTTACAGTGATCTATACTCTGCTGAGTTCCTGTTGACTTCAGTTGATTATTCTGCCTAAATAAAGATTGGAATATATTCTAGATTTGCAGTGCTTAAAACCGAACCAAACCAAACCAAAACCCCCTGCTGTTAGCAGACACTGGTTCATTAATTTTGTTTATTTGTAAATAAAGGCAGCACCCAAACTTCAGATCAGTGCTCAACTCTCTCTGGCAGTTCTAATGATAATAAAACCAAAAATAAGTAGTCTTTTGGCTTCTGGAAATAGCAATTATAACAATTAAACAAATTACAAGTGTTTAATCTTAAAGGAATGTTTTAAAAATGGTGATGGTGTTTCTCTAATGGACTAAGGATACACAAGGATTGATGAAAAAATTAACAGTTTAAGTAACCAGTGTAGCTGTAAATAAAAAACAAGATTTTTTAGACACTTGTTTTCTTCTTAGTATCATCTGCCTCCTTTAATATCACCTGCCATATTTATTTTTAAAATATCATTTTGGTATTAAAGAAACAACACATGCATTCTGATGAAATTATTCAAGTGGAAGACATCAGTCAAATCCAAAGTGTCAGGATGGCATACTCTTATTGACTCCTTTGGAAATCACAGGTTGATTGTTTTGTTTCTCTCTGCTTCCTTTTTTCCCCTCCTTTTTTTTTTTTTTCCCCATACAGAGCAAGCAGAGTTTGTTTACAGCAGTAGCAATTTATCCATGTACCTTGATCACCAAAAATGGTTGTATGACTGTCACTTTCCATCCATGTATCTGACTGTGACATTAGGGCATACCAGGCTATGTAATGTGGTTTTTTTCCCTCATTAAGTGGATACATTAGTTGACTGCTAACTCAGTTTTCGTAATTGGTAATTAGAAAATCATCATTTATAATTACTCTTGACAGTTATTGATCACACTGTATTGTAGAAATAAGTTGTCCTTGGAGATCACCAACAAAATAAATCCACACATAATTAATTAATTGTACTTAGACTTTGAAACCCTAGTTCAATACTTCTAATTATGGTTGTGTTTAGCTCAGTGAAGTTCACTGTTTTCATAAAGATTTGGCAGTATGTTATTCCACAAGTGTGGAACTGGCACTTTGGGAAACAAGTGTTTTACACAATCTTGTATAGCAGTCAGCAGGCTATGAGGGTGAACACTAGGTCTTACCTTCACTATATTGAAATCTGCAACTAATACTGCAGTTTTTATTCACCATTCCTGAGGATATTTGCTTGGGTAAAGGTTGCAGTATCAGAACCCAAATTTATGGGAAGACCTTTAGAAACCTAGAGCATTTTTACAAAGAATCGTAGACTGAGAGTTTATTGTGTGCTTTTAGAATTTGTATCTGATTTTGTTTATTTGGTTGTTTTGCTTTATCAACGCAGGTTTACCTATGAAATCGCCCCTGTTTTTGTCCTCATGGAACAAATAACACTTCGAAAGATGAGGGAGATTATTGGATGGTCAAGTAAAGATGGTGATGGAATATTCTCACCTGGTGAGTTTTTCTTCTCTGTTTTAATGGTTTGACTAAAACTTCAAGAGTTAAAATAGACATAGGCTGTGTCTGAATATCCAGGCTATCTACCACACAAAGCAATGAGTCAGATATGTAGAAGTAGGAATGTTTTGTTTAAACATCCCACAGAAAAGCTGGGGGAAAAATTATCTCAGATTATGGCTATGTATTATGGCTGGTCAACATTTTAAGACTTGATTATGAGCACTGGTGCATAGTTGGGCATTTAAACAGTCCTTTTGGGTGCTTCATTTCTGGGGGTGCTGAGCAACCCCTCCTGACCAAGAGTCCTTGAAAATCATGTACTGACTTCTTTCATGGACAGTGAGGATTTGGGGTCACAGTCAGGAAAAGGCTGGGGTGTCACTTTCTGGGACACATTATCTGGGATATAAACTGACTGGATTCACAAGTATGATTCCAGTATAAAGACCAAGATAAAGTGTCTTCCCATGAAGGTGATATCAAGGCAGCGAGCAGTGACAGAAATAACTGATGATAAGCCATGTGGAAGTCCTGAACCAATGTGTGGACAACGTGGGCATCCAGCAGAACTACATTTTCTGGGTTTGGCGTGAGGGGACACCATCCTGTTGCAGAGGATAAAGGACAACACCATCACCTTTTGGAACAGCCCACATAAACTCTAGGAATGCACACTTGCTTGATCTCCAGTCCTATCTGCTAGAAAAATACAGATCTTTCTCAGTGTGCTCATCAATGAAAAAATATTAGAAGAAGACGATGTCCTAGACTTATGGATGAGATTGATCTTCCTAAAGCTTGAGGTCTGCATCAACGAACTGACCTAATTGTCCGGGCTTTTTAGCAGCAAACCAAGAGAAATAGGTGTTTTTCCTCAATTCAAATTCTTCCAAAGTAAGTGTCAAAATAGATTAGCTGAATTGTAGCCTGTGAAGTGCCTTTCCCATAACTGACTGTAAGGAAGTTTACAATAACTAGCTCAGCTGTAGAAATGTACCTTTAAGCCATCTACTTCTATATTTACAGGAAGATGAGATAAATCCATCCAATATGTGACATTTCTCCAATTTCACACAAGTTGATTGTTCTTGCTAACAAGAAGTTGACATGCAAAAGCCACATAGTGAAAGCTGAACTTTTTAGGAATGTGTTACAAAATGTTAGCAATTGAAAGAGATGACAGATAAGAAATTCTGACTATCACTGTGACTTTCCAGAAGGACTGTCCTGTGCTATTTAAACAGATGCCTGTGCATTTCAGAAATATACTTTTTCACAGTTCACTGCCACTTTCACTGCATTATGCAAATGAGACTCGTATGTCTTTGGTATAATATGAATTTTTTTCATTATCATGATTTTATCATTTATTCATTTATTGATTCACAGGAGGAGCCATCTCCAACATGTACAGCATAATGGCTGCACGTTACAAGTATTTCCCTGAAGTCAAAACCAAAGGCATGGCTGCAGTCCCTAAGCTGGTTCTCTTTACGTCAGAGCACGTGAGCTTAATACACTGCTAATTCTTAATTTATGGATGTATGTTGTGAAAATACTTCATCATTAAACCACCATTCTATTTAATTTTCTTGTGTTTGCTGCAGAGTCACTACTCAATAAAGAAAGCTGGAGCTGCACTTGGATTTGGAACAGACAATGTTATTTTGATAAAATGCAATGAAAGGTAGGATGAATGCTAAGAGTTTGATAGATTAAATGTGTTCATCTGTTAAATTTGTTGTATTGTGTTTAAGGACTGATTCAGTCCAGTGTGTCAAGTTACTAATGGCCTGTTGAGAAAATCCTATTAAAGTATTTCAACTATAGGTAGTATTTCCATAAGCATTCTTTATTTTTATTTGTCTTTCTGTTTCTATGATAATTACAGGGGTAAAATAATACCAGCTGATTTGGAGGCGAAAATTCTGGAAGCAAAACAAAAGGTTTGTATTCTTAAAAATTAGTCCTGAAATGCTTGGCCTAGTAAAATTACTTCTTTTTTTAAAGCTTGAGGGCTGACATTAAAGAACACATTATAATTATATAAATGTCATCATAATATTTTCAGATGCTTAATTATACATTCATGTATTGTTTAGAGAATTATCTGTATGTCTTGCTAAGTTTTCAGTTTCCTGTTTAAAAACGAAGTATTTTTAACTCTAGACCTACATCCATATTTCATGACTTTAAAAAATAACTTTCTTTTTGGAAATGTATGGAAAAAAACATGAGGACATGAAACTAAACCCACTTTTTTGTCCAAAATTTAAAGTTTAGCCAAAATCATAAAAAATTCTATAGAACTCCAAAAAAATTCATGTAGATTTCATGTGTGAGGCTGCAGGGTTGGTAAATATAGCCAGTAAGCTTAAATTTTTGGTGCATTAATTATTATTTCTTGAATCATTGCAGTGAAAAATTCATGAATTTTGTACAAAGCAAGCAAAGTTAGAGCAATCAAGATTATTAATTTTTTATTTCTTAACTTCCTTACATTTGGGCACTCTATAAAATTGCAGTTCACATTTATTTCATTTAAGTCAAAATTGTATTTCTTTGATCTGTTAGCTCCATATTTATTGCTTTTGTTTTGGATTCCTTTGTTCTGTTTATTAGTAGATAAAGACTAAAGGAATAATTTCAGGCCTTCAAATCGCAACTTACAAATCACATTTAATTAATTTTCCTTTATACTGCTGCAAAAGTCACAACTTCAGTTGACTATTGCTAGTCTTTTACCATCATTTGAATCTTCTCACTGAAAAGATTAGATAAAACAATATTCTTCATCTTCTGACTAGTTCATTTTGTGAAGTTACAATACAATAAAACCACAGTTTGTTCTTACCATATATATGATTAGTTAGTTTCTACTGTTGCTTATGTGTACCTTTCACATGCGAAGAAAAACACTTTTAAGGCTGGAAAATGAGAAAATAAAGTTTCTGACATTATTTTCTCTCTTTTTTTTTTTTTTAATTTTCCTGAAAGAAGTTGGAATTTATATTTAATATTTTTATTTTCATTGTAGGGATACGTTCCTCTTTTTGTAAATGCAACTGCAGGCACAACAGTATATGGAGCCTTTGATCCAATACAGGAGATTGCAGATATATGTGAAAAATACAACCTCTGGCTCCATGTAGATGTAAGTACCCAAAAAGTGCCGCTGTTCAGGAAAAAAAGATCTTTTTTTACACATGTTTTGTCTTTTTAAATAAATATTTATTACTAGACCCTCATTAATTTAAAATATGTTGAGCTTTTTCAAAAAAATGAGTCTTCTCTTTTTTCTGTCCCTTCCAGGCTGCCTGGGGAGGTGGACTCTTAATGTCCCGAAAGCATCGTCATAAACTGAATGGAATAGAAAGGTACTACATGGTGCTTGTTTGTAATACTGCTATGAAAGTACCTTCACAAGGTACATGACACTTCACAAATTCATGAAAATATTCATTTGCTACATTAAGGAATTTAAACACTAAATTAAACAAAAGTGAGAGAGACAGGAAAGGTTTAGACTGTGAAGACTGAAACAATACTACAGAAGAAAACAGTGATGTACCACTGAGTGAGAGGTAAGTTTTCAGCTGATCTGAAGGGGGATAAGGACATTACTTGGCAAAAAGGAAGGGAAATTGTTCTACGCTTATCTTTGAAGGGATCATAGGTCTGGTAAAGGATGAAGAAGGATTTGAGGAAAAAATTAAGTGGGAGAGCTAGACAGTCTGAAATGTAGAGCTCTGAGAATAGCAGTGATAAATGAGGAATCCAGGGAAGGTGTTTGAGCATGGATACCCATGATGGGAATCCATGACAGGGTGGGAATTTGTAAGGTTTCTCTCCTGGAAGATATTTGCGGTTTTTCCAGAAAATAAAGAGTATTTTCTGTCTGAAAATGAGTGTTCTGTAAATGGAAGTTTATATATATATGTATATATATGTTTGCTTTTATATTTCTTTTATATATATATATATACAAACAAAAATACTTCTTTTTTTCCTTAGTACAACAATGGGAGGAACACAGGGAGACTGAACTAGTAGCAGTTTTTAGGGGCACATTTCAGTACCTATAAGGCTGGAAAAGACTATGATAGCACAGAGCTGATACTCTTCTGCTGTGCCAGGGAGAAGACTGAGGTCATTCACAGGGAGGCCAGAGTCACTGATACTCACCACATTTCAGGGCACAGGGGCCTGTGAGTTACATGAAACAAGTAGGAAGCTCCTGTAAAGGCCAGAGTGAAGTCTGCCAGAAAGAGCACACGGGGGCCCCCAGGTATATAACCCAGATTCCCAGGATTCCCACTGAGACCAGAAGCCAGCCTTTAATAGATAATTGATTGAACCTAGTTTAAAGAGGCAAAGCATTTGTGTTGGTAGGGATGGCAGAGTGAAAGTGTGACTCTCCCAACGGCCCTTACAATTCAGACTCAGGATTCATTCCAGGTGTAGCCTTTGGCACAGTTGTTCCCATATCCAGTGATGACAAGTCTGAAGATACTATGTTTATAACCCCATGGGCGTTTTTCTCTAGATTTTCTCTGAAACTGCTCTATCATAAAGTGCTGCTCATCTGAAAAAAAAAATTAGAAAAGCAATGAAGAACCAGAAACTTGTTTTTCATCATTACAGATATCAGACTCCAAGGAATAAAAAAAATTTGAAGCAAGCTCTACCTATGTACTCTTAAATTGGCACCGAATTGCTTCCTTGAGTCAGCTGTGCTGAATGTGAGCACCATGTAAAAGTGTAAAATGAGTACAGTGGGTAATGCTCTTCCTTAGGGAAAACAGCCTTTCCTGGTGTTGGGCATCTCAGACAGTAAGTGAAGAACAATTACAGTACAAAGAATAGCATACAGAAGGACTGGCAGCAAAACCATGTGGACCCTTCTGTGGGAGGGACGGCAGTGTGTGGTGTGGCAGGAGGACTCTGAAGTAGCAAAATCTTATCAACCCGGACCAATTTGCTAGTCACTCATGGCAACATATATAGTTACATTTATTACTAGGTCAGCACCGTAAAATAATTTTCTTAAGCTACAGAGGTTTGGTCATAGGAGTTTGGCACACCTCTTTTGACCTGAGGTCATCCCAGAGGTGCTAATTAAGGCTTTAATTTTAAGCAAATAGAGAAGGCAGCAGGCCACGAAGTGTGAAATTATTTCTTTCCTAGTCAGCTATACAGATCTTCAAACACGGGACAGGCCCCACGTGCACTGTGTAATTGCCTGTCACGGGCCCCAGCTGGGGTCTGTTGTTGACACTCAGATCATACTTGGCCTGCTTGGAGGCACTGGCATGAAGGACTGGCATGGTGCCACCATACAGAGCTGGGATTGCCTGTGCTAGGATGGCCTCTGGCTGGCTGGCTGCACCGAGGAGGGAGTGGCATCTTCATGTTAAAATAAACCTAATGCTCTTTGTGAAAAATGACTAAAAATTGTCTTTGTTTGGAACCCTGAAAGTTAAATAAATGTGCTAAACTGAAGACATGGTATTTTTAAAAAGGAAATCAGCCGTTAGATAAATTCATGTTTCTTGATTACTCTATCTGAACTATAAGTGAAGTGTTTGAAAAGATAGCTGCCTCCTAAGTCTGAGCTATATGTCTCCTGGTTTGCACCCCATAAGCAGGAGATTTTAGAGGGATGGTGAGCTGCCCAGGTATTGCACAGATTTTAGAGGGATGGTGAGCTGCCCAGGTACTGCGCAGCAAAAGACACATTTTTCTTTTGACTGAGGGGTACTGCAGTTTAACCTAGCGCACACAGAGGTTGGAATCGTATCTAGAAATTAGCAGTCCTCATATTAGGGTGAAGATATCATTGTGTTGCTCAAAACAGAGGAACTGTGGTTGTATCTGTGTCTTCTGAGAGTAAGGTGTAGAAGAGGAGGAAATACCTTTTAATGTTCTTTCAATCACATTGCAAGAATACATGAATAGTCTGTGAAATACAATTATGCACTTTGCTTCTCTGGCAAATGCAGTGAATGAAGGGGACATTTGGCAATTAATTACTTAGGGTGAAGAGGTCAATGAGTGTGCAATGTTGGTACATTTATTTTAGCATCATCATTAAACTGTCTAGGATAGTATGTTAAAACCACAGAACATCTGTTTTATTAGTAAATTAGGGGATCTTGTGCATTCACTTGTATTTACATGTAAAAAGTTTTAAGAATTACATACAGAATGGTAGGAGTCTGATGTAAAGTTTTAAAGCCTTTCAGCTGTCCATGAGCTCAAAAAGCTAGAGCTGTGGCTCTAACTGGGAAAGCAGGTAAGCATGCAGAGTGTCTTTTCATTTTGCTTTCTGCTTTTCCAGCAGCTGTTCAGTGAAGAACTGTATTCTCCCAGAATCCATATTAGTGCCATAATTCTCTGACACCGCCACTTTCCCCATCAGTACCTTGAATGATAGAACACATCAAACTGGTTTTGTTATTTTTGTTAGTGCTATTTCTAGAAGTGGAGTCTTCTGGGGACGATGTTACTGTATCAGCTAATTAATCTGATACTAATTAGCTGATATTAGTAATAATATAAACTAATCACAAGTCTGACATTGCAATGTTAACACAAAAAAAATTCCTTTCCTGGACAGCATAGCTGGGAAAGAAGACACTTGAGACAGTAATAACCTCCATACTGATATCGTCATGGTCAAAACTCCATATATTTCCAGCTGAAAGCAGAAAACAAAGGTGACTGCTTCAGGTTAAGTTTCTGAATTCCAGACCTATCTGAATGTGTAATTTTTTTGCAGAGCCAACTCAGTCACTTGGAATCCACACAAGATGATGGGAGTGTTGTTACAATGTTCTGCCATTCTTGTCCGGGAGAAGGTCTGCCTTATATTTAATAATTAAACATTAAAAAAAAATAAAAGAAGAAAAAGTAAATACCAAGCCCTATTTTTTAAGGGGGTATTGCAAAATCCATTTAATTTCAAAATTTTATTTGGAAGGAATAATTGTGTGGATTTACATTGTGTTTAGGAAGTTGTTTTATCTTTCTTGGGCTTTGGGGACTTTTTTGGTTACAGCTGTAAGCAATAGGCGTCAGATTTTTAGATGTTGGGTCTTTATATATTCGAATAGCAACAATAGAGCCATGCTTATATACCTCATCTGAGCACCTGCCCCGTTGTTTCTACGATATCCTGAACATACACCTTTGGTCTCAGTCTAAGCTTCTTAAATGAAAAACAACTTTTTTACTTTACACAGTGGTTTAAAATTTTCTCAGTTCTGTTGAAAAGAAAGAATGCTACTTTTATTAAGACTCTCTCTATATTTTGGGGGGTTTCATCTAGATTCTTTGTTGTCTTCAATGAAAGCAAAACCAGTGTCCTTTTTCTCTTAAGCAATAAGTATTTTTCTTAGATGATTAAAAAGAAATTCATATTATCTGTGGATAGGACTAATTATACTGTTTACTAATTTCTGGCATGTCAATTGCTACTAGCAGAGTTTAGTTGAAGAAGTAGTCCCTGTGTATAGAACTGGCATGGAAGAGTTGTGAGATCCAACCCTACGTCTGCCATTGCTCTTCCAGTCAATCCATCTCTAAAGTGAAGACTGCAGCACTTATTTCCCTCTATAAAACACATCTGTTGTGTTCTATACACAACAGAGGAAGGGAAGGAGGGAAGCAGTAGGCTTTGTTTAGTGACATGCATGCTTATGGTGCTAGCTATTGTAGGATTTTGGCAAGAGTTCTTGTCCTTATATGAGAAC
The DNA here is from genome assembly GCF_003031625.1 of Empidonax traillii. NCBI lineage: Eukaryota > Metazoa > Chordata > Aves > Passeriformes > Tyrannidae > Empidonax > Empidonax traillii. Next base: position 2,986,905 of record NW_020955226.1, read on the forward strand.
TTTGATAGGTGCTTTTGTATTTATCAGACAAACTGGTGTTCTTTAAGCTTCTTCCAAAAAACACTAATAAACTCTGAAGGAGATGCAAAGCATTTTAGAAATGTCATATGTGTAAGATTTCTGTGTAACACAGGAATTTGCTCCTCTGTGTTTCCTTCAGAGATTTTTACCAGTAATCCATAGATTTCTACTGGGCTGTGAGCCATATTCATTTGTAAGCAAGAAAATGTCTGGTTTAGATGATTTGTACTTATATTTATCACTTGTGTTAAGTGTCATAAAGCTAGACAATATACAAAGTTGAAACCTTCAATTCAGTTTTTTCATTTCATTTTGTGTAGCTATCTGTTGAACTGAGAGACCACAGCTGTATTCTAGTGTGTAATTTAACAAATTAGAAATTTTAATGTTAAGAACACAACCTTACAAACTGAAGTGCACAAAGCTAATATCACAACTAAGTATCCAAATAAATCTGATAATGTTTTTGCAGGTGTGAGTGTGTGGGTGTGTAAAAGCATATGACTACTCAGGGACATATAAGGGGAACCTAGGGTTATGAAATCATTTTTATGGCTCAAGTTTACAAAACAAAGTCAGTATGTTATAATATGACCCATTAAAGAACAATTCTTCTGCATATGTTTGAAATACTTTTTAATACATTTTTGAGGTATACAGTTTCTTAGGTACATGTGCTATGTAAGTCATATAAGTACATGTTTTTGATTACAGGGTATACTTCAAGGCTGCAATCAAATGTGTGCAGGCTATCTCTTCCAGCCAGACAAACAGTATGATGTCTCCTATGACACTGGAGATAAGGCAATACAGTGTGGGCGACATGTGGACATTTTCAAATTCTGGTTGATGTGGAAAGCAAAGGTAAATAAAAAAAAAAAGTTTATCTCAAAAACCAGAAATGTATTTATTTAATTTATAAGTCTCACGTGGAGGCTGCATTTAGTCACTTTTGCGGTACCGATTAACTGTATTTTTAAATTACAAGAAATAATACTGCTAAATGTTTTCTGACTGAAAATATTTAAAAGTGAAGCCTGGCTGAAAAGGTAATTGCTTTGGAGAAGAAAAAATAACCATATATTTATTACCTCCTTTCTTTTTTTAAACAGGGTACAGTAGGATTTGAAAATCAGATCAACAAATGCCTGGAGCTGGCAGAATATCTCTACACTAAAATCAAAAACAGAGAAGAATTTGAGATGGTTTTTGAAGGGGAGGTGAGTTGTCTTTTATGTATGTAGGAGCCAAATCTGGGATGAATTTAGAAAATTTCACACTTCTCGTAGTTCTTCAAGCCAGCTATGCAAAACTGCTCTTATTTCCTAAAGAACTACATGACTATTGGCATCTGGGCATTTTTTTTTTGCTACATGCATGTAGTTTTGTACTGTAAACGTCAGTTTTATATCCTTCTCTTCTGCAAAGGACTTCTCAGTTTAGGGTATGAAGACTGCCTTAATACAGTCTACTCATGCTGAGGGTCCACATCATTACATACGTAATTGAAAATCTGCTTTTTGCTGTATGTTCTGTTGCTAGTGCCACTACATAAACCCTTGGCTGATAGAATATACTTTATTTCTACAATTGCTAAGAAAAGGAAAATTGAGTTGCTTTTGTTGTGATCCTGGAAAATAGTTCCTCATAAAACTGCATGAATGTGAAAATCATTTGCACTTCATTAACACCCTAAATATTGTAAGTAGGACAAATTATAGGGAATATAAGACAGCAGATGCAAGCAGCAGAACTGCAATCCTTTTCTTTCAGTTTAACACGCAGAACTGGGAAAGTCAATACTATATTTTGTCTTTCATGTCTGTGCTAAAATACACTGCTGACAAGCCTTTAGTGTGGGATTGATCTGTATTATTGTCTTTTTTAATTGAGGTATGTGTTTGGTTCTTTTTGCAGCCGGAACACACAAATGTATGTTTTTGGTATATTCCCCCAAGTCTCAGGGGCATGCCAGACTCTGATGAGAAAAGAGAGAAGTTACACAGGGTATGTGTCTTTTGTTAAATGTAAAAATATAACCTGCTCTTTCAACCCAAAGTACTCTATTTATTAAAAGGAATGTAGCTGTTTCTGGGCACATATTACAAATGCTGAGATGTCAGTTCTCCATTGCTCAGTATAACCTTGATATTTGTTCACTTCTGTCTCCTATTTACACTGAGGCTGAAGTCATGCTTTCTCTATAGAACCAGATACAGAACATGCTCAGTTATTCTTTGGTTTGTATCACTTCTGTGCTCCCAAGTGTTACAAAACTTCAAAAAGCAGCTAGGCCTAAAGATATTGCAGTCTTGTTTTGATAGGACAGCATGCCAGCAAGAGAAACAGAAGAGTAGATATTTAAAAATGCTTGGACGAGTAAAGAACATGGAAACTTTTAAGTCCTCCTCAGGTCTTTATTTGGATTTTAAATGACAATGCATTAATGCGTTTCAGTGAAAATTAATACCCTTTGGAGGACTTTGGGATAAATGTATTAGAAGAAGTGAAAGAGGGAAGCAAAGACATCATAGAAGCATCACCAGGAAAAGTATCCTATCACTTAGAACTTGAGGGAAGCCAAACCCATTAATTTTGTAGTAGTATTTTAGACAGACAGAAGTGGAATGAAATACATTCAGGAGACAAAAGAATGATTTTATAGGTATCAGAAGTAATTGCTCTTGTGTGTGTGTGTGTGTGTGTTAGGGAATGGAGAAGAATGGGCAAACCTGGGAGGTTTTGTAGAGGATTTTATGTCTGTATCACACTGGGGAAAGAGAACAGAAGAGAACAGAAATTCCTGAGTCAACCCAATGGCATGTTAAATAAAAAACTTTCCAAAAAAAAAGAGAGAATACAGGAAGATTGAGGTAAAAGGTATGAAGTGGCAAGAGCGATAAAATGTTTGACTTGACCCTGTTAAATGTTAGAGGACATCATAAAGTTTCCTACAAAACTGTAAAAGAGCCAGACATCTGACCTTGGCTGGCAGAGAGCAGAGCAGGAGAAAGAAGACCTGGATGGAAAAACTGGGCTTAGAAAATACCAAGTATTAAGACTGTCAGAACATTATTCCTTATAACTTAAAGCGAGGAAGTGAGATTGTGGTAAATGCACAGTACTGCAAAACTACTGGAAGGTTTCCATGGCTTATGTTAGCAGAGAATATTCTTTATGACATAGATCTTGTTTAAAATTTCTATTTAAAAATTTCTATTGTTGTCCCCTCCACACAAATTTCTTTGAGAATACTCATAATATCCATTACCTTCGAAAAGGTCTGGAGTATGTTTTCACACAGATGCAGAAAACATTTCTTCATGACAAAATCTTTAGCACAAAGAAATTATGTGTACATTTAATAGGTAAAATAGTGAATACTCTAAGATGCTATTAGTATGTTATCAAAAAGATGGATATTATTGTTGTCAATTTTCCTTTAAATACCCAATCTTACATATTTAGTTTATCAAGCTTTTTCTGTTACAGATATTTTTTATAAAAATTAGTATCTTTTTTTGGCAGTCAATTTATTTTTTCTAAATTAAGAAATGCCATGACATACAAAGAAAAAATAAATTTTTCTTCTCTCTCTCTTTCTTTTATTTATTTATTTTTTTTTCCAATGATAAAGGTGGCACCAAAAATCAAGGCACTGATGATGGAGTCAGGTACTACCATGGTTGGATATCAGCCTCAGGGCGATAAAGTCAACTTCTTCCGAATGGTCATCTCCAACCCAGCAGCAACTAAGTCTGACATTGACTTCCTCATTGAGGAAATAGAGAGATTGGGGCAGGAGCTGTAGTACAGTGGTTTCATTATTTATTTATCTAATTCACTGTTTTCCAGCGCTGGCTATTTTTTTAACCCAGTTCTGCAGAACACATTTTAAGGAAATCCTCTTTCTGTAAATTCCAATCTCCTAAGACATCCTTAAACAAAACAACTATAGGCTACTGAAATATACATGTATTGGTAGATCGTATTATTGAGGGAAAATGTATTATCTTGAAGTTGAAGTACTATTGACTCTTACATTGGTCTTATTTATTGTAGTCAGCAGGAAATTAATAAGTACTAAAATAGCAAATTAAGAACTCTGCACAGTATATATGTACAGTATAAATAAATATATATAATTATATATATACATACATATATATATAAAAAGTGGTTATAAACTTAGATCTAAGCCACAGCATGTTTTCCACTTTAAGAGAATTAACTTTTCCTTCAACAACTATTGATGTGGATAATGTGCTACAAGTTTTTCTGCCAGACAGAAATAGACATATAGAAACATTTCTAAAATGTAGATTCTTAGGAGCTAAAGAAAATGTATAACAGTATTAAATCTTATTGTTGGTGCTTTTCTCACGTACAAAACAGCAATCTCTGACAGCACCTTTGAGTAAGATAGTTGTATTTGCCCTTTAGTGTCAAATCAGGGGATAAGAGTAGCAGAGTCGTTGTAACAGGTATATTATTGCTGTATTTTTAGAGGTTAATTTGTGTAGATTGTGTACATTATTGTTAAATGAATTTGTGTAAAAGGATTTAAATGTAATAGTTTTACAGCAAGATAACTGTTGAATTGTAGGTATCTGAAATATTTGCTTATTTATATGCAGAGATTTACCATGCTGAAGAGTTGTCTTGTATTTTCTTCCATTTGTAATGTAACCTATTTATATATTATTGAAGTTCTAAACAATGTTTATGGTATTTTAGTGTCTTTGTGAGCCAAAGAAAAAATACAAAAATATTAGTTGACACTTGTTTAAATCTTAGTGCCCTTAAAATAATAACTTGCAGATAATTTTACTGAAGATAAGGAATTCTAACATTGTGTATAGACTGTCAAATTATGAAATCCCTTTAATCTATTAGAATTATTAGAATTTTCAGTTTTATTTATTGTAATGTCAGTGTTCTGAATGCTTTTCTAGTGAATATTGGTTGCTAACCAAGGCCCCTGTTTTTATTTCAGGACTGATCTCTATGACCATTTTAACCAAATTCTGTGGGACTTTTTGCCAGCACCATTCTTTTATTGAAATGGAATTCACTATCTGTTTGGAACTTATAAAGCCCCAAAATAATGTCAGTATCTTTGAATACAGCTGGCTTGTCCCAGCAATTCCAATTGGCTAGGCTTTTCAAATTATAGACACCAGATTCATCTGCAGCTTGTTCAATTTTAATCACTAGATAATCAATACTACCAAGTGGAAAAGTCTATACTGGAAGCAGAGTAGTGGAACAAAATGGAGATTCGATAATTCTCTATCTACTGAGTTACTGTCATGGTGATAAATGGAATACGCTAATTTCAAGTGTTTTCATACATGATTCTGTGGCTATCATCTATGCAAGTCAGTAATTAATTGCTTTTTCTCCCCACCTCTCCACCTCAGTAACAAAATTAAATTATTTTAGAAATGTTCAATGAAATGCAGTCATGCTATGCAGTTTTCACAGCCTCTCTGGCCCCATCAGTCCTGTGGAAGGACAGCTACAACCAGGAGAGATTTCCATCCTGCAGGTCCCACTGGTTGTCTTCTGAGGATCCCGTCTCGTGGTTTTGGCCGTGTTAGCACAGGGAGAAGAAGCTGTTACGGTAAATGCTGTGTCGTATAGCACAGCCTTTCCAGCTTTTCATAGGACTATTGCTTATTCCTCTTCCATAACCTTCTGCAAAATCTTTTCTTGAAATTCAGTTGAATCTAAAAATTATTATAAGTTTGTCACTGTCTTTTAGATTTATGAGTATGACTTTCAAAATTGTATCTGCATTGTTCCTTTTATGTCATTAAACCCTAGTAACCTTACTGGTACAGTATTTCTTTCATTAGGTTATTTTCCTCAAGACAGTGTAGTTGGTCTCTTGCCTTCTTGATCATAAACCTCAATATTCCTCAGTTATAACCCTATTATCTGACCTTTGTATTCAATACTTGACATTTCTTGATGTAAACATCCATGCTGTATGACCTGAGGCCTGCAGTGCAGAAGTAGTCAGCATGAACATTGACTTCAGTAGTGCTATCTTCCATAATGGTAAATGCCATTCTTTATAGCTACCAGATGTTCAGCAACACTAGACGATCTCTCACTATAGCTGTTTTTAGAGCACAGAAGAAGTAGGTCACATTTTTTTGATTTACAGACTCCTGCCTGAAATCTGGTCTCTGTCACAGTTTTACTTTATTCAAAAGGCAGCTACAGAAGCCCTTGGACAGTTCTGTGACGTAGTCAGAAATAGATCTAGAGCTTTTCACTACATATATAATGTTTTGCTCACTAAAATTTCTGCTTCTTTGTTTAATGGATTATCTTGTGTTTTGAAGGTCAAAAATCAGAGGTTCTACCTGTTGCTGTTGATGGTTTGCAGCTAGGTGGGAATAATGGAGCTCCTCCTGCCTGTTTTGGAAGTGAGATAGTTAATGAAGAGGTGTTTTCTCCAAAGATAGGGGGCTTAAATTTATCTTCCTACCCTCTGCATTTTATTTTGCCTTTCTGCAGTGTTGTGTCCTGACACAGGTGACCACTATTAGATTTTTTGCAAAGCTTTTAATTCTAATATCAGATTCTGGAGAGTTTTTCTGTTACATGTACCATGTTCCACAGGCACTGGGCTCATATTAATTTCTGACTTGGTTAGCAGATTTTAACAGAGCACTTATAGTCAGTGAGAAAACTCATCTGTTTTCTTCTTAGTAGGTAATTTCCATCTGAGTAATATGCTACAGCTTCTCAGACTAAGGTTTACCTGGAATTTTCCTGCTTTTTAATCCATGCACTATTGACTGTGAGAGATCAGGATGTATGGATACACAGAATTATTGACTAATTCAAAGCATTGCAATTCCAGGTGAGTAACTTTGTTTTTCTAGGGTTTAAAATATACTCTAAGGTAGCAATTTTGCCTTCAAAATCACGTGGACATCACCATAACCTTGTGTGGGTGTATTCAGATCAAATAAACAATAGGCAAAACCTTAGCTGAACATGTAGCTGCAGTGCTTATTAACTCACATAATTTATTTGGAGACTGACCATTGGATAAAAATCAACAGCAGCTGTTGATTTTGAATGACAAAAATTCTGATTGTGTAATTAAAGGTGCGTTTTAGAGAAGATATTTAAATTATGTCATTCAGAGCAGACTAATCGAACCAGGGGCCTTGGGGATAACCCAGGATTTTAAAATAATTGTTGACTTAGCTCATACTCTGTTTTTTGAATGGTGACAAATATGAAGAGATTTTTTAAACAGAATCTCTGTTTTGTGGTTTAAGAAATGTTACAGTTATAAAGAAGTTATGCAATGCACTTTTAATTTTTCAATAAAAGTTGATCTTAAAACTGACTAATTTGTCTCATATAATTTTTGTGAGCCCTTTTGTTTCCTTAAGAATATGAGACAAAACCATACAACATTATCCCTCACATTAAAAATGGTAAGGCAAATGCTATTTAATTTTAATAGGCTACTATTTAATTTTATTATAATTTTATTTAATAGGCTACTATTTAATTTTAATTGTGAATTGAATGTGAGCTTATACCAACACAGACTGAGGAAGAGCCACAAGCACAGAACCTTGGTCAGTATGAACAGCACTGTTGAGATATTAGTACTGTGTATAACATGGAAAAGGTGATCAAAAATCTTGGATTCTAGACCATATTTTGGGTAACCTGTAATTCTCTTATGGGAGATAAAATGTCTTTCATTATTTTTTTTTTTGTATACCAAATATATTGAAAAATAAGAGTACATTTTGAATTCATAAAAGTATAAATTTTTTCATTATATAGACAAATTCTGATTAATTGGTGCTTTATGCATTATCCATAGAACTGTCATTGATTTTTACAGTATGTAACAAATTTGATTTTGATTGCTTTAGAGTAGGATGAGCATCCTTCATGTAGCATGAGTTTTCTTAAGAACATTTTTCTTTCCAAGTTAAAAATTTTATGTAGCAAATTATTCATGAAGAAAATACATGCTGCGAAGAAACTTATTAAGTCGCTTAGTGTAGCATGCAAATGGTGTAATGTAAAGCACTAAAAATCATGGATGATTGTATTGTGTGAGTATTAAGGAATGTTCAGGTCACACACAGACTGTTCAATACAATGGTAGGACCAAACAAAAGTTTTGTAGTTAGGTACAGCTCACTGTGGTGAACAGAATTACACCTCTCTGAATTTCTTCAGTAGGGTTTTATAACTTGCAAATTGTGACAATTTTGATACATGAATGTGATGATACATTAATTGGGAGTACTGCTTGCTCAAGAACAGCAACTAAGCTAGTGAAGAGATGAGAAGACACAAGCATTCCATGAAAGTAAAGGTTAAAAGGAAGGATGACTGCATAACGTGGAAGGATTTGTGTTTCATTAGGGCATTTGAAAGAATCAGACTTCTGGACAAAGCAAAATAAAAAATTTTGTTTAGAAGAGAAGATGCAAGCAGAAGTTTTAAAGTAGAGCAGGTAAAGAAAGAAAAAAGTTCTGGTTCTCTGTTTTAATAGATCTATCTACTGCATTCTTCAGTAATGATGATAACAGAAAAATCTGAAGATAAGGTATTACAGACCTTGTTTTGTTTCCGCTATTTATCCGATAATCTGTTCAGCATCTGAATGTAATTATTTCAGATAAGTGTACTTTGTATGTGTATTTGTGAGTGTATTTATATTCCTTGATATAAACGAGAAGAACATGTACATGCATTTACATACTCAGTGTGTATCAGAAAAAACTAAGTTTTGCACGATATTGACTGTTTTGTGTAGCTCTTTTCAGGACATCTGCAAAGATTCTTGAAATATAACATTAAAAAACTATACCATGAAGGAAATAGTAAATTATTTTCCCTTACCCTTGAAAGTATGTGTGTGTGTTGTATATTTATATGAATGATTAAATCTCTATCATGTGAAATCCTTAAATTATATACCTTTTAACAGAACAGTAGTCTGGTTTATCTAAGAGCAGTTGGTTTGAGGCAGGAAGTACTCTATGAAAAATGTTGGCTTTGTTTGATGCGGAAAGGTGTTGCGTCGTGACAGTGTGAGCAAAAAATACGTAAGATCAATGCAGGTGGTGGGAAATGGAGAAAAACTAAGTTTAACATCATAAAGCAGAAAAAAATGTCACTACAAGTAAAATCAACAAATGTAAATACAATTACTTTAATTTAGATGTACAGAAACCTAACATCTGTGACCACAATATAAGCTGGTTTGAAGCAGTGTCTGCTTGGTCTGACATCATCAAGAGTTTTGATTATGCTGGTGTATAAAGCAAGAGTACTGGCCTTCCAAAAAATAAAAACTCAAATGCTAGCTTTAAACTGGATAGGTGAAACTGTCTCTAAAAACCAAAGGGAGAAAAGACAGAAGACATTTCTCATTGTGTCATTTTGGTTGGTGCTCTTTATATCACCTAAAGATTGCACGTATTATAAATTACATTCACTATTTAACATATTGCCTTATTAGGACTTGCCGTGGGCCTCAGCAAAAAAGGCCATTAATCTCAATTAAGCTTCTTCCTTTACTTATGGGAAGGTTTCCTGCAGGGTAACACTCCCATTTGTTCTTGTGGGCATAGTGCCAGTCTTACCACTGGATTGTAAGTGATAAAGTCTTTATTTCCATTGCTTTGAAGTTTTCTACGGTTCCTTGCTGCGCAGTCCAGCCACGAGCATCCTCTGAAGACCAGGCCCTTATTGACCGTCTCTTCCAGGTAATTCACTCTCCTGCCACATGCACGGCTCTGACAATCACTAAACACACTAACACAGCTCTTGATTATCTAAAGGAGTGCAGCTTCACTGGGCAGCGGGGTGAGACCTCCATGTGTTGGGTTTAACAATGCTGAAGCAAAGAACCATAGTTGTTTTGATTACAGCAGGATTTCCCATTTCTGGGAAAAAAAGACTGTAATTAATTCATTGTAACTGCTGCCAGTGGGTATGTTGCTGCAATAACTTGGTGTGTTCACTTCTCTCAGTTGCACTTCAAAAGTATTTTACTTTTACCTGACTATGTTATGTTTCAGGGGTGTTATATTTCTTTATACTGTTTTGCATCATCATGGCTCTTCAATTATTCTACATATTTTTCAAGAAGAGGTGTGGGGCTTTTTTTCAAACTATGAAAGAATCAAGTTTAGTTTCCCTGCTGTAAACACTCCGTATCAGTGAGTAGTTGTTGCTGGTTTTATCAGTCATAGCGAATGTAATTATTCTGTAGGCATAAATTACGTACCAGTTTTATCTTACAATATAATGCAATGCATATTCTCTTGTCTTCTCAAGCATATAAGGACTGTCTTTTTGCCAGATATGATGTGAAGTCCCAGATTGCTAACTGTGACCTGGCTCCCTGGCAGTGAGAACTGTAATTGCCATCAGACAGTTCCCTCTGCTTTCTGAAGCGAGTGCGTGCAGACTGATTGCAGCATTAGAGCTCGTTTTGCAGTTCAAAGGAAACCTAACAAAATTTGTTCCTTTTGAATACATCAATATGACTCTAAAGAAAGCTACTAGGCCAGTAATTGCTACAATTTTCCTTTCCCAAAAGCCTAGGGTTTTTTTTTTCCTCCTAGAAATTCTGTGGCTGCAATGTAAATAATTATGCTTAGCTATTGTTGAATGACTTAAGAACTCATGTTAATTTTCTATATATAATGCTGCTATAATTGTACAATTAATGCTGTACTGGAAGCAGGCCAGAGGTGGAATAGAGGTTCTCGGGGGAGTTTGAAGACTCTCTCATTTACTCTGTAGCTCAGACCAGAGCTGTTTCCTTTAAGCTGGCAAAGTGGTCAAAAGAAGGATCTGAAATCACTGGATTATACTATAGAGACCTGGTTGGATTCTCAGAAAAATGAACACATCTTGAATTTACAATGGGAATGCCTCTTCCCCTCATCTTTTACCAAATACATTTATTTAAAAGAACTTTGACAAAGGGCCCTTAGTTGGGACCGTGTCCTCAGTTTGTGTAGTGAACTACTAATTCATCTGTCTACCTACCTAGATAATTTCTAAATGAGCATAATTCATATACAAATGTACATCTCTAGGCTTGTAAGAACAAATTATTTTTCAATTACAGGACATCTACAAAATTTTAGAAGTAAATAATGCTTTGTATATCCATCTTCCCAGCATTGCATATTTCTCTTTCTTCCAATGAACAGATCAATAGAGCCTTTCAAACGTGTGTGTATAGGGGAGAGTGTATGAGAAAATCCTCTGCTAGGCTACCAAACAAGTCTTTTACATCTGTATTTGAATGGAAGACTGGATTGTGAGGTTGTTCTGACACCCTGACTTTGGTGGGTTTCTGGGGTACAAATGAAAAGGGAAAGAGAGATAAAATGATTGGTGGTGGAACACCAAAGAAGGGTCACACAGGGTTAATTTCAAAATAGTAAAATTCTCCAGCAGGCAAAAAGCAAATTTACAGCACGCATCTAGCTGAATAATTTACAATGTAGTAAAACATCAGAAGAAGCCAAGAAATAATTTGACACCATGTAAGTAACACTCATTGCATGTAGTCTAAAATAAACACCAGAGTGTGTCATGTTGTAAGAATACATAAAAATGTATATGAACATTTATCTGTCCCTAACAGCTATTTATATAATTTTAGATGCACAAGATTTTTCTGGCAATATTTTTTCATTACATCCATATGCACTAAAAGCCTTTTTAAAAATCTATATCATTCAGCAAAGGGTGCTAGAGAGGTAAAGCTTTTTTCTACCTGCTTGGTTTACTTATGTTTAGGTATCTTAAATCAGGACAATTTTCTAATAGTGTTGCTGTCTGTTGGATTAAGTGTTGGTTTCCTAGGCTAAATAACACAAGTTTCATTACTAAAATAATGTGCAATGGCAAAGGGCAAAGTTAAACAGTGAAAAATAGACTGTATAGAAATAGAATCGTAGAAGCAACAGATTATTCCCTCTCTACTTGCTTTGAGTCTGATATGCTCCCTGAAATGCAAATTCAGCAATCTGAGCAGCTGTTCAGCAGTTACAACAAAGAATACCCAGGATTTAGAAAAATGGAGTCCTGTTTCCCTATTACTCTATAAAAATCAGGTTTTTATGCCTAGGTGGGAATGAGAGATGTGATCTGGTAGGTTCTTGTCCACTAAAACCAAGGCATACTCACATTTTCCCTATTTTTTTTAACGAATCAGTAACTGTTTGAAAAGTAGAATCCTCTTGTGGAGAACTAGGTATATATCTCTGTATCAGACCAAATATCTTGATCTGTAAGAAACAAAGAAAAGCGTATAAAATAACAGATCTAAAACATACATATAAAAATACATAAAATGTTATAAATATTTTAGCTGTCATTTGCTTTTGCTTTTGTTAAACACTACACCCTACAAATAGCTTTTAAACTGCCTTATAAATTGAAGATCTTTATAATTTAATTTATATTTATCTATGCTCTACAAGTCACATTGTAATTGTAGCAAGTATTGTGAGCCTGTATTATCTGTAGGTCTCTCGACATGGTAACATTTTACAAGATGCAGCTGTTGAGCTACTTTTAGCTGGGTCAGTAATGGTTGCAATTGTTTTGCAGTTGACTGTAATTCCTGAGGTGTAGTGGGATTGCTATTTAAAAACAACAACAACAAAACAGGGAACCACTGACAAATTACATTCCTAATTTATGCATTTAGGTTGTAATCTGTTGATGACTCTCTAACAGATCAGGAAAGACCTAACAGCATAAATAAGGAGGTAGTTTAGAACCTGACATAAAAAAAGAAAAAGCGACTTCACCCTGGTGTAATGCTACTGAATTTTAGTGCAATTACACAAAGAAAATTAAAGCAAAACTTAATGAAGTAGAACCAGGTGTACTGCCCTGGTTCTAAAAGTAATGTGACTATATTAGAAGAAATAGAGCGCTCTGGGGAACAATAAGATCAGGGTGACCACAGGAGATGCTCTGCATCCCTTTCCTCAGTGTGCACCTGGGTTTCCAGCTATAATTTCAGGTTCATATTTCACAGCTGAACACCCCAAAACTTCAACATGCCAAACTTTGCTGCTGTGTTACAGCTGCACTAATGATATAAGAGTGGTGGGCACTTCCTCTGCGAATATGCTGGTTATCTTGTCCAAGCCGCTTACTCAAATGGGACCACCCAGAGCAGGATGCCCAGGACCATGTCCAGATCACCTTGGGATATCTCCAAACATGCCAGAAATATCTCACAGGTAACAAAGAATTGTATTGTGTATTTACAGTGGAGAAGTAAAATCATTCCCTGCAACGATCTTAATATTTTTGGAGGGTGTTAACCATTAGAAAATTCTTAAACTGATTCATGGGGTTCTCTAAGAACAGAAAATACTAAAGAGGTAGGGAGATGTGGTCCTCTGTGGCTGATGTACTTGGACTTCTTCATGAAGGACTGGTATTGACCAAGGCAGTCTTTTAAAATTGTGTTGCCGTTTTAAAAGTTGTTGGATTTGCATCTGTTTCAGCAGCTTTGCTAACATTTTGCACTAAACAATTTGCAATCATAACTTTTAAGGGAACTAGAAACTGAACTCTGTTTTGGTTTGGGGTTTTGGGGGGCTTTTTTTTTAACTGAATGTGATTTTCTAAACTGTTACCCATACTGCAGTAATTATTTTAAAAGCTCTCTGATATCCCTTTCTCATTATGACAGAGTTAGGTTGATGAGTAGTGTATTAAAAGAATAAAAAGAAACAACTGTAACAAATAAGAATCACTGTTCAAAGATGTCTGTGTAACTTTGCATTCTGGCTGCCTTTTGCAGTGGTCAGACTTTGAAATCACTGCTTTCCAGATCACATTTTCCCAGCTAAGTCTCTGTGAATAGGCTGAGAAAAAGGCAGTAGCCAGTTTTACCAAGGAGAGTGCAATGAGGAAAACCAAGATTAAACTGAAGCGAGCTAGAAAACCTCTACAAATCTTACATTTTATATTCTAACAGACAAAATGGGCTTGCACAAAATGAAGCCTTATAATTGAAATAGACCCACTGCCTCTGATATTTTAGTTTGAAAAAATACAACTCTAAATCTTGCATACAGCCCCCAGTCAGCAGATTTTGTGTTTCCCGCAGAGTTTTCAATAGTCATTGAAGAGAAGCAATAGTTGAAGAGAAGGCAGTTGGAGGGAAGGCCAAGGGAGGAAAACAGTGCACGCAGGTGTCTGGGTGAGGACAGAGTTCACATCGAGACTTGGAGCTGAGAATTGATCCAAGGCCTGTGACCGTGAGCCTGTGCCTTGTTCAGTTCCTGCTGGATCTGGGACTTAGCCTGCAATTTTTAGCTCTTACAGCACTCTTATGTTCCTTTTCTAAGCAATTCTGTGGCTTCTATCAAAACCAGTGGGTAAACTGCCTTTCCCCTGCACATTTCTTGGCTGCAGCAATTTCCTCTGTGCTTCTGTTTGTTAGACTCTTTATAGTGGCTGCAATTTTCCCCCTTCATGCTGACTTAAATAGTAAAAATCTCAAATGATCATCTGTTCTCAATTTTCTTCAGCCATTTAACTCTTTCTATCCTTGATGTTGCTTTACTGCATCTTTCTTAGCAGCTTCTCAGCCCAAATCCCTGTTCCAGCAGTGCCCGGGCTTAGGACAACAACCAAGTTTGTATTGGGAGTTAAAAGCCACATGGAACTTTCCATAGCTGACTGAGTCTGACAGCATATCAAAAGAAGACACTCAAAGAAATACACTTGGTAGGTAATGTCTGTCCCTGAAAACAAATACAGCATCTTCCAGAAACATCTTTGAAAGTCTTACTTAATGTTTTGTACATCAGTTCTCTCTAACACAGGGCAAAACACTACCCCTTTGGGTCAGGGGAAAGGCAGTCCTCTAATGGTGAAGGCTCAGTCATTGTTGTGAATAACACCACACTCTTCACAGCATGTTATAGCACAGGGTTGGTCCCTGCATTCCAAGAGGTACTCTGATCCTTGCAGGACTCAAACCCCTTGGCTCTAATAGTGATGTACCCAGAACAGCAAGAAGAGGAGTCAGTGCCAGCAGGAATAAAGGGTCAGCTTCAGAAATTGGCTGGGTCTTTCCAGATGGTACTACATGACCAGTTGTGTCAATTGCATTGACACCTGCAAATCTCATCTCAAAATAAATACAGCATATTCCAGCACATCCCAGTGAGGCTCACCAGCTCCTGTTTCCCAAACTTGGTGCTTGCTGAGAAATGCACCCAATCAGGTGGCATTAGCCATTGAATCATTCTTGTCAGCAGCACAGAACAGCACAGTTGTTCTGTGTCGTTTGGCTTTCAGTGCGGTGATTTCAGATGACAAACTGCTCGTTTGATTCTTAAGCTCAACACATGGGTGACATCCTCAGCTGCTGCAGAAAGCAGGGAGAGCTCCATCTGCCTGCAGTGAAACCACATCAAACAGATGTCTGTCCAGGCACGGTTGAATCTTATAATCTATTCCTTAACTTAGTTTAACATATCTAGGTAGCTGTGGAAGTGACTTCTGGCACTTCTTCTAAAACTCACTGGTTTTGTTAATTGACCTAGGAAGTCCTGTAGCATTTCCTCTTTGGAAATGGTGCCAAGAGCGCTCAGATAGCCAGGAAAGGAAGGATTAACCTAAGCTCTAGCTTCAACCTGCTCTCCTTAGTACATGTGAGAGGACAGAAATTCCAATTTTTTGAAAGGTAGGATGCTGCTTTGGGTTGACACTGCTATATGGCTAGGCTCACGGAATCTGATTACATCCCAGGCTTTCTCTCTCTTCTTAATCAATTTTATTTGCTCCTTCCAGCAACAGCTCATTAAGAGAAAGGTCATCTGGCTTTAAAGAACTCCACCTACAGAATAATGCTATCCAGTAGAATTCTTACTAGGATTTTAAAGTGATTATTTGAGGATTGCCACTCCCAGGGCATATATTATGTTGCCAGTTTGTTTTATTGTGTTCAAACTTCCAAATCTAATCTCAAAATAAATAATGTTCACAAGGTCCCAGCAGAGGCATCCTGCTGTCGTAGGGATGTGATAAATAAGGAAAAAGCCCAAAAAATACATTTCCTTGTTGTGGAAGACAGAATCCTTCTCCTTGAGGCTTGAAGGAAAAGAAGTTATCAGCTATTGAGGCAGAAGAAAATAAATCGTGAAAGACTTCTCAGGGCAAGAAAAGATAAAGGAGAAGGAGTTGAATGTTGGTTTTGTTGGGGCTTTCTGTTTGTTTTTGTTTTGTTTTGTTTTTTCTGAAGGGAGGATTAAAAATAGCTTAAGAAATGCATAACTGTGAAAGCTTTCATAGAACATCAGGATGAAAACAATTCAAAAATATAACAAACACTAAAAAGATCCTTTCCTGAGGCTAAAGCAGATTGCTTTCTCTGAGCTAGCAATGTAGTGTTTCAAGCATAGCTGGAAAGAGGCTAATGGTGCTTAGTTTTTAGCTGTCCAGAAGATGGAGGAATGTGTCCTTCTGTGACTAATGAATGCACTTAGGAAGGCTGTCAGAGCGCTGGACCTCTGTGGGCAGGGAAGAGGAATATTGTGAACAATGTGTGTAGCCTGTGGGGTCAGATCATCCCTATTCCAGAGTCTGAGTGCAATATTTGTCCTGTTTACCTCAAATTCTCCATGATAATATTTGGTTTATTCGTTCTTTCTCTAGGAGCTTAGTATTTCTTCTTCTCTCACCCTATTCACCTATCACAGGTAAGACAAAGTAGGAGCATCCCAGTAATAGCACACCTGTAGCATTCAGCAGCATTTAGAGACTGTGTGGTTTCAGAAGGTCACTGTTTAGGGGTACAGAAGAGACTGACAGGGTTTCTGGGAAAGGCAACTCTCTGGTAACTCTGCCTTGGCACACAGGCGGTTTCTGCTTCTTACAGCATTTAGAACTGCTCCTGTACTCTGACAGACAAATCTATGAAGGCCAAAGTTATAAAATCAAATATTGGGGATGAAACTATCATAGGGACTTATTTTATCCCTGATACTCAAGAATTATATTTGGCATTTCTGCCTGGTCGAGTCTTCAAAGACAAGTGTAATTTCTTTTCTTAATGTTCAGCATGTTTGCAATAAATCTGCAAGGCCTATAGAAAAGTTCTGGACTTTCTGCCAAGAAGGACCTTTGTGGCAGGTTCAACAAATAGGGCACTGTTCAAGATGGGACACTAAAGGATTTAATATATGACCCATTTTTAAATACAGGTTTTTTTAGTGTAAGCCTTTCTCCTGTACTGCTTTCTTCCAGGAGAGTCTTCATCAACAGCTGCTCTAAACATCTTTCATCAGAATCTGACTGATAATGCAGTCAAGGTGTACATTTGCTTCTCTGCCTTACCCCTCCTTTACCTTAACCATAAAATCTGAGTTGGGAAACTCAGAAGAAGGTTTTTTTGTTTTGTTTATGTATACCGACGTCTGTCATTTATGTTTAGGTCTGAATTTTAGATAAAGAACTCTAGAAAAGCTCTAAATGAAGTAAAGTGTAGAGCTAGTTTCTATAATTTAAGATAAAAGAACTTAAGGCCCTTTATAGAACTATAAATGAAATAGTACATATCATGTACAAAGTACTGAACACCCAAGACACTGTAGAATGGATGCTGTGAGCAATAAGTTTTCTCATTTGGTTTATTTTGTTTAAGAAAACAAGATTTAACACATCCTTAGTAAATAAAAAGGAGTGCAGCAGCAAATCCTTGACTATCAACAAAGTCTCTTAGTATAAGCAGTTTCTAAAACTCCAGATTTTAGGCTAACCACGTGGGTCAAAAATGGCTGACAATGCATGTAAGTATCGTGTAATGAATTGGTTGGAAATTACTTAATTAATCTTCCATTATGAACCCTTCTTTTGCAGCATCCCTAGCTGCAGAATTCCCAAAGCCAGCTGCTATCTACAGCTGAAAAGTAGCAGGCCTATTAAGCCTCTTAAATACTTGCATTCTAATTCCTAAATTGCGTGGCCAGAACCTTAGTCTGTGCAATTGCTTCCATAATCACAATTCTATCTGTGCTTCTATAACGAACCCTGTTTTAGCTCAATATAGTTTAAAGAGGCTGCTTTTCTTTTTTAGTGGTGAAGGAAACCTATTCTCTGTTATTTCACATATGTTGTGTTATTTGCTAGTTAGTAATCAAGTGAATCTTGGAAACATTCTGACATTTGTCATAAACTCTGTGCCCTCTCTCAACCATTCACCAATGCTTCTTTTACTGTGAATACACGTATTTAAAAGTTATTCTCCTCTGTTATGCCTATTCTTAGTCATACACTCTGTAAAAATTCTGAATACTATGCTTCAGGCCAGAATTTGGGTTCTGAGGGCTATATGGTATGGGACAAGCTAGAGTAAGGACTGCAAGTTTAAAGTAGCAAATTCTGGAGGCAGAGAAGCGAGGACATTGATTTTACTGAGCTCATTCCAGTATTCAGGCACACATTTTCAAAACTTTATGGAAGCAGAAGGTGTCTGTTTTGGAGTTTAATCAGTCTTAGAGTTTTCATTCAGTTTTAGAGTCTCAGAAGAAACTCCTGTAGCAAGTAAAAATTGTATAAAAAAGGCATTCTGTCAGAAACCTATGGCTATAATATCTTTAATTGTCAAAGCTATGCCCCTTCCAGATTTGTGTGAAAACTATTTACCAGGGTCTAATTCAGAGCTACTGGGTCTTCAGCAGCTTTGGGAAGACAGGTACAGTTTAACTGTATTACAGCCAAGTCAATCACTTTTACGAATTAAAGTAATGAAGGCTTTAGTTAATTTCCTGTGTCCTATTAATAGAACCTCCACAAATTAGTTTTACTGAGTTTCTGGTTTCTGAAACAACAGCCTTGATTCTGGTCTCAACCCACTTGGGGAAGAAGGCTGTAGATTATCTTTACAATTCTCTGATCTGTTGATGGCATCTGCAGTCCTTGGTGCAAATTACAGCAGCCAGAGGAACTGTTCCTGATAATAACCAGAGCATGACCACATTGACTACAGCTCTAATACGTGCCCATGCTGGGAGCTCTGGGGGAAAAGCAGAAAGCAATTCTGCCAGCTATCTGCCACCTGAGCATTCCCCTTACAGAGATGGAGTGTGCTAGGTCTGATCCTGCTGACACTGGGGCCCTTCCCTCCCATCTCAGAAGGAAATTGCTGTGTGTCGCAATAGTACCAGTTAGAGTTTTCAGCTGGAGGCTTACAAGCTCCTGCTCTTTCCTGGCTGAATACAAGTCACTCCTAATTGACTCACTGAAACTGCTGCCCTTTCCTTGAGCATTAGTGTAAATCAGCAATAATGCAATGAAAATTGATGAATACTTATAGTGGTAAAAAAATGTCAGGTGGTCGTGACTAGGCTTTCTGAGTTTGGCATGGTCTTTTTGTGCCTTGTGGAGCACCGGGGGGGGGGCGGGGACCAGCCCTGCAACATTCACTGGGAAGACTGTGCCTGAGAGCAGCTTGTCCGGCAAGTGCCTGCCTCCCTTGCACTTCATTCCTTGTTTAGCTTCATAACAACTAATGGCCATAAAATCAGCTTTACAAAAGACCCACATTACTCCTGTATTTAATTAACTTTTAGAGCATCAGACCGTAGTATTTAATCACAGCCTGCCGAGTTTCAGGCGCTTGTTTGGTCTGAGGCTCACTAGTGCTTGGCTTCCATTCAAAATGCTTCACTGTTAATTTCTCTTTACATTCAGATGGGGTCTGATCTTTTCCTAGCTGTTCCCAGCAGCAGGTCAAGAACAGGTTCAGTCTCTCACATTTGCACCCACACTGACCATTGCCACCTTACTTATTTTTTCATAGATACCCTCAGTTCCAAAGCTCCTAAACTGCTCCTAAACTAGGACTGCGGGAAGTGTGTGTGAGTACTCCTGCAGCCCAACGGATGGTTGTATGGCTTCTCTGTGTCAGCAGGCTTTTACCAGCCATTTGTGTGAGCTAGAGCTACCCTTTTTTTTTTTTTTTTTTTTTTTTTTTTTTTTTTTTTTTTTTTTTTTTTTTTTTTTTTTTTTTTTTTTTTTTTTTTTTTTTTTTTTTTTTTTTTTTTTTTTTTTTTTTTTTTTTTTTTTTTTTTTTTTTTTTTTTTTTTTTTTTTTTTTTTTGTAGAGCTGAGAGGTTTGTGCTTTATGCCTTCTACTAATATGAAGTTCTAAGTATTGTGGGTATACAGCCAGGTGGATTCCTTCCAAGTAGCTGTAGTTTGTTCCCCGTGTACTTGCAAAGCAGATAAAAATCTCCTGGACACTGTTAACATATGAGTTGAACTTAGACATACAGCAGACTCTTTATGGCTCCTTCCATCCCAGTCCTGCTTTGCTGGGACCAAAGTCAACAAGCAGGTATTTTGACCTGCAATTCCTCATCTTAGGCAATACATTAATAGCAGGAATGAATGAGGTCATACATTGATTAGGGGATAAAAGATGTTACAACTAAGAGCTATCTTATGACCCATCTTCTTCTCAGTCACTGGACACTGGTGTTCTATTTCTGCCTAAAACTATATCCTTCCTTCAGTGTTTGCTTACTGGAACAGTCATTTTTATTAGTGTGGGCCTTCCCACAACTCTGGAGTATTCACTTAATTTAATTTTAAAGGCACCCATTAATTAAAATTATTCTATTTACTGATTCTTAATAATGTCTCAGAAGCTTTTGTTCTGGTGTGTGTGTCTATGTTTGAGCTGAAGACCGTCTCTGCAATAAATCATCATTTTCTGCCTGTCTTAGCCTCTAAATGATTTGGGTCAAATAGGCTGATTTGTACACTGCATTTCAGCAGCTCCCTTCCTGCTACACATGCCTGGGTTTCTCTGTCCATTTTTGTTCCTGTTTGCCCAGCATCAATAATCTAGAAGGGTTTAGGGAGGGGAAAAGAAAGTGCAGCTGCTTTTCTTCATCCACTGCATATCCTGCTCTGCAGAAGGGATGGTGGCTCCCGCTGGAAGCATTTGCACCGCGTTCTCTGCAAAGGGCAGAGTGGCTGCTTCATCTATGACAAACTGGATTGTAGCCAGCATCCGTAGCTGACAGTTTCAAGAAGGCCACTTCCCCATCCATCTTACTCAGACAATTGTGTGCAGTCTCCAAACTAATAATTCATCATTTGCACATGTGTGCCTTCCACTTCATTATTTTATTAACATATTAGAAGGGCCCTGATTTATTTATTAAATTCATTATTATTCTTTATCAAATGATGACATGTTGTTAGCCAGAAAGATGCACTTGCTGTCTTTGCAACTAATTATGCCAATTAAGTTTTCACGATTCTACCACAAAGCACAGCTCATTAACTTTAATTACTTTTGAAATGCAGCTGCTGAGATACACAGAGAAAAGAACAGGTAGGTAATATTTGTTAGTTAATTTCTGCCAATGGGGTTTCTTGTCATTAGGTCTTAAGTGATACTTTCAGGCAATCTTGTTCCCTATTTCCCAGGTAAGTTTTTTCTTTTTCACCTAAGAGGGTTCCTTTTTTTTGTTGTTTTACAGACTAGTCTTTTGCCATAGAACATTGGACCAAGTTCAAAGATATTTCTTCAAATAAATATGGTGTTTTAGTTCAGCCCTTAATGGGAATTGATGGACTTCTGCAGAGAACATCTTTCTTTGCTGAGGTTGAACTAGCCTAAAAAGGGTGACAGCATTTTGATGAAAAGCTGAGATGCTGTGGTAAAGTAGAAGTTCCTAAGAAAAATAATTTCAGGTCTTGAAGTGATGTATGGAGTTTTTGTCTCCAGTAAGAGGTCAGGTTCAGATTTCCCTGAAGGGTTGACTTCGGTGGTTTTCCTGGGTCTGGCTGTGATAGAGTTAATTTTTTTTCTTGGTGGCTGGTTGGAAGAACAAAACATGGCTGCCCATTTCTGAGTTCATCACATGCAGGCATGAAACTTCTACAGATCTCCTGAGGAAGGGGGGAAAGAACTTTCTTTGGTCCTGTGAGAATAAGACAAACTGTCTACTGGTGCAGTGATACTTGACTGGTCTCAGAGGGCCTAATGTCTGAGCAGACTCATGGAGCTGCAAAATCTCTGTCACCTTGTTTCCCCACTTGCACCTTTAGGAAACACAGTTGTCTATATAAACCTCCACTAGCAAGAAAGAGAGGAATGTGGATGGGATTTTCCTCCTGAATCTAAATGGCATGTGCATGGAAGCATAAGATTTACTTAAGCTGGTATAGTTTTTAACTTGCTTATCACAAATTTCTCATATTGTATTAAGAACACAAAACCCCTTGAAAGATATAGTCTATTTACGTATTATTCGCTTTGCCTTCTTCCTTTGCATTGCAGCCTCTGGGTATCTTAGAGTTGATTTCTTCTTGCAGCTGTGAGGAGAGACACTGCGTGGGGAGGTAAACACGCCTGAACTGGTGTGCAGAGTCCAGAACTGGCCATGCCTGACAAGAGTGCCTGGAGAAACACTGTCTGTCTGCTCTGATGGAAACACCTGAGCACAGTGAGGTGGCCAAGGGTGGAAAGGTGGTTGGTCATCTCTGCAGACAGTACTGGGCACAGTGCATAGAGTCTTTTATTATGAAGCAGTAAAGCACTTTGATATTAGAAAGGGAAATGAGTCAAAAAGAAGTGAATTATGCTAATTTGAATATCCTTTCCGTGCTCAATTGAGGATCTTTAACATTGTGTTCCAGTTCACTAATAAATGCTGTTTCTGCATTTCTGAAGACCAGTGACAGCAGCATTGCTTAAAGAGGTCACCCCTCTGGAGGTGTGTGGGATAGGAACTCGGACGCACTGGTGTGCAAGGGCAGGCTGTGTAAAAGCCTTCCAGTCACAAGGGACACTCTCGGAGGGAAAGAGATTGTCTGAACCGTAGATGCATAGCGCTGCCGGACAACCCACCGGCCGCCTCCTCCAGCTGCACCATCGTGTTGGCTCAGTGCTGGATTTTGCTGCTGGGCGTGGGGCGCATTCCCGCAGCCCGCGGCTGTCCCGACACGGGCACACCCACCCCGCCATCGGCAGCGAGAACCTGCCCCGTTATCTTCCTGCAGTTTGCGGGGCGATGCGTGCCCTGGAACGGGGTAGTCCAAAATTCCTCCTCCGGGCAGCATTGCCCCCCGACCCGCTCTGTTCCAGGGCACTGATCCTTTCGCTTCAGCCCCACCGCCGCTCGGTGTCGGGCGCTTCCGGCGCGGCCCCGCATCGCTCGGAGCTCGGGGGAAGCTGTGGGAGTAGGGAAGGCGGCAGGAGCTGCCTCCCTCACGCTCCGTGTCCCGCTGACACATCCGGCTCCCACAAACAGCCCCGCTCCCTCAGGGCCCCCTGGGCCGCTCGCGGCACCGCCGCCCCGGCCCGCCAGGGGGCGACGCCCGCCGGGAAGGTGGCGCGGGCCGTGTCCGCTCGCGGCCGCCGTCGTGTCCCGCCCGCGCGGGGCGGAGCGGCCGCTGTGCCACGTCCCGACGGGCGCGGAGCGACGGCGCGGCCCGGCCATGGGCGCCTCGCAGAGCATCGACATCCCCGGCGGCGGCACCGAGGGCTACCACGTCCTGCGGGTAAGGGCGGCGCGGCGTCTGTCCCGTCGAGGCGCCGCCCCGGGAGGCGCTCGCTGCTCGGCCCCGCGGCTCGCGGTGGCGGTGGGGGGAGCCGGGCCCGTGCTGTCGCTCCCGGGTGTAGGAAGTCTGGAGGAGGAATTGGTCCAGGATAAGTAATTTCCCGGGCCGGGCGGTGCCGCCGGGCTGCGCCTCGGTGTGTGTCCAGGCCGGAGTGCGGGAGGCGATGCTGGATCTGGGCATCCCTGGAGGCCGAGGCGGCCTCTGCTCCGGCAAACGCCTCTCGCAGCTCGGCCCGCCCGAGCCCGGCTGCGCCCGGGGGCCTGTCCGGAGCAACACATCAGGATTGTCTTTGTCGCTGCGCCAAGGACTGGATTGGACTGTAGTGCTGTCCCCCCGCAGGAGTTCCGGGCTGTCGGGTCAAGGTGTTCGCATGACAGACGGGACCCCTAAGGGCTGCATCCCTGGTGGAGGCGTGACTTTTCATAGTTACGTTGGTTTTGTTCACGCCGCGGCCACAAAGCTTTGGTTTTGTGTGCAAAAAAACTATTTTATTTGGCTGCGTTTAAGGTTTTGAGAGCAGCCTTTTGGAAGCCCCTTCTTTAGTGTCTGTTTCACGTTCAGTGAGAGGGATGGTTCCCAGGTCGTGTGGTGGAATCTGAGACACTGGGGTACAGGAACTTTGCCGGGGTCACTCACAGCCTTGCCCAAAGCACAGAGCTTTTGCCTCTGTCGCTGGAGATGTGTGCTCGCTGCACTGCGTGGGCTGGTGTGTTTGTTGGCATCGGACCCTTTCGGCTCAGCTCTCTGCTTTTGAGCAGCAAATACTGATGTTCTGATCAAATCCAAACATTCTGTTAAAATTTGTATAGACTAAAGTCATGGTGGTCTTTGTTTCTCCCTTTTAGTATTACTGATGCGTAACAATCCAGTGTTACTAATATATGACAGTCCACTTTGTCTTCTCCTTTTCCCCCACGAAAATCGTTCTGCAGGCTCATAAAACTGGCAGACTTGTTTTCTTTTTTAGCATATTACAGCATAAATTTCATTAACTGTTAACTTTTGACACTTGTAAAACTAGTGAGTACTCTGCAGTTAGAATATCAGTTACATCAGACTTATCAGTTCATACTGTTTGATTAAAACCTCTTAATAAATTGAGATATAACCCTTTTATGAAGTAGAATCTACTTGTTTTTTTTCCTTACGGTCCTGCTTGGAGCTGAAGCCTTTTGTTTTCATTTAAGCACCTTTTTGTTGTAATGTTTTTACTGTGACCCGAAGTGGCAGTGTTTGATTGCCAGTCTTTGTAAATGTAATTGATAGATGCACAGTAAAGAAGTTGATTTCCAACAGGACATCCATATTTACATTAAATGCAGAAAAGGACCTGCCTGCTGTCTCAAACAGACTGATGTCTCTGTTTTTCACTGCCTTGTCTCCTTACTAATGTCTTCAGATGGCACAATAACGAGTGATTATTTTTTTCTGTGGACAGGCACCATAAATTGCATCATGATGCTAGCCTAACAGTTATAATTTGGAATGTTTATCTTACAATGCATGTGGCATACGTGAATGTGACTAGAATTTTCCTCTGTAGTTTTTCCAAGTCTGATTTTCCAGATGGTGTTCTGTAGTGAGTTTGTTACAGGCAGGCTCCAGCTCATGCTGTCGGAGGAGCTCGGCACGAGGGCTCTGTCTGCAGAGACTGAGTTTTGGTACAACTTGGGATCGAGCAATGCTGTTGGTGTGTTCTGCTTTATTCTCAAGTATGTTTTCTTTCTGAGCTCAGTACTTTAATGAGAGAAATGACAATGGTAAAAGGAAAACAGCAGTAGCTTTACAGTACTCCAGGTCTAATTTGAATAAGATCAGATTTCTTTGATAATGCCAAACTTCTGTAAATAATACATAGTAGTTGTTTTAAAGATTTCATTACTTGTTGAAAAATTAGAGAAATGTCAGGAAATCTTTTCAATTATTGGAAGAACTTGGTTGGGTAAGGCAGATAAATGAAAAGTGTGGAATGGCCATGAAGGAAAGAGTTAACATTGCTCAGTAGGTGTAGGAGCCAAGTACAAATTACCAGAGAGATGAGCAAACTGAGACTGTTGCAAGCTACAGGTTTTTTACAGTGAGACTTTTGGACTGCTCATGCTGCCTCCCTACAAAATTGGTAGAAAGTCCCATCCTCTGCTCGCTTTAAACAGGAGCAGAAATATATGCAGCAAGTGAACAATACTGTCGTTAATTTCTGATGTAATACTTGCAGATTACTTAATTGTTTTTGGCTGCTTCTGCTGATATTCAGGGCAATATTGCTTTCATCGTGAGCTTTATCACCAGTGCAGTTGAAACAGGAAATAGGAGCATTCCAGGACTGAAGCACTGTCAAGGGAACGCGATTTCATCATGTGCACACTTGATAGCAGAAGCTGCTCTGGGCTGCACTTTTGGCATTCTAGACATTGAAATGTTGAAATGTAGCTGCTTTTTTTTTTTTTTTTGTAAGAGGGAGAGAAAGTTACCAGCTGTTTCCTTGCCCAAGTCTCTTCATAGGTAGACCTAGCAATCAGTCATTTGTTTGAAACAATTCTTTGGAATTTTTGCAATTTTTTATTCATTTTGTGTGCTTTTGCTGTCATACTTCCATTTATTGACTCATGTAATGTGCTTATAAGTCTTCCTTTTAACTGGTGCCTCCTAGGCTGGTAGCATGCACTGCTTTTGACCTGTAGGAATTTTCTCCATTGTTTCCTCTCCTGCATAAGCTTCCTTTAACATAAGGTGTGTGACTCATTAGAGCAACTGCCTGACTCTGCATATGGCTCAGTATGCATTTGTTTCTGCTCTTTAAGACACAATGAAGGAAAACTTTGAATAATTTTCTTGTTCAGCAGTGTAAAACTGCTGTAGTTTGCTCAGGCTATTGTAATGACCTGACAGTTTCTTCAGCTAATAGATGGTGTCACAGCAACCCCATGGCTGGGGGCAGAGTGACTGGAAACCTGCCCAGCAGAAAAGGACCTGGGGGTGCTGTTCAAGAGCTGGATGAATGTGAGCTAGCCTGTGCCCAGGTGACCAAGAGGGCCAAGGGCATCCTGGCCTGGATCAGCAGCAGTGTGGCCAGCAGGACCAGGGAGGGCAGTGATTGTCCCCCCGTACTCAGCACTGGTGATGCTGCACCTTGAGTGCTGTGAGCAGTTCTGGACCTCTCAATTCAGGAAGGACATGGAGGTGCTGGAGCATATCCAGAGAAGCTCTGGAGCACAAGTCCTGTGAGGAGTGGCTGAGGGAGCTGGGGGTGTTTAGTCCGGAAAAAAGGAGGTTCAGAGGAGATCTTACCTTTCTTTACAACTGCGTGAAAAGAGGTTGTAACCAGGTGGGGATTGGCCTTTTCTCTCAATAATGAGTGACAGAACAAGAGGATTTTAGTAAAACTTCATCGTCGTAAGGGTGATCAGGCATTGGAATAGGCTGCACAGGGAAATGGTTTAGTCACCATCCCTGAAAGTGTTTTTAAAAAAAAAACATGTAGATGTGGCACTTGGCATTATGGTTTAATGGTGAACTTGGCAGTGCTGGATTAATGGTTGGACTTGATGATCTTAAAGGTGTTTTCCAACTTAAATAATTCTAAGATTCTGTGTAAGAATTTTTATCAGTGGGAGATGTGTATGCTACTGTGTTTTGGGGTGTTCCCCCTGAAAGATACCAAACAGCAGCGCCCAAAGTTTAAGATTTCTAACTCTTACTTTGGTACTTCATATTGCATGAAGTGAGGACTTTTTTTTTGAAGGGAGATTCACATTTTAAAGGCTTGAGTTAAATTCTCTGTGATAAAATAAAAAGTTATGCTACGTATAAGGAATCTGTTTTCTTACTAAAAAACTTAGGAAGCTTTTTCTCTTGAAAACTGGGTGTTCCATCAAGAAATTCAGTACAGTTACAATGTGTAATGTGTTAAAATAGCTGATGAAAATAAAATGGATTCTGTCAAATTTAACAGGAATTGCTTATACATGAGATGTAATGAAATTTTACTGCCAGTTATAGAGTGGGTGGAAGAACTACAAAAAATGCTTTCAGTATTTCTTTGCTAATAAATACTAGGAAGTGTTTCTTATGTGGGGAAGAAAGAAAAATCCAGAGCTTCTGCTCCTTGGAATTTGTGTATTTTGTGCTTGAAGCTAAGCTTCTGAAAGTTTAAATGGAAACTAGTATAAGTTATTTGACTTTCAGAAGTGGTGAGAGCCTTTACCTGTCTCTGAAAATGAGGATTTCAGTGCCTAATTGCATTTATGGTTGCCCTGTTTGTTTAAGGCTTGAATTTGTGACCACTGTGCTGTTGAGCAGACTTCTTATAATTTGTAATGTACACTATGTACTGTGTAGGCATGGAGAGATAGTGTTGGGAACAGTGTTCAGCAAAGAGAAACTTCATGTATTTACAAAAAAAAGTCTTTTCAGTAATGCAGAGTAGAATTAGTGTATTGACCTTGAAAGCTTTTTCCTGTTTAATTTTTGACAGTGAATTAAAAGTGAAATCAGTGTGTAATTTATGTACTCAGAAGCCCAGCTGTCCTCTTGGTTAGAAGCTGAATTCCTGCAGCACTATGTGAGACCCTTTTCTGGCTTCTGATATTTGGCACTTTGAGAGAAATTTTCTTCATTTGCTCTTAGAAAGCTGTGGTGGTGGTGCATCACAGTGTCTCCATGTTGTCTGTGCCACTCTTTGTCTGTACTGTTAGACAGTTATAGCATTTACCCACAGGGGTCTGTAACTTGTCTGTCTGAAATAACAGCTGGCTTTGAGAGAATTAAGCATCCCAAACTGCTGTGGATGGTATCTTGCCTGCAGTGGATCTGCTGTAAATGGTATTACTTGATTATTTCTCAGCAATTACTCAATTACAAAGGCAAGTTACTAAATACCTACTTGGGCACATAGAAAAGCTGCATAAAGCCAGATTGCTCAGGAGGTACAGAGTTTATGGATGTGTACATGGAATTTTATTATTTTCAATAACAATAAGGGTTTTGTGCCCTTGTGTTTTCTAAGGTCCCTGGTTATCCTTTGTTGCTGTAGGTCCTAGAAGAGAACCATGGCCCCAGAGCTTGGAGGAGAGAGCTGTGTTGAGCATATGGCACTGTGTGATGGATGAATTGTGCAGGTAGCTGACTGAAAGTAAGGTGGTGTGACATAAAAACTGTGTGGGGTCAGTGTGGTTGTTATGCAGGGCTGAGTATGTCACTTTTTTAAGGAGAAGACCTTCCATGTGGAGTGGACTTGGAATTTCTGGTTTGCATTTCTGGACTGCCAGGTGTAAACATGCTTCTCTGTCAGTAAAGTTAGGCCCAGCAAGCCAGGGAAATAGGAATCTTTTTGTGACTGACCCTATGCATGGCAACATGGAGGAAATATGATGACAAAGGGATGCAGCTACCTGCTTTCTGAGGTGCATTGTATGATTGGCACAACTATAAGGGCTTGATTTCTTTTAGATACAACTTCCTGGTGGTTTTTACATACCCACTTAGAAACAGACCATGCAGAGGTGTTTAGGATTGTGATAGATTTGGGGGAAGGTGCTCGGCGTCTGAACATAGTTTCTGCAACCAATAATTTGTAACTTGGAAACTTTCTCAGTCCCTTTGTCAGTTTGGGGCAGACTACAGATTTTGTATTCTGAGTGAATTATATATTCCCAGGTGTCAGTGAGCTTTACATTGATGGATGCTGAACATACGTAATTCTCATTTATTGTACATACCCAGTCTCATTTCAAAAGGTTGCTGTATTGAATACTGGCCACTGTTGGTCCTTAGTGTTCAGGATACAGCCTCTTGGAGGTCAAGGAGAGGGATATTGTGTCAGAGCACAGGGGGTTTGTTTGGGGTTTGGTGTTTTGTTTGTTTGGTTTTGGTTTTGTTTCTTTTTTTTTTCCAAGAAGTTCATTTGGAAATGGAGGAAAGTCTCTAAATGACATGAAGTCTGGCCTTTCATAATTTCAAGGCCATGACATGTACCCAGTCATAAAAATCTGATGTGTTATCAGAATAATTGTATCACTTTGCTGGATTCACTGATTTTTAATGCTGAGGTTTAATAAGACATGTTGTGTCTTTAAAATTGTTTTCCCAGGAAGTTCTGAAACCACCTGCTGATTTAATTTTGATATAAAGCCTTTATGTCAGGCTCATTAAAAACATAAAATGTAAGTTCCTGTAAGTCAAGAGGCTATTAGAGTATTTTCATGTCACCCCTCTAAACTGAGGGAAGAGCAACAAACAGCATAAGCTCATCCTATGTTTGCTACTCAAAAAACTACATCAGAGGAGAGGATGTTTTGAATGACTTAATTGCAACAGAAACTGCAGGCCTGAGATTACAATTATGGAGCATGCCCATAGGAATCCACAGGTTTTTAACTCTCCTTTCATGAAACTGTTTAACTTTTGTTTAGCAGGAAGATCTCAAGTACTTAGTATTTTGTTCTAGATAACTCATATTAAGAAAACTCAATTCTTCCAGAAAACTCAGTTACTCCAGAATCAGACCGGTACTGAACAAACAAGCAGATTTGTACCAATTCTGTCAGCTGGAATTGCACATAATGTAAGAAAATACACTGTAAAGGGTAACAGTTTTTAGATCTTTTTGGTAGGTGATTGTAGTACATAAAAGAAAAAGCCAGTGGGTAAAATGAATCAGCTTACAAGTAAAGAAAGATAGTCTTTACTAAAAAGTCTGTAGGAAAAGTCTGACAGCCGTATTGGAGTTACTTTTCCTTGTCAGCAATGCACGTAATAAGGAAAAAAATTGGCAAAATGTCTCTCAGTTACTCCATCTGGAATTAAAATTATACTTTTAGCTTGTGGGAGCAGTGTGTATCCAAGACTTCAGCTTGCCTTAGTGAAGTGGTTGAATTGTTTGAGCTGCCATGGCTGCAGAATCGCTCATCTCCTGTCTTGCAAACTTGATGGTAAGTTAATGAGTCACTGGTTGTACAGATGCAGGATGTCAGCAGGTCCTGTTTAATCATGAGATAACAACCTGTGCTTAGACAGATGTGACTCTCCTTTTCCTTTAGTAAGCATAAGATAAAAAGCAAGGTCCAACGTTGGTACTTCTGTGGAAAGACAGTGTTTTTTAACCAACTTTTTCAGAATTCATTAAGCTTGTTCTTTGACCATAATCTCCTTTATTGAAACAAGAATCTACAATTTATCTGCTGCGGTTATTAAGCAGTGCTTTTCCCAGAGTGGCTACTGTTGTGTCATTCCTTAATTTGTAAATCATTAATTCTTTTGAAATCTTCCTTCTTTTTTTTTTTTTTTTCTTTTTTAAGGGAGGGGTTTTTTGGTCCTAAAGATTATATTTGAATATTTTAAAATCATCCATACAAACATGAGTAGCTTCTAGAACTACAGGTGGCACAAGTAGAAATATAATTCTAATCTAAGAATCAACATTGGTCTGCTTTTACTAAATTCCTGTTTAACTTTGTTAGGTACAAGAAAACTCACCGGGGCATAGAGCTGGATTGGAGCCATTCTTTGATTTTATCGTGTCCATTAATGGTTCAAGATTGGTGAGTGTGTTGCCATTTTATAACTTTTAACATGAACAATGTGTCGAGAATCCATTTTTTGTAGGTAAACCAACGCATTTGTTTTATTTAAATGCATATAAAGTATTTCTCCTTAGTTTAAAATTAGAAAGACGAACTGCATCAGAAATTAATTTCCTTCACCCTTTAGTTACAGTTCTACCAACAGTTTAGCTGGAGAATAAGGATGCAGACAGACAGACAGACATGCTCTCTGCAGACATGTGCAACAAGATAGTACTGCCTACTGATCCACCATTGGGGGACTGTGCTGGTGCCCCCCTAGTTCTGTCTGTAAAACTGCTCCTGTGAGAACTCTCATACTCCAGTCAGTTGAAACAGGTTGATTGAAAAAGCTGCTGTCAAGGCTGTTGGCTGGGCAGGAGGCATGGGGGAAAGCTTTCAAGCAGAGCTGTAGTGAAATAACAGACCCATCATAGCAGTGGAAGAAACCATCTGTGGGAAAGGTCTTTCACCAGTATGCCTGGATTCAAGCAAGCCTCTGAAAAGCTACAAGGTGCATCCTATCACAGATTCAATTAAAGTGCTTTCATGTTTGGAAGGCATGACCTATTACTGGGAAATCCCAGGATTTTGCCATAGTTGTATTCTAGAATTGTGAGGAGACTGGAAACTTGTTACAGAGTAGCTATAGTACTTGTTGTGATACTGCACAGTGTTTTTAGCACCTGTGAAATACAAAAGCATTGCTGTGGAACTGGATGCTTGTTCTGTTGGACTCTAACCCAAGCTCTTGTTTGAACATTCGCAGAATAAAGACAATGACACTCTCAAAGACCTGTTGAAAGCAAATGTTGAAAAACCTGTAAAAATGCTCGTCTACAGTAGCAAAACTCTGGAACTGAGAGAAACATCAGTGACTCCCAGCAACATGTGGGGTGGGCAAGGCCTGCTGGGAGTGAGCATTCGTTTCTGCAGCTTTGATGGGGCCAATGAAAATGTCTGGCATGTCTTGGTACGTATGGACTTGAAAGTACTTTTCTTCCCGTTGCTTACAGTTTTTATCTTACTATTGAAAACCAACTTGCAAGGGAGGTAGCTAACAAGTCATGAGAGCAAACTGGTCTGTTTTCATGGGTTTTGGGAAAACTTTTGAACTAGGTCTGTATGTACAATTGTACAGTACCAGAACGGTATCGAGAGGGACTGCCCCTGTTTCACTGGTTCAGTAGCTTACTAATTGTGTTGAAAACTTGACCAGTTTGTCTGACTCAAAACTTGTGTGATGTGCACATCTAACTGTTCTGCTACACCCTGACAGTTACATAGTGTTTTGTAACTTTCCATCTTAAAACTAGGAAGTGGAGCCAAATTCTCCTGCTGCATTAGCTGGACTTAGACCTCATAGTGACTATATCATTGGAGCAGATACCGTCATGAATGAGGTAAGTACATAAAAATAATTTTTTTATTTTTAAGTAAGGTTCTGTTACAAGGTTCTATTACAGAAAGTTGGGACTAGAATGATCGGTCTAATGTCAAATAATAAAATAAGGAGAAAAAAGTCCTTATTAATTTTTCTCTTTTGCAGTCTGAAGATCTCTTTTCCCTTATTGAAACACATGAAGCAAAGCCATTAAAACTTTATGTATACAACACAGACACAGATAATTGTCGGGAAGTGGTGATTACTCCAAATTCTGCCTGGGGTGGAGAAGGCAGGTAAGGAGACAATATGTTACAAAGGGATGGGGCAACTATTTTATAGCACCAGCCTAAAAACTGTTTGGTTTAAGTTTTCTACAAATACAGGAAAAGAGTGTTGTTATACCAAAGATGTTTCTGCTATAATAAATTATATATGTACTTGGAATTCAGATGCAGTTACTGATAAGAGGGTTGTAAATCAGTAAATTAGCTAGTGCAGAAATACACAAAGTGACGTGGTTGATTTCTGCATTAGTCTCCAAATAGTCATTAGCCTGTAGTATGTTCTTGCCAGAACAGAGCACTGCAAGTAACAACAGTGAGTCAAGCTCCAAGCTGTATGCCTGGTGTAGCTGCTTGGTCTAAATAATAATGACTTTTATTTTGTGCTGAATGTTCATTACCAAAAGCTACAGAGTTTCCTTTCAGTTGTCTTGTACTGATTACTTCTCCATAGAAAATGAGGCAACACTGGGGCTGGAGGGCAAGATTGTACAGAACTTGAAAGTTGTTGGTGTCTTGAGTCATTCATGTGTAGGTTACTGTAGTCTGTAGTTATAAAGTCACTTCACTGACTTCTAAATGTTCATATTTTAAAAGCCTAGGATGTGGCATTGGCTATGGATATTTGCATAGGATACCTACACGCCCATTTGAAGAGGGAAAGAAAATTTCCCTCCCTGGACAGTTGCCCAGTGCATCTCTCAGTCCTCTCAAAGATGGCTTCACAGAGGTAAGTTGTTGTCTCTCCTTTGGCTTGATACAATTAGATTATGATGGTATATTGCGTTTCTGCTTCTATTAGTTCTTGTGGAAACAAACCCTAATGGTGGAACCTTTTTTTTCCCTTTCAATAAGGTTCAGCTGTCATCAGTTAATCCCGCAGCCAACCTCCCTCCTGGGTCAGCAGGCCTTGAGCAGAGTCTTTCAGGACTTTCTATTAGTTCACCCTCAACTACTGTCAGTAATGTTCTCAGCACAGGTTGGTACTGACATAACTGACCTGAAATTCATAGATGTTTCTGGTTAATTTAATAAAAGGCAGAAGAGGGGCAAATATTTTCTCTTAAACTTTTCTCAACAACAAAGGCTAGAGTACTGGAATTATGCCTTACTTGCTCACAGAATGGTTGCAAATGACTTCTATCAGAAATGCCATGTGTATTATTTAGAGTACTGTTTTTCTTCATCTGCATTTTATAGTTAAGGCAAATAGTAAATGATTATTTATTTGTATTTCTTGAGGACGGGAGCTGAAATGTTGTGTGCTTAAAATTAATATTGTTTCCTTGTGTGCTCCACCAGGTGTTCCAACAGTTCCATTGTTACCACCACAAGTCAGTCAGTCCCTTACCTCTGTGCCACCGGTTAACACAGCAACTACGCTACCAGGTGAGTAGGTAACATTTCTTAAAACATTTATGAAACAAAAATTTTAAGACAGCTGCCTTTTCCACTGCTGTTTGGGGAAGGTATAACTTCATACAACTTACATAGTTCATGTTAAAGATCTCTATACAAGCTGTGCAGTGTGAAGAATTATTTTTGTTACAGTATGTTCCCAGCATGTCTGTAGCACAGAGGACTGACGTGGCAACAAAGTTTACAATGTTTACCTTTTAGGCCCCCTGCGCAGTTGATGCAGCATTCCCGATTTCCCAGAAAGGTTTTGCTTTACTATTTGCAACATTTGAGTTGATATATTGTTACTTTCCGTACTTCATAAGTTATATATTGCAAAATACTTTTGCAAATAGATGCAGTTTTCAGTGTGTCCTTTGCACTCAGACATCAGAGGTCTGAGAAGGTTTGTCTTGCCTATTTCTGCATTCCCTTCACCCATAAAATCTCCATTTTAGGAAACTGCTTTTTAATACTCAGCTTGGTTGCTCTTCCTAATAAAAATAAAGGACTAAAAATATAAAATTTATGTTGCTGTTACTGTTTCTGAATTATATGGTGTAGTAAACATCATATAATTAAATTTAAACATGTGTAATGAAACTAAGAGTCTGTCTGCAAAATGGTTGTTTCCTGATAATCATGAACATTTCAAGCACTAGTATTCCAGATTTACAAAGGGTAAAATAAGAATTGTATAGAATTTTGCTGTGTCATTGGTGTGCTGGTGTAGGATCACCCGTGCATTCCAGAACACTGAAAGAGTTGTATTTTATGTTTTGCATACTATGAGACAAGTAGATAAAGATGTCCCCAAAAGTTTTAAGAAATGCCTGGGGTTATGTTATCTAACATAGAAAAGACAGGTAGTAGAGCTCAGTGCATCCAAACAAGGGCAGAGAACTTTACCAGAAGCTGAACTTCGTAGTAGTTTGCTATTATCTCTAAGCGGATAAAGATTAATGTCCTTTTCTTCTCCGGCCACCTATCCACCCTTCCCTAAAATTTGCAAACACAAGATTTCCTTTCACCTTTTTCTCTGAACAGTGTCTCTGCTTTTTTGAAAGCGAATTAGAATATGTCTTGTAATTTGCATGGGCATATAAATATACAAGAGGTTTAAAATTTGATCATATGAAGTTCAGCTTTTTTCAGATTTTAAAAAAAGTTCAAACCAAAGTTGCCTGTGGCTGAGCTGAAGGCTCTGAGTCAGATTGTCAGCCTTCATGGCTAATGAATTCATGGGTAGGTAGAGTGGGTTTTAGTCAAAATCTCTATACAGTGCCCTTGCTTTAAGACTTTTCTCCTCTCTGTCTTAATACTGTAGTACCAGCAGTTTATTTCTGAATTAGCCTTCTTTCAACTAAACTTAAAAAGTAAGAATAGAGTCCTTGTCCCAGAAATGCAGCTCTTCTAAGATGGGAAATTCAGAAGCAGAAAGATGTTCCATAGCAAATACAGTGATAGAAGGGCATGTGTTGCATTCATCATGTGTTTCTCTTCTACTTTCAGTGCTTCCTGACTTTGAAAGTTACTTTGTCTTGCCTTTTTACATATATTTTAGTGTTTATATCTAGTTATGAAATAAGTAGAAAAGACTAATATTACAGTAATCAATATTAGGGATCAGGGAATACTGTGTATTTAATGCTATTATTATTGTCTGCCATTCAAACTGGGAATGGAGGGCTTCTGGTTCAGTGCTGTGGGGAAACAATTACCTTTACTGAAAGCTGATCCTGGAATGCAAACCTTCTAATTCCTTGAAATAAGAATCTGCTTTCCTCAGAAAAAAAATATGAAAAGTTTTGGATTATGTATTTTCATGTACAGACTTTCTGCAATAGGTATCTGTTTTCACTGTGCAGCTTAAAAGCTGAAATTCAGGTGAATTTGCATCCTAATGTGGAAAAATGATAATCAAGATGTAAAGCAATATAAAATAAGTTTTAAATTATCAGTAAGATCTCAGAAACAATTTTAAGTTTTCAGCTGTAACTTTTCTTTTTAGGTCTGATGCCATTACCAGCAGGGCTTCCTAACCTGGCTGATCTGTCCAAACTTAATTTACCTGCACCACAGATTGTTCCAGAAATCATACAGCCGGGTATGTGCTTCTGCAAACTGAAACACTAATTAGTGTCCTTTATCCCTGAGACTCCAATTTAGAGCCATCTGGGAGAGTCCTGAAGGGGATAAATTAAATGTTTTCCTGAGATGGGAGTGGATGTTAGTGCCCAGATTAGGTAGACAAGGAATATGTCTTTAGATAAACTAATTCGAAACTTGTGTCTGTATTTAGATGTTTCATTTTTTGTTACCTGATTTATGATCTCAGAAGAGACTGTACCAAGATGAAAGTATATCATTTTATGGGTAGAAGAAAATATGAAGTGTTTCCTTGTATGCTAGATGTGGAGATCAGAGCTCCCTGACTGAATCAATGCCAGAAGTATGAACTAATACTAGATTTACGCTTTTAAGTGAAACAAAACTGCTGAAGGTGCACATGGAGCAAGCAAAAAGAAATTGGAATTTTTTTTATGGAATATGGTTCTTGTTAACTTCTTTTTTCTCACAGTTTCAGTGAAGGCCAGAAAAATCTACTCATCAGTACTTAGGCATTAATACCTGGTCCTCTAAGGAGGTACAAGTAATGCTGAATTTACTCATGCAACATTGAATTTACTCTGATTCATTCTGAAATCTGAAAAGTATCAGGCTTGAAACGAGCCTGCTGAGTCAGTGCTGCACACATATCATGCTCATGCTAAGTTCAGAAAGCTTTCTCCTCTTCACAGGTAAATAGGAGCCTAGAGAAGGTAAAATTTTTTAAGCAAACAGCGTCTCCCAAATCTGTCTGTGATATGCAGCATCTCACTGCCTTTTTTCCCCCCGTGTTTTTCTTTTCAGGTTTGCCACCCCTTCCCTCCTTGCCGCCTCTGAATCTAATGGGAATGACACCTCTATCCATGCCACCCAAGTGTGTCCCTGTGCTTCCTTTGGTCACAGAGGCATCTGCAGTGCCTACAGATTTGCTTCCCTCTATCAGTCAAGCTGGAAGCTTTTCCGTCAACCCTGGCACTACTGTAAATGTAGAACAGACCTCCACGCTCACCTTGGATAGCGCTGCTCCAACTTCTGTGGCAGCTATTGTTGACAGATCAAATGAATCCTCCACAGCTAATGAGAAAACAACTGGAGTCACAGATATACAAGCTTCTGAATCGTAACTCCAGATCACTGTGTTGAATTGGCTTGGTATTTATTTAGCCATGGGATACATATTTGAAAAGCAAGCTATCATTAATTTCATACTAGTTTGTACTTAATCTTTAGGAGTCCTGTAAATAATATGGAGGTATAATAAAAATAAAAGGGGATTTATAAAGTGTGGGAGGGGAGGAAGAGTACTTGTATGTTACCAAAAAACAAAAAAAAAAAAGTCAAGGTGGTAAATAGAATTCTACTGCCAAACTCGGAGGTGTATGTTTTTACTATAGGCTGACAGCCTTACCCTGCTAGGCTTGTCCTTCCTTATAATTAGCAATTTTGCTTCTGATAGAAATGAAGCGGGTCTTGCGTGTGACATTTACGTACCATAGTTCTTGTTCTTTGCAAGTATCTTTTTACCACAGTGGGATGAGAATGTTTCATCTGAGTTGTAAATTTTAACACTGCAAAACTTCCACCTAAAGATATTTCTATTAAAGTTGCTGAGTGACCTGTTAACTGACATCTCGTTATTCAGCTTGTACACAAATCTTTGTCTTTAAGCTCCTGAGAGATGCTCCAGCCATGTTTTGTGACTGCTGCTGCATTTTTTCATATGCCCACTGTAAAATGGCCTTTGGAAGGGAATACATGGAATGTTAAATGTAGCACACAATTTGGCACTTCATGACTACTGTAAGATGAATTAATGGTTTAAGCATACGTACAGCAATAAATTCCTGGAATTTTATTCTTTGTGTGACAAAATATCACTTTTTTTTTTAAATTTCCAAAGTCTCATTTAACTGTTTTTGGCTCATTTCTCTCTAGCACAGATCTGTGAAAGGGCTCCCCTCCAGAGGAATGAGTCCAAGATGGAATGCCAGGCATCTTAATGGTAGGCAGGATCAGCCCTTGTGGTTAAATCCATTGCAGCAATGAGTCATGAAATCTGCCTGCATGTGATTCATACTTGGCTTTTTTAAACTGATATTTAGGATGAAAGTTGTACATTAACTGTAGATGATTGATACACTTGTATAAACTGTTGTGTGCACTGTACTCCAGGTGGTAGCCTTTGCTCCTGATACGAGGTGCAGTTGATGTGGAAAACTCTTCTGTACCACTCCAGTCCTTCTATATTACTGGGATTTCATTTATATATGTTTGCTACAAGCACATGCAACCTTAGCCATATCATCATCAGGCTGGACTTAAAGCCTGTCTCAACAGCTGTGTAATTCATTTTGGCAATGTAGTTTGCCTGATCAGTGTTTGGAATAGTAGTTCCTGATCATAATAATATTGTTTCAGTTAATTCACGTGGAAGCCTTATCTAATACCTGTTGTCCTGTCTCATCTTTATCACTTAAGTATTTGTCTTTCGTCTGCCCCACTACTGCACATTCCTCATCACCTGTTGTGGCAAAATCCTGTCAAAGTCAGACCCTTAATACTTTTTTCATACTGTGAGCAGTTTCTTTTCTCAGCTGCTTGGAGTGTGAAATCCCTCTGCCTTGCTAAATAGGGCACTCGCTATTTCTCAGAATGTATTTTTATTTACCTTTGTAAATCCAGTGTCACGTACCTCAGAATTAAACCTTGACATGAGAAGAAGGATGCTCCCTTTTCTTTCCTTTATACAAAGCAACTGTAGCAGGCTTCATTGAGTCTCACAGGTCCGACAGTCTTCTCTGCAACATCGTTACACAATTCCAACCCAAGAACAGTAAAAGTAGAATTTTCATCACACAACAAATTCAGAACAATTGCTGATTGTAATCAGATGCTTTGAACTATAATCCTTGGGTAGTTGCTTTTGTTCTTACAGTATGGCACAGTGTCCTCTGGAGTAACATCTGAAGTTATCCGGTATGATTCTGTGCTTTCCAGCAGCAAGCTGCAAACTTTCATAGGTCTTGTGCAGTTGTCTCTAGTAGCAGGCAAAATAAGATGCTTAGTCTGAAGTTTTGCCCTTCTGTAGCTATTTTAAGTCCCTTGTTGCTGACAATATATCCCGCCTTTTGATAGCTGTGAGAGCAGTGGAAGTAAGACAGTGTTTAAGTGTTGCCATCAGCAATTCTGCTAAAGATAATGTGACTTCAAATTTGGAGATGATTGAGTGGTGCAGATTTAAGATGTAATCTCCCAGCTAAAAAGTCCTAAACATTGAGAAGTCAAAAACTTACTACTTAAAATAGAAGCAAAGACTTTTAAATTCACAGAATTGCACTCTGTCCCTGTTTTTTTTTAATTCTCTGAATTAGAGTTACTGAAGTCATACCTTAATCACTTCTGGCAAAGGGTCTCTTAATGACTTGTTTCTCTGAAAGAAAAAAAGAGAGTAAGAAGAAATAGGAACTTAGGATACACCAAGGGACTGACAGCTGCTGTAACCTTGTTTCCATGAGTTTGTGTATTCAGCTGTTAATGAACAGTTAGGAAGAGACACATTAGCTTTATTTAAAGCATTGACACATGGAGTTCTTTGACAGGTACTGAGAGCAGATGAAGACAGATGTACCATGAACATTCCTAACCTTGCATGTAATCAAGAATGATTAATGTGTATGACCTACTTTAAAATGCATAAGGTAATTTCCTGCTCCTCCAAAGCCTGTTCTGGAGGCTGTGGTGTTCACTGTACCTGTATTTGTTGTGAGGGCAGGGCTGTCTCAACAGTGTGTGAGCACATGCTGAAGAGGTGCTTTTTGCAGCTTGATGCTCTGCTGCTGCTCCAGGAACCAGCTGCTCAGGCTCCAAGGTCATGGCAGCAGTGTGGACAAAGTGCTAACGCTGGAAGTTTCATAGCTACGGTGTGGTCATGTAGTGGGCTGTTTCTGAGCCCCTGACAGCCATCTTTTAAATCCTGTCCACATTAAACCTCCCTGTCACAGTTGGAGCTCAATTCGTTCCCGGGAAATAGCTGTGCAGGGCCACGAGATGGCGTGCACCAGTTTCTTTTGGCTGAATTTACAGGAGAAAACTCAGCAACGATGATGGTTGGTTCCCACTCCTCCAGCAGCAACTGTAGTCAAATGGATGCCAGCTGGATGCTGAATGATGATGCTTGAGAACTGTAAAACCAACTGATCTGAAGGCAGAAAGGGGCTGAGCTTAAGCTATTTTCAAGTTCCAGTTTTGCTGAGTGTTTGCTGACTTAAGCCAAGCTAACCATGGGGCTGGGTAAAAGTTTTGAAGAAAGCAGATCTTTACAGGCAGGGACTCGTTTGAGATAGTGTGATGTTGAAGGAGAGGTTTGGATAATATTTCCAAACCCTCTGTGATGTAAGTGCTGATTATGGAATTAAGTTGAAGGGGGCAGGATAAGGATCAGGGATGTTTGAGTGTGGAGTTCTGCTTTCCTCAATTATGTCCAGGCTTTGTCTGTACTAGTCAGATAAATGTATTCACAATCACTCCATAACATGGAGGCCTCATTGGCACCAAGTTCAGAATCTGTTGCATTTTAGATTTGAATCCTGTAATGGTAGGCAAGAATCAGACTGCAAAAGTGTTCCTTCATTTTCAGGTGTCTGTAGTTCATAACTAAATCATGCTTGTAATCCTACTCTGTACGTTCTTCATGGTAGTCCAAGGCTTAACACATATTTGTGCAGCCCAGCACAGTGTCATGCACTGTGCTGTGCCTTCCAGTAATAACTAGCTAAGAAATGGTAGTTTAGCTCAGAAAACAAAAATCTTCAGACTGATTTGCCTGTAAAATCTGTGGTAGAAACTGTTTTTTAGCTGCAGTGTAACAGAGAGCCAACACCTGCTATAGCACAGTTTTAAAGTGGAATACTTAAGGTGCAAGAACTAACTTCAAAAAGCCCTGAAACCAAACAAACCACTGGCCTCAATCAAACAGGAAATTCCATTTAGCTCAGGTGAACCTCCAGCAGTTCTGCCCTGCAGCCCTGGTGAAAGAGTTAAAGGGTAGTGATCTGCCCTTTTACAGAATATCGAAGGGATCTGTAGATGGTGGCTAGAGAGCTAGTGACCTGAGCAAGGAACAGATACATCCTTTTCCAGAAACCCCAATTCATGTTGATCCCTAGGCCTATGAATACATTATGTTGTGAGGGTGCAGCTAGCAATTCAGAATTTCACTTGGGTGGATGGTGTTTCTTAGGACCAGTCTGTGCAAATTATTTCAGCTGAAGTTAGTGCCAAAGTGCAGGGTTTGTGTTATGATACACGTGAAACTGCTTCAAGATTTTAAGAGTTCAAAGTCGACAGACCTGACAGGTGGGGACCTGTTGTGGGTGGAAGGGGTGAGGTGGGGTGCATGGTTTTGTTACTGTACTCACAGTGGGAGAATGCAGACCCATCTCTGTCCACTGGCCAAGCCTGTCTCTCCACTGCTCTTGCACCTGGAAAGGCAGAATTCTGGAGGCTGCAAACATTACTCTGCACTGACAAGATGACTGTGATTCTCATCAAATAATCCTGTTCTCAGCCTTGGAACTTGTGTCCTATGGGATCAAAAGCTATGTTTTATCCTTAATTGTGCAATGTAATACTTTTACTCTCTCTGAACTGTTTCCTGTGTTAGGTTCACAGTTAATCCACCTTAAATGCTACATTCCAGCATTGCTCAGCTCACCCACAAGAGAGAGCTTCAGAGACCACAGAGGTCAGGCTCACCTTGGGCAACCCCTGGCAACAGCCTATTCTGCCAACAAAACAACGCGTTTTAATAACAATCCTGTTGTCTGAGAGGATTGTTTGCTCTGCCAGCAAGCGGTGCATATTCATGTACTTTGTTCATGGCCCTTGCAGGTTAGGTGAGCTGTGAAACTCCAACAGAAGCTAAAAAAAATAGGAAGCATGAGTGAACTCAAACTGCAAAGCTGGTAGTCAACATAGACCTATGCTGGTTATGTAAGAA
Source organism: Empidonax traillii (assembly GCF_003031625.1). NCBI lineage: Eukaryota > Metazoa > Chordata > Aves > Passeriformes > Tyrannidae > Empidonax > Empidonax traillii. Next base: position 3,029,306 of record NW_020955226.1, read on the forward strand.
AAGCCTGCAATGGATGATTATAGTATTAGCAAAAGCAATGCAGAGCTATGAGCTTTGTGTTTGATCAGGGGCACTGGATGTAATGGGTCTCACTGAGGGTCGACTCCTCTGGACCTTCTCATGTGCAGACATAGCACTGCCCGGGGCCTGCTCCCTGGAGACATCTCTTCCCGGCCCTCACAGTTCATCAGCCACATCCTCTGCTGGCAGCTTGCATCAACAAACAGTTCATCTCAGTGTTCTTGCTCCTAAATGAATGATAGACACAAATAGTAAATTGTCAGCAAACACCACTACATTTTCAACTGGCATAAGAGAAGGAGTTTCCAGTTGTTGGTACTGTACAGAGAAAGAATACAGACAATTCAGTAGCTAAGACAGAGCAGTGACCATCTTGCTACAAATCTCACCCTTATCCTTCAAGTTGACTTCCCCTGAAATTTTGTTTAGTGAGTCTTCAAAATAAGAATAAACTGAAGATTTTAAACCTCCCATCCTGGTGTTCCAAGTACCCCTTTTATGAGTTTGGAGCTGTGTGCATGCTAGTGGTTACACAAATTAGGAAAAGAATCTGGGAACTGAAGCTAGATCAGAGAAACATTAGAACTTGTAAACAGAAGTTGCAATTTTTACAAACAGAAGCTCAGTATTAAGAGTTACTAGGTATCAGTCAAGTTTTATCAGCGATGATGCTAAAAGGTAGAACTGTAAGATATGAGAAGCTATTTCACAATACTGTTTATTCCCTCAGGTAAATATGTGTTCACATGAAACAGAACAAGATTGGTCCCAGGCACTGACACTGCCTTACTAAGGCTCAGAAGTCTGACAATAGGGTATGTTTTTGTTACATATAACAGTACTTGGGTAAAATCCTTTAAGAGAGCAACCACAACTTCTAAGAAAATAAAAACCAACTGGAAATCTTAGTATTGCCAAATAACATGCTGGGCACTGGAAAGAAATGACTTTGTGAAAAAGTTGCCTTTTTTCCAAGGTTGCATTTTTATTTGAAACAGATTTCTTACTCATTTTACCAGTAACACCTATTCAGAGAGAAGACTGAAAAAAACCTCACAACCCAAAACCACACTTGCTCCCTGGGCACTAACTGTTTAATAATGAAAAGGAACTTACTGTTCCTAACCCAGTTCTTGGCCATTTTCATTCCTAACTACAAAAAAAGTAACAGAAATAATGTACTTATGGATTGCATTGTGCTTCTGAATATTTTTAGCCTAAAAGTACACATCATAAAGGGACAGGAAGACTGAAAAATTCAGGGTGAAATATTAAAAACTTTGAGGAACTGAACCAAATATTTTTCAAATGCTCCTTGGAAATTGCCATACGTCACTCAGACGGAAGCAAGCTCGTGCATCCTTACCTGCAGATACACACTGCTGGACTTCAGTGTAGTCTGCTCCCCAGCCTCTCATCAATTTTCAGAAGTGCTTGCATCAGCCTTTGCTCCTGTCCCCGCAATGCCTACCTGTCATCCTACAGACTTCTGCCTCTGACAACTCAGCGCCATCCCTCAGTAAGTACATTACCAGCTCCAGCTATAAAGGACTTGCTGCCTTGGTGGTTGGTGCCATAACTGGTGCTACAGAGGTAATATTTCAAGATAAGGCCTGAAGGCATCTCAGATTCTTGCCCACTATATCATCTTCCTCCCCTTTTTCTCTCTTCCCCGTACTCTCCCTTTCATTTGTGGATGGGGCCTTGTAGTATGATTCAGAAAGGCTAGAAAGGCTGCTAAAAACACAGGGAGCTTTCTTGTGTATAGGAAGAGAGATGCTGAAAGAGCTGTTTAAAGGACAGAAGCCAGATGGCTTTCTCCTTACTAATCACTGCATTTGGCACTCGGTTTGGCTCTTCCACAGAGGGGTCCTACAGTCCCTTCTTGCCTAGGATTCCTCATTTGCCGTCCTCACATGAGGAGTGCCCATGCTTTTTGAACCACTTCTCTGACCTCCCGAGAAAGGAGAGCAAGTCAGCACCCACATGCAGTGCCTGGAATGCTCTGCACACCCTGGTCACCCTGCCCTTCAGCCCGTGCTCACCTCAGAGCCCTGCAGCTCCTGTGGAACGTGTGGGTTGCCTGCAGAGAAGATCATGAGTCAGCCGGTGGGAGATGCTGCCCCATGCCTGACACCTGAGATCCCACATCCTGTCGCTGAAGGTGCAGCAGCAGTTCTCAAGAGGCAGGTCAGCATCGAGCGGCTTGCTTGTGCTCACACCATTTGCATGCTGGAGGAGAGGCACTACACTGTCCTCAAGGACATTCTGCAAAAATTGTAATAGAAAAGTGTTGTTATTGCATACAGGGCTGAGTTTGAACAACCTCTACAACTGATTGCGACGCTGAGAGCAGCTCATGAGCACAGGGCAGTTTCAAGTGCAAGGTCTTTGCTTCTATCCCCATGTGCTGTGCAAGCAGAGTGGTGGCTGTTTAAACAGAAGGTGCACTTCACTAGAGGAGGGTGCTTGATGAGTCCTGTACATAACTCCTTATAAAGACTAGAAATGTGCTTTCTGAAAGAAAGACAGTATTTAAATTGATTAGGCAAATAATAAATAATGCCTCCAGCCTCTTGCCTGCAGCAGTCTGAGTGCTGGGCATATGGCTCCTTTCCAGACCACATGGCAGCCAATGAGGCAGAGCTGGTGATTATTATTTTACCCACCTTTGACAGGAAATAAAACATCTGTTTAATCCTGACAGTGGGACTCCTCAGCAGTTAAGCTAAGATGGTTAAAATGGAATATAATTGAAAATTATGTATAAGGCAGCAGAAAGCAGTGATAAGACTTCTCAAATTTGCTAAGACTTCAGTCTCTGATACATTGAGAGCCATGGGATTTTTTTATGGCTGTAGCCAGTCAGGACCTCTTTTTCACAGCTCAGTCAGAAAGAAATCCTTCTTTTGAGAAAGGGCATCTTTTTAGCTGGGCTCAAGGGACAAGTGGTTATGGCTCCAGACTCTTCACAAGTGGAGCAGCTGTACTTGTTGCTGCTCTCAGCTCTGGTTAACCAATGGTGTTTCTCATTGCTGTTCAACCACAAGGCAAAGGTAAGAGCTTGAACACTTGGACTATGACTGTGAAAAAGCAGCAAGAGCAGACATGACATTCTGTGAAATATGTAAGCAGATGAAGATGTTTTTTGGGGTGCAGAAAAACTTCTAAAACAATCTGTTCCTCTGAAAAGTTAAACCCAGTATTATTGACTATGAATGAGTAGCCAGAGGGCTGACTGAACAGCTCAGCTAGGCAGTGGTGAATGGGAAAACTGGCTGCAAATCTCAACTTATGGAACAACAACGGGGCTCTAAGTGGTCAAGAGAGGCAGCCTCCAAAAGAGTGAAGGGTATTTACAGAGCGTGATATAGTCAGTGGTCGAGTGAAATTGTGCAAAGGGAATTTGAGACCAAATACTTGTAATAATTCCTATGTCTCAGATTAATCTGCATAGCAGTCTTAGCAGGGAAGTGTTCAAATTCCCTTCCAGAAAAGAACAAAACAAAGTCTTGTGTTTAGCAACCCAAAGAATAAGCCTGTGCTGAATTAGTGGAGTAAGATGAAAAATATTTGCTGTTTTGTGGGATTCGTCTCACTCTATCCTCTTCATATCCAGCAGAGCTTGCTCACAGACACTGTAGTGCTCCTCTTTAAACTGGCTTGGCTCAGTGGGTGGACAGGCATTTGGTTAGTGGTGGTCACTTTGGAGGGAGGAGGGTTTGGAGAATCTTTACAGGCAGTCATTGAGAGCAGATTCCAGCTGGCTGCAGGCACTTCCACTAGGATGTGATGCACAGCAAAGTCTTGACTGAATGATGCTTCTGAGCACTCTTGTGAGCCAATAAGCACAAGCACCCTGGCATGCATGGCAGCACTGAAATGCACAGTCATAGTCATTACTGTGCCACCTCTTAGGAAACAGCTGATTATGCTGCTGTTTGCCGCAACAGATGTGGAATAAAACCTCCAACAAATTGTATCTATTTAAGGCATAATAAAAAAGAGCCTGAGTCCAACCAAAGACACAACTGAAAAGCAAAAATGGGACTTTGGTGACTTGACTTTGCCTATTGCACTTCCTTACTGGCTTTGACCAGGTCAAACAGGGTCCAGTCCCTGCAGCTACAGGTAGTTGTTGTCCTCTGCTCAGCAATATAATCAGCTGTTGGCACAGAGCTGTAACAGAGGCTGCTGCTCTGGCTATGGGCTCAGAGCTGCTAAAGTTGGACAAGATCATTACCATCTTCCACCCAGACCTGCCCACAGCAAAATGTAACCTTGAGTTTCTATGGAAGCTTCACATTCCTGGATGAGTTGGAGCATATTCTTGAGAAGGAATTCAAACTTCAGTTGATAGTGGTAGATTATATACCTACAACTATTAAAACTCTTACAGTGTTTTGTTTCCCTCACTGGAAAGGGTGGACTTTTCTTTCCCATTATGGTCTTTGTAATATTGTGTGCATTTTTTCAAGGGTGCACTGCAAAAATAGTGTGTTACTTGACTGCTGGCTACATGCTCACAGGTGTCTTTGTTGTCAGTTACTGATACTATCAAGAAAGCAGCATCCTTTAAAAGGCTTCCAACTGAATTTTAGCTCCAGGCCACATACTTTCTCTCTGCAGGGTATCTTTTACCATCTAATCTCACTGGAACAAGAAGGCTTTAAAACTAGGAAAGAATGAATGAGGAAATCAGTGATACCAGTTATACACCAAATGAAGATAAGTCCCTCTGTCTCATTAGCACTGTTTAATTATGCTCGGATTTAAATTCTAAATATAGTTCATATGAATTCACAAGGGCAAGTGTTTGCTTCCACTGTTGTAATCCTCTCTGCATCCAATACTTCTCTCTCCTATAAGATCAACAGTTTTAAGGACCTGTCTGCTTGAGTTTCAGATGCTGACACTTCACCCCTTGTAAGTGAAAAATGTTGGTTAAGCCATGGCTTATGTTTGATATTTACATTACTGTGAGAGTCCAGGGTCCCAGCTGACATCTCAGCTTCCTGTGCTGGGTCTGTGTCAACATGTGGAAGGAATCCCTGATATGATTCCTATACTCTTAACAAGGCAGAGGCAGTATATTTTCAATATGGTTGTTGTCACAACCCATCAGTACTGGGCATGATGTTCATTATAAATTCTCATCAGGTTCAACAAAGGCACCTGACCATGTGTCAGGAACTCTTATGCTTTCATTGTACAGTTGCCATAACTCCAGCAACCAGCCCCCTGTTTAGACTAAAAAGGTGTTGGCTAACAAGAACTTAAATTCTTACAATTCACTTCCACAAAAGATATTGGCTAACAAGCCCTCAGTTTTGTACACTACATTTCAATAACTTCTCAACTCGCACAACAAACTCCTCAAAGGTGCTGGCTCACAAGTTGCAACACACCGTCCAAGCGCTGACACACAAGCCACAACATACCTTTTCTTGCTTGTTAGTGTGGCTAACAAGCCACAATACACCTCTACAAGGTGCCCACTCCCACAATAAGTTCCAGTATGGTGTACAGAGTAGAATATGATAGTTGAGCTTTGCCCAAGTAACACAATGGGACAAAACAAGGAATATCATCAGTCCATCAGACATAACATGTCCTGCCACGTAGATGGTCCAGAGCTCAGATAAACAATGAGAGTGAAAGAAAAAGAGAGGAAAAAGTGAGAGGGAAGGGTTCCTTTTATACCGACCTTGTTCACGCCTCTTATGTAAATTAGATTTTCTGTGCTGTTTTGTTCACACAAGCCCAGCCATCCCTTCTCCAGGAAGGAAGCATGGGGAACACTGAGCACGAGCCTCAAAGTGGAGCAGGAAGTTGTCTCAGAACAGCTCAGGATTAAAGGGTGGGCTCAGTTCTGCGCACACTGTGTCTCACCTAAAAAATCCAATGCGCAGGCTGGAAGGTGGAAAGACCTTCCCCGGTTCTTCGTTCGCGAAGAGACTGGCCATATAACTAGTGGCTTTGCCCGCTGCTGCACATCTATGCTGTTTGCTGTCTGTCAGGTGAGAGATAATTTCTTCTCACCCCTTTGCCCTTCTCTTAACATGACTGATTTTGGTCCATGAATGAAGTTAGCATACCACCCGCACGGTAAGATTAATAGCTGTTGTGTGAAGGAATGCTCTTTGTTCCAAGCCCTGCCTGAAAAGTTTTCTCTCTGTCAGTCTGAGCAGAGACCCAGAGACAACCCTGAAAGCAGCCCCTCATCTCTGGCAGTTTAGAGGGGTGCAATGCAAACATGAAAGAACATAACTGCTGGATACAACTAATTGCTTTAATGAGAACATGTCCTTGGGGTTTATGACAAACAAATTCCAGTTGCTTTATTGCATTGTGTCTGGATTTCCCCTGTCGTTTCAGTTGGACACAGCACACTGTTGGATCATGCCTGGAGAAGGAAGTTGTTTGTGAATCTCTGGCAAGATGTCCACACAATGAAAATTTGAGAATACTGGTAGGGTAGCCAACCAACTGTCCCCAGTAGTAGAGACGCTCCTCCTGAGGGAAAGCCAGTGAGCCAGAGCCCAGCTGTGAGGGTTAGCCTGCGTCTGGGGAAGGACAGGGAGGTAGCAGAGCAACCTGAGCTGAGAGGGAAGACCTGACCTGCACCAAGCTAAGTTGCTGCCATTTCCAGAAGTGTCTCTCCCCTTGCTCCCTACACCCACTGGTGCTCACACCGGCACTTCCCAGCACTGGTCCAATGTGGCTGCCTGGGGCCTCAGCTCAGCCTCTGGTCCTGGATGAGAGGTAACCCAGCCAAAAACAGGACAGCATTTTCACCCAGGCCCACCAGCTGATGAGATCTAGCACACAGCTAGTGGTCCTTGGTCTGGAGGGAAGGCTGGCAAGGGAGGCTGTGGGGTGAGCCCTGAGTTTGCTTGCACTGACTGAAAAAAACCATCTCCAGCCAGGAATGCTAAACTGAGTGGTGTTAAACCAAGACCAAGAGCACCATAATTCTCACATCTGTGACTTTAGTCCAGTAGCATAAAATAGCACTTTTCCCTCCAGACACACAAATGAGTGTAAAACAATATTTTAACTTATTAAGACAGAAACTTCCAATGTACATCCTAATGGAATCAACTTCTGTGAAGCACTCAGATAATTTTCACACTAAATATTTGTCTTGGGCCAAAAATACAACAAAGTCTTTAATGGTAAAAGGATATTTAATTTCCCTAAAACAGAACAGCCATGCTATTTGGATTAGTAACTACTACATTATAATTTTTTAGGTGAAAAACTCCCTTGCAGTAGCTATCATTATTACTTTCACCAAATTAGAAATCAGGTTGGATCTACTTCCCATCCTTAATTCACCTTTATCAGCATGATATCCTATCAATAAGATGTTAGAAATCATAAGCAGTGACCCATCACAAGGAAATGTGTGACTTGAAAATTTTAAAATGATACTTTAAAAGGCTTCTGAATTCTGATTGTGTCATTGCAAATTACAAGAATGGCAGTAATAAGAATAAAGTCCAAAAGCAGAGAGAAGAGGAGCTGAATTGCAGTATTTCCAGCCATTGTCAATTATAAATATATTCTGTCAGTCATGCTTCCAATTGTTAGATAATGGAATTGATCTAATAATTACATAAATTATTAGATATCAATCAACTAATTTTACAGGTTCATCATTTGAGCACCTAAAACTCCTAAGTTTCTTAAAAAGACTCTAGGGCTTAACAAAAAAGTCAAACAGACAAATTCAGTGTTGTTGAAGTTAAGTTCTTATACAGATCCCTCTCCCAGACACTACAACTCAGTACTGCTGAGAACTCCAAAGAGAAGTCAGCTTCACTCCAGAAGCTTTTATTCTAATTTCAAGAATCTTGCTCCAAGTCAGATAGATTGTATAAACCAAGAAGTTTTCCTCCACTCTTTGTATCCTGGGTTACAGAAAATTCTGGTATCCACCTCTTCTATTTTCCCCAAATATGCCTTTTTTTGCTTTTTGGTGTTTTGTCTTCTTTAAAGAGTCTGAACTGCTAGTGGTGAATGACTCTAGCACTCATTCGACCACCTGTAGTGCCTGCCCAGGTGTTGTAACCATTGGACTGTGGGTGCTGATGGCTCTGTCAGCAGCGTGCCTTCCTAACAACATGCAGAGTGGCCACCCTACCTTCAGCTCAGAGGAGCTGAAGACCTGCACACCCTACACCTCAGGCTACAAGCTGGGTCTTCAACAAGATACGGAAAGGGGCAAATCCTGCGAGGTGAGGTAGCGTTTCTTTTTCCTTACACAGATGACTCAGCTGTGATAACTCCCTGGAACATTCACACCCAGCCTGAAGGTTTTCACCTCTTGCTGATTAGACATAATGGGCCATAATGGACTCAGCTGCACTAATGTCTAAGAAAGCTACAACATCTCACAAGGTGTCAACGACTCCTGAAGCACCCCATGACTTACAGTGTTACATCATCCAGTGTAAAACTCCCTGCCCCAGGGGAGGCGTTCCCACCTGAACCTGAGTATATACAACTCTCAGTTTTGGGAATTCCTTCACTCATCTGGCACTTTCACCACCTCCTTGATGGATCAGGAGTGTGACCACCACTTTGACCAATGAACATTGAAGCTGCAACCATTATGCCCTGTTGGTGGATCCAAGGGGTGTCTTGCAGGTCCTTCCAGTCACCTGCGGGATCCAAAGCCCTGCTCTGACTGCCTGTAACATCATCACAGTCTCACTCCAGTGCTACACGTCTGCTGGTATCCAGTCCCAGCTATCTGCCATTTCCTGCCAGCACTAACTCCTCAACCGTTTCTGCCAGGTTTTCCAGGCATGGGGGAGGTGAACCACGTGGAAGTGCATCGTTTCTCTCCTGCAGACACGTGTGTTTTTCCAGGTGTGGGAGGCACCAGCTGCCATCTCGATTGGGTCCAGTGGAGGGCCCTGGGAAGTTTCTCCTCACTGTTTGGTTTAACCCAGTTTTATCAGTATTGTTATTAGTATTCTTCTTGGTAAAGAGTTATTTTCTTTATTTACATCTGGGAGTATTTGGTCTCTCTGTATTGGAGAAACCAGGGGTTTTGAATCCGAGTGAGACTTCTGTTTGAGGTCTCTGCTTCCCCAAGTTGTCTCAAACCAAGACACTTCGTTACATGCTATTTCTCCCTGTTTTACATAAGCTATACCAGAAACTTGTTTCTCACAGTATTTGTTGAGTCAATAGCCAAGTACAGCCCAATGCTACCAAATTCCAATTCCCCATGCCAATTTCTAGGAAAATTAGTGTCATTAGTATTTAAATCCTCTGCCTGCTGAGGACAGAGGAGCCTTCATCCAATATTCCAAAGGGATAAGCAGTCTTGACCGCTCAGTTACAGCATCTGCTGCTCTGCTATTGCCATGGCCACGCTCTGTGCCGTGCCAGTGTGAGGTGCAGACAGGTAAAGCAGATGTTTAGCAGTGTCAGTAGAGCACCTTGCTTTGCCATCTAGTGGGCACTGGGACTCTGGGTGCCTCCTGCCCTGGGCTGCTGGCAGTATGTCTGATGGACATCTCCAGTGGCAAGCTAAGTTTTGATATACCTCCCTGATTTTAGTCAGAGGCTAATTTAGAAGCACCAAAGTTGTGATGATTCAGGCACAACTACTTTGCCCTTGTGCCCTGGGTTTGGTTTCTGTATGCCCAAATAGGAAATACAATGTAAAGCTTTGCCACTGGCTGTTATGGCAACTCACCTTCTATCCCCCCCGTGCAGAGTGGCTGAGTCTAAAAGTGTTCTGGACATAGTGCAAGTTATCTAAATGAACACAGCTGAAGTGTCATTTCAGTCACACCATCTGTCTGGAGCCTTGCCCACCTGACTCCTGCTTGCTTTTCCCCATTTTCAAATAGGAATGGCTCATATTGGCTTTTCTCCATGATCTCTGTGCCCCATCTGTGTTGCTTCTTAGCACAAAACTAGCAAAGGCCTTTGCAACCTAAGTAATGCTTTGCAAAACCAGAAAGGAGAAAAACATGACCTGCCTCACTCACTCAAAAAACCAAAAAAAAACCCAAAAACCCCACAAAAAACCCCAAACACCAAAAAAAAAAAAACGGCCTTCACATTTCTGCCTGATGTTAACAGAGCACATCAAAGCATGCCTCAAAATAGAAAGCTATCTCATTGTAATTCAGCTGAATTCTTCTCAGTGGTCTCCAAAATAAGGAAAAAACCCTACCTATTAAGATCTTCATTTTACCAATATATAAAGTATTAATATAAGTGGCACAGGACGAGGGTCATTAAAAACACAGGAACTCTGACAGATGATAAAGGATGACAGAGGAGTAATTCTATTTTATCTGTACAGGTTTTGTTAATTGGGTGATAGAATAATAACCTTCATGACATGCTCATTTGTTAGACTGGAAAAGGTTTGGGCTCAATCATAAAACTGTCCTGACATCTGACACCTCTAAGAAGACAATTTATGAGATCAGCTCAGCACCTGATACATCCTTATGTAACTCTACAAGCAACAAGAGGATTCTGTGGTCTCATATAAATGTATGTGAATTGACATTTACCAATGCAACAAGATGCTCCGAATTCACTATGGGCAAGAGCTCCTGTGTAGTTTGCCAACTAATATGTTCCTTACCTGGCTTTGCAATAGAAGGACATGCAGGGAAGGTATTCCAGTGCTCAAATCACTGATGAGAGCTCTGCCAGCTGCCAATGAGCCACAGCTGCAAGCCTGAAACAAACCATTTGTGTAGTGGTTAGGGTGATTATTTCTGTCATGAAGAAAGTTTTACATTATGCAAATGTGCAAAGCTGTGCAATAACTCTTCATGTGGCTGTTTAGAGGGACAAACCCAGAAGAATGAAAGAAGCTGCATCATCTCACTCAGTCAGCCCCACGTATGCAGCCATTTGGCAGGTCCTGTTCCTCTGCCATGCTCAGCCCAAGGGCAGAGAAGGTAGATAGCAGAATTCTGGGAGCATGGGCTATGCTTTACTTCGAGTCCTTTAAATCCTTGCTAGTTCCACTGGTTTTGGTGGAAACCAAAAAGCATTAATAGGATAGAGCTGTAAGCATTAATAGGATAGAGCTCATGCTGTAAAAACATTCCTGTGTATTCAAATAGCGTTTCTCAAGGCACTGCACACATCACTCCGCTATTACACTGATTCTTACAGCAATCTTTGCTATCTATCCAATTGTTAAGTGCTGCACATTTTAGGAATAATGCATTTTCCACGCATCACGTGCTGTGACTGCACCTGATGGTGACATCCTGAAGCACTCGTGGGCACAGTGCCAGCATAACTGTCCTAGAAGTTGCAGGGCCAGTGTCTGAGAGCTAAAAAAAACATATTTCAGTATCACAGGGTCTCTTTCTCTACAAGCCCCAGTTCCAGTTATTTCATTGCAGTGAAAGGTGTGCAGAGACTGTACAAATTTAGATAAAAAGTCATTTGGGCAACAGAAGGCACGTATTGCCAAATTCTACCTAGGAGTGCTACAATGTGAAATACAATCTTTGCATATATTATATAAAGGCCACTGACTTGTAGATGTGTGTGGCACTTTTATCACTTCCAACAGAATCATAAAAAACCCAACCCTATGCTTGTACATACAGGCAATGTATTTAACAGAATACATGGCCTTTCATAAAGTTGCGTATTTAAGCTATCGTAGTTCTCTATTAGTGAACAATATTTAGAAGAAGTTGGTTTGAGAGTGCACAAAGCCTCATTCTTTCCCAAACTATAAATATTTCAGCATTTCAACATCAAAAATAAACGAGAATTTTGATTCAGCAAGGTAGTGACAGGCACTTCTAAGTGCTGAAGTACTGGATAGTGCTTATGTCTCTTTGTCTTCAGTAAGGTCTGGGAGCAGCAGCTACAGCTCAAAGACTCTGCTAAGGACTGTCCTTCCAGTCTTGGAAAAGCCAATTGCACAACTCCCCCATACATCAATACTAAAAACAACAGGAAGCCAGAACCCCAGGCCAGCTGCAAAGCTGATCCAAACCCTGCACATGGGTAAACAGGTTTCCCAAGAGTAACAGCAAACACAAGGGTGATGTCCAGGGACTGCTTGTTTTTAGCACTGAGAGCACAACTGCCAAACAACAGAAACAATAACGGAACAGGGGCTTGGAGATGAAGCTATGGCATTCCCTTCCTGGGAAACACTTTCGTTGGTCTGGAGAGTTCTGCTCTGCTGAATACCATGGCATAGCTTCCACACAAGAGCAAGAAAACACTTCACTTTGCTAGCTGACCTGCTGGTCTGATGGCAGCACATCCTCTGAGGATATGGGAAACGTGGTTTTGATTTCCTTCACTTTTCAAAGAGAAAGTCCCTGTGTGTGCTTCTGCAGAGCAAAGACATTCGCAGATCCACACAATTCTGAAATTCAAACATCATATAATTTCTTATTGATACCTGATTAGCTCTCGAGACACCAGATACAAAATGAGATTTCTAGGGAAACCATTTTTTTCTTGATTTATGCACAGAATTTTACTGGCTTGGGAAACATAACACAAGGAAAAGATAGCAAAGTGACTTGATTACTTAGAAAAAACTAATTTCTCCAACAGCAAGTTTCCCTATCATTCTGTTAGAAGTTGAATATCTGATATAAACAATGCAAGAACCTCACTTGTTCAGAGCATAACAATCTGAACTCCAAAGGACACTCACAAAGTTCAAAATTAAATACATGGTGGCTGCAGAGAAAGCAAGGCTCATACACTACACATTACAGGAAACTGTTCTTCATGCCACAGTACATAGGAATGGAAATAGTAGGCTTAAAGAGCAGTAAGAAAGACAGGACACTAGGAAAAACTGGACTAGATTGCTTGGATAAGTAATGCAGCCTCTGCTGATTTAAGAATAAGCATCTCTGCATCTTTAAGAATAAGGTGAACAAATTTCTCAGGATATAAGTGAACTTGAGCCAAACTTGGGTACTGGAAGAGGCTAGAGAGTTTTTCAGGGATCCTTGCCTAGTAAGGACACTGAGGACTGAGTAAAATGTGCTTTGGTTGTGGAAAGGGCACTTGGAAACACACTGGCCTCGGATGGCCACGAATGTAATGCCAAACCCCCAAGTTCATGACTCAGGGGAAACTGTATCTCATTAAGACTTCTTTCACCAATCTGTAGTCATGGAGACATGAAACTGTTGGATTATTCATAATTTCTCTGAAAACATTTGCAGTCTTACCTTTCCTACAAACACAGCACAGTCCACAACTCCACAGTCCATGGCTGCCTGGAGCTGGGAATGCTCCAGGCCTCAGGAAGGGTATTCACATCCCGATGCCCACAGCAGGATCACGCTGGGATGCGACAGTTGCCTGGTGTCTGTGATGTGGCTGCAGAGAGACGCTGGGCTGGCTGGCACAGAGCGTGGGGCTGTGCACAGGAAACACAGTCAGTCCATGCTGCCTGGCACCCCTTGCCAATGAAACCAGGGTCCTCCATCTGACTGTAGCTGGCACATAGAAAAAAGTATTTTTAAACATCAATTGCAAGGTTTAAGTGTTTTAGACACTGTCAGGACACTCTCTAACCACAGTGCCTCCAAATTTTGAGGCCGTCCCTGTCCTGACACTGCCCAGGCCTTCTCCCCCTCCCCCAGGCCAGGCTCTCCAGTCGACCTTCCCAATTCAATGTCCCACTTCTGGAGAAGAGCAGCAAGTCCTCAGGGCTTTCTGAAGAGAAATAAATGACCCAAAGACACTTCTGAGAGGCTCCTTCCCTCCCTGTCCCACTCTGCTACACAGCACAGCAGGAGCAGCGCTGCACCCGCCCAGCTTGGGCCCAGCGGTGCTGGGGCTCTTCTGCCCCAACAGCAGCAGCTCCAGCCCCAGGAAAGCTGAAATCCAGAGCAAGGCTGAAGCAGCAGCGCTGCTGGGGATCTACATCCTCTCCCCAGGCTGGATGTGTCATGGCCTGCTTGGCTGCGAGAGCTGTGGGATGGGGAAGAGAGACCCAGCCAGGCTGGTGGTCCCCCTTTTTGCCTTCAGAGAAAAATGTTTGGTTTTCTCACCTGGTTTTCTGTTTGGGAAGACATCAGAGCTGGAGCAGGAGAACTCAGGTTGCTTCAGATTCCAGGACATGCTTTCCTTTCCGGGGTTGCTGATTTTAAAACACGCAGTCACCTGCTTGGGCTGCCATGATGCTCCTCCCGACTAGTTGTGAGGGCTAAAAGCACTTTTCAGAAAATCAAAATATTAACCACCCTCCACAGAACTGGTATCTATCAACCTGTAGCACTACAATCAGTTAAAAGTGCAGAACTTCTCTTACAGTCACCTGTTTCATATGTAAAAGGGTTTTTCTTAATTATACAGCAACGTTATATTTTACAATCTTCCAGTAAAGTGTTCATTAATTTAAAGGAAGGCTTTATTTCCAAGATTCATTGAAAACTGCGTGATGAAGTTTAACTTAGTTTCTTTTGTCTACCTGCTGTTAAATCAGGAGAAAGCTTAGGAAACCTAATGATGGATGATACATAGTGAAGTTAGAGAAACAGGCACTAAATACAGACTGATCAGCTGATACATGAATTACCTAGAAGTGAATCAGAACTCCTCCAGTAACTCAGGGTCCTGGACTCAACCTCAAGGGTACTTCTATCCCAAGCATAAATTGCTGAATGGCAGTCACCAAACACACCAACTCAGACATCTTCCTGTGACCACAGAATGACTCCATGTGGGGATACAAAATTTTCATTAACGGAACTGCAAGATGTTTAAATAAACACAACTGTGCGTATTGCGAGGTATAACCTCTCAACTTTGATTCTAAAGAGGAGATGGTGACTCTCTTTTTACCTGTATGAAGCTTTTTTTAAAGTGAGTGTTTACGTTTCAGAAACATGTCTTTGTAAAGTAGAAGCCAACTTTGTAAAGTAGGAGCCAACTTAGCCACAACAGCCTGATGCTAACCACAGGAAAAGCAAGTCTATATATAAACCTTCCTAGTTTTAGGTAGCTGTAAAATTCTCAGCTACTTAAGTAGTTCTCTGATACACTGCCTAACTTACCTTTACTAAGGGTAACCATACCACATTCCAGAGAAATAAAAACAGTTACACAATGGTACATATTTTCCTTTGGCAAAGCAGTTGATTTAACTTCTGTTAATGACACGTGCAGAATAAGATGGAGTGAAATCTAATGTGAGCTTACAGTTATAGCATATTCTCCTCACACTCTGCACCGTCTCGTGCTGTACAGTGCGAAAAGGATGCAGTCCCAGTTCTCTATTTGAGTCTAAGTTTTTAGTCATTCTATAAACTTATTTATTCCACAGCTCAAGAATTAAAGAAGGATCACTGACGTACTTAAGAGTTGTTTCTGTGAGATCTATTCAGTGAAATGCAGTTTCATTACAACAGATGTTTTAAGTTTCATGGGATCCTTCCCCTTCACCTCCAGTGTTACTTAATTATTGTATTATTGGCCTTTTCTTTCTAATTACAAAGAGTGTGCTTTAAATAACTAAGTGTAGCTCAGTGATACAGTTATGTGATTTGCCCTCTGTTGAAATGTAAAAACACACCATGAAAACTTTGAAATTCCAACTGCCATTGTTTATTACTGTTTTGGCTACATTCTCTACAATTTCAGCAGCATCTTAAAGAGACAGTTAACGTTTCTTTATATACAATGAAAACAAAATGGCTTGCAACATCAGAAACAAGAGCAACAGTTTAACTGTACAATACTAAATGAAAACCTGTGGTAATACAGCCTCCTCTTCCTGCAACATGGACAAAATTACATATAGGTATTCAGCATCAAGAACGGGATAGTAAAAAGAATAGTGAACAGGAGAGAGATACACTGTTCTGAAAAATAAGTTTCTACCATACAAGGCAGTTAGAAAATGTTTCACATTTTAAAATGTCTGTACAAGCCACAAGAAACATTTCCTTGTTGATAGGAACTTCCAGAAATAGAGAATAACCATGAGCAACTTCTACATCTAGTATCAATGCGCTCTGCAGGTTGAGAACGCAATAAACTGAGTTAAAGAACTGTACTGTATTTTGCCAACACAGATCTGTTTGACATGCCTTGATTGTTAACAGATTGCCTACTCTCAATCTCTCTGACACGTACAGTTGACTTGCACCTTAAGGAGGTCATTTGATTCTTTTGTAAAAGTAAAAGCAACATCATTTAGCAGCAATTAAAAGCGCCTTGAGGGAGACTTAAAAAAAATACAATATCCAATTAGAAAAAGCCATACTTTAAACATTTGTACAGGAATAAGTTGCTGAAATTTAACCGAAAATGTGACATCTGTACAACAATTTACAATAGAGCTAGAAGGGAATTTATCATTATTCCTGCATAGAACATTATACATGACCTGTTTGCATTTGGTTTCATACTGTTGCTTGCTTTTATGAGAAGCCTGGAAGGTTTCATGAGTTTTGATACTACAATAAGTGTAGTATTTTTAGAAAACTGAACGGATTTCAAAATTAGCAATCTATTTGAAAAGTAAGTACCAGGAATTTCATATCACCCTTCCAATCTAAATTCAGTGAAACACCACCACATTTTTGGAGGTACAAGCCTGAGTTGCCAAACAAAGTACTCCACTTTTATCTGAGAAATCTGATACAGAACATCTTTCACCATCTCCCACTCCTTACTTTGGTTTCAAAAGATCAATGTCTTGGAAAGATGGCAGTTCATTTAGTTTATAACCAGGCACGAAATTTTTCCTGTGTTTTCAAATTTGCTCGCTACCCTTTTTGATTTAAATAATGAAAAACTACCCTTCATGTTAGAACTTTCCAGTATCCACCAAATGTATTTTAAGTATTAAAAAGATTATTTACAATGTTCCCCAGAAAAAAAACTAAAAACCTTTTCTTCAGTCTTAAACACGGTACACCTGTTAGTTTGTAACAGGAAGTGTCATCCTTCAAAGTTTAACGGTGTTTCTCAGAAGGGTACATTTATTCACAGTCCATGATCCATTCCAATCATACAAATGACACTACGTAGGAGGACTTCGGTCTGAAAACACAGTTATCAAACTTGTCCTGTGTAAAAACACTCAAATGCTTTCAAGCTCAAGTCTGCATCAGGAAACTACACAAAGGGATCATCCTATTCCTCGGCTGGAGAAACTTCAGTACGAAATAATGCTTGAAGTAGGTGGCGTAGGGGATGCTGCTAGCCCAGTCATGTGCAAGTTTCCTGAAGAATTCGATCTCCTCATATGAGGGAGAAGATAAGGATCGTTAGCCAGCTGGTGGACATCAAATCTATCCTCTTTTCGGTATGCTAAACAGCGTCTGATAAAGGCCTAGAAAAGACATGTAAAAAGTTACACCACCATTCCAAATACTTACCTCTGCTTTCAGGCAAATATGCAAGTCCTCCTGGATAAACTAGATTTTAAACAAATTCCTGTTATTAAGTTATTCAGTTCAAATGAATTTTACTGCTAAGCCCAATGAAAAAAACGGAACGTCACGGCAGAAAGAAAACATCAGTAAATTAACTGGCTTCAAATAATCACATTTCAAATATCAATTTCCATGTTTAGGAACTACATTTACAAGTAAATGTGCACCTCCCCCAACTGGAATTCTGCATGTGTTATGCCTGAACAGCCTAGTAAAAAAAAAAAGGAGTAAGTTTCAGAGAAATGAAGAAGTAGACCTTTATGATTTCTCTAATGAGCTTCTAAAATCACTGAGCTGAGTGGTGAAACATAGCCAGATTATGCAGGGACAGAATTCCAACGCTTTAGTTGACTTCTGAAAACACAGGCATTTCTACATATGCCATAACGGAGTATAGCAAAAATGAAGAATATTTAAGCAACCATTATCTTGCTGAAACTCTCTTCCCAGGAAAAACTCAATCCCACCTGCTTAGAGTTACCTAATTAATTGAAAAACTGTAGCTAACTTCAGGACTGTTCCTGACTCACTCCGTTATCCTACGTTTAGGTCCATACAGTGTAGGCCAATCATCCTGTGCTGAAAGTTTGTCAAGTCTTATGTCGAGCATACACAGAACATTTGGTCTCCTGAGAGCTTGGGCTTCAACATTTAATGATAGAAAATCCTTATTATTGCTACAGAACTGATTAGCACATTATTACTTAATTTAGAACTTAATTTAAAAGAATTACATATCTCTTCTTTGATAAATCTGTTCAGCTGTTTGTTCTTTGCTCCAATTAAAAACTGGAGATTAAAGGAAAAAAGAAGTGATACAAGTTCCAAAGAATCATCCTAGAATTTCATTTACATATCCAACATGAAAAAGGTACAAAATAAAAATCTGTTAATATAAGTGCACATCTGTTATTATATATTCACGTTCTTGAACATAGAGATTTTAAGCAAATTCTTCAAAATAAATCCTTCATAACAACTGAACTGTTAAGACTTGTTTGCAAGATCCTCAGAGTAACAGTTTGTGTCTAAAATGTTTTTAAAATACTTCATGATTTTGTGGCATTGTAGACCCACTAATGCTAAGCAAAGGAGACCACTGCACAAAATAGGAAAAAGTGAGGAGGATCAAAGGACAATTACAGTCTGAAAACTGAGTCCTTTCAGGTTCCATATTTATTTCATCTCCATGTTTTCCAAATCAGAATTTCAGTTTACAAGCTGTTCTTTTCCAACTGCCAGGCCTATAAATCTAAAACCAATTTGGATTCTACACAGTCATCATAAATGGCCTGCATTTACAAGTTAGTCTGAAATTGTTTTATAGCATTTCCAAAGAGTAATTTCTCCCTCTCTCTTAAAGCTATTATGACAATGTTAATATGAGACAAGACCAGAAGTTTATTTTAGTCTTTCCAACAAACAGAGCATGAAATACACAGAGAATGAAAAAGCTGCCAGTTCTCCATGTTGAACTGCCTACTCTTTCCTGACATCCTCTCCATAAAAACCGTAACTGACAAAGAAATGCAAAGTTAAAAGACAGGGATATAAACTGTTAACATGTAATGTTATCAATTACATGATGCCTATCTGTCAACTGCACTTGAGGGAAATAGGTTTTCCAAATGGGGGTGAAAAAAAACAAACCGCAAACAAAAACTTCAACCAAAAATAAAAACCTAGTACTAACTGCAATTCTTCAACCAATTTTTCATAACCTTAACTGCAACTCTCTCACTAACACTACTTTTAGAAAACACAACCAACAGAAATATACCACAACTTGTAACAGCAGGTTTATGTACCCAAAAGACTTATTTTCTTGGGAAGTTACAGCCCCTAGTAATAGGTTTTCTTTCCTTTTTATCTTTCAAAGCTGAATCTTAACATTCCTAATTTTTTTGCAGCTTGTGTCCCAAATCTAAGTATATTTAATTAGTTGCTGAAACCTGAACAGGCATTTGACTATCTTGGCTTTTTATTTTTTTTTTCCCTCAAAGAGCACATCTACTGCATCTGGCCATGAACATGTCTTTCAAAAATAGGGAGAGTTTTTACATACAAGTAATGCATAGATAACATATTCTTCCACACTCACAGAACTGGATTTATGTTACAGATGCTCACAGCAGTATTCATTTGGGAAACCACTTTAATCTGTTTCTGAATAGCTAGTCTGTGTAGAGAAGTTTGATACTACTAAGATTTTTAAATAATGGCCACATTGCCCTCTACACCCTTGTGGCAGATCAATTAGTATGGTAGTTTTATTTCTTGAATCAATATCACAATACCTTCCAGATTCTTAAGATTAAGAATTCATGTTTCCCAACTCGGCTTTGAGTTAATACACACATACTAGGACCTTTCAATGGGAAGAGTGTTAGCAGTCCTAAGCTCCAGGTTCTTCAAGCCAATAAGGCTGCAGAGAATAACATTCCCTATTTTCAGAAAGAGCTTGTTACTATCAGCAGAAGTATTTCACAAGAACTTCTAGTGAGACAGCCCTGAATGAGACACATAAGGTCCTCTGAGAAAAAGCAAAGCAGACAATTTTTGAGGTGGCCTACTTTAAAATCACTTGCATATTTTTGGAATATATATATAGTCTTGCTTTGAAGTACATGACTTTGAGAACTCCCAGAATAAGCTTGCTTAAATAAAAATACCAAAATACTAGTTCTCTGTTATGTTTTGCTACGTGTTTAGTTACTATGTCCCATAAAATTCTTGGGTTAAACAGCAATTTTACAGCTGAATCCTTTAAGATGAATGTTTTACTCAGAGATGATATAAAAAGTTACCTTGGCTTCATTGCTTACAACAGGTTTGACAGGAAACTGAACTTCTGTGGCTTTTAATATTGTATTTTCTTGTAAAATATCTTGCTGTGATTGATTGTGGCCAAATGGCTGAAAAATAAGCACATGATTTTCTTCATGAGAATTATGCAACTGCTTTAATTTAAGAAGTGTTTATGCTATAGTAAGTTGTTGCAGTGTTAATACAAACTGCTAACCATTCTGCAAATAAAGTTGCTCACAACAGTTTCCAGTTTCTTGCAATATCAGTGCACACCGCCAAAAGTAACACCAGTAATTTTCCATGGAAATTCACGTCTTTATGACTGTAATTCAGTCTACCGAAAATAGGCATTTACACTAAAATTCTTTAGATTTTTCAAACATTTTCCTTACCTTTCTACCATAAAGGCATTGGAAAAAGATTACTCCAACTGACCATACATCAACCTTATTAGAAATCTTTGGTGGCTCTTTGCCAACTACAAAACACTCTGGAGGCAAGTACCTGGAAAACAAAACATGCACCTCAGTGTCTTTAAGTATGGCATCACTAGAACATCAGTTATCAAACTGCACAAACACCTCAGGTACACATCTCTGATCTTCTGACAGCTCTACAGTTGCCTTATAATCTGCATTTCAACACCTGGCACACCCATCAAAACTGACATTACAGTTCTTGTATGGTCAGTCAGGGAGTCTCTTCCATACAAGCACAATACAAGCATTTTTTACCTAAATCACCAACTATCACTTTGTTTTTAATTGGGACTCCAGTTTAAATATGACCTTTCTCAACCTATCAAAGCAAGGAAAGATGAGAGCCAAACAGGGCATTTTACAGCAAGGCCTGGTTAGGAATCAAAGAAGATGCAGATATGGCTTAAAGACTCTTTACCTAAGTTTCAGTAAAAATGATGAAGTTACCCAGAGGGGTATATGATGGACAAAGGTGATTGCTATTTACAGCCCTATGACCTGTAGGAATACTTAGAGAACTGAAAGTTGAGGAAGTTCCTGTGCCAACTCTGAATTAGAAGAACTGACAAAGTGAAACTTCCTTTAAAAAACAAACAAAACCTTCCAAATGTATCAATTTAAGTGATTATTCACTGTAGTATCTAAAACTGAAAAAGGCATATAAACTATTAGAGCAAGTCAGACCAGGCATTCTTTCATCAACAACATGAAAGACTTACACAGAAATTCTGAATAAATATTTGTAAAAATGGAAATAAGCAGAAAAAGCGTTAAGAGTGCAAACATTCTGAACAGCATCAAACACTCTCTTTTGGAATGCTTATCTACAATTCTGATTTCAAAAATCAAGAAAAATGAGCTTAAAGTGATACAAGTGCAAAGAAGGTTACCAAAATGATCTAAAGAACGGAGAGTCTACAGTTCAGGGGGGAGAAAAAGTGAAGGCTATAAAAACACCATGGAACAAATACTGGGAAGGGAAACAACCTACTTGAGGGAGGACAGTGTTGGCACAGGAACAAACAAGTATAAACTGGCCACAAATAAACACAGTCTGTAAATTAGAGGATTAGGTTTCTAATGATCAGAGAACTGAGGTTACAGAAGACACTTCAAATCAGATTACTGGGGACAAAACACTAACTAAATTTAATACAAACGTCTGTAAGTTTACAAAAGAGATTATGTGACCTAACTGCCCGGAAAGGCAGGTAACTAGACCCAGTGAGTGAAGAAATCCCTTCCAGGTCTATGCTGCTGACAGTTTGTACAACGTATTCTGAACAGACTCGTTCCCCATCTCAAACTCACTCCAAGTATTTGCCTCCTCAGTGATGATTCTGGGCTCAGAGAAAGCATGAATTAGAAATGCAGAGACTCTTTGTGAACCTATAATGGCTATAGATCTTTTTTTACTCTCAATTTACAGCACCACTGGTGTCTGTGGCATCCTAGATTCAAATCCAAAGGCCAGTATTTTTTTACATACTTTCCTATAAGAAAATATTTAAAGTGGTGCTTACATAGGTAAAACACAAAAAAGATTAGCAGAAGCCTAACACTTCTAAAGTGCTTTAACAATCACCTTTTCCCAGCATGTGCACAGTGGCGTTTGTGGAAGAATATGTTTTCTCAAAAATTCTGAAGAAAAAGGCAAAAACTTCATTACGTGCAACTTCTGAATATGGGAAAAGTTGCAAAGCAAATGGGAATGACCATGGCTTCTCTGTTTAGTTAGGTCTCAGCTCCTGACTGATCATACTACAGTCACAATGACGAGAGAAAGAGCAAATGAATTGACAAGGAGCAACCTGGCCAATGTAGGCTTTCTAATCCACCCACCCTGACACAGCTACCACGCACCCAGGCTCAAAGGGCTACTGTGCCATGAAGAAACTGCATCTTCAGAGACCAAATTCTAAAAACGGATTATCTGTAAGCAATGAAATGCCTATTGTCATTCCTGTTCTTGGGCAGCTCTAAAACTTCAGTGTTTTGGACAAGCAGGCAAATGCACACAGAAAACAAATCACAGCTGCTGAGCTGTCATTAACCTTTAGGATGGAAGAGTGAATAGTCTTTTGTCCTAAGGGCATTACCTGTTGGTAATCCCTGGTCTACGATTTCCAAGTACTAAGCACCCACACTTAATCATCATAGCTCTGTCAAATGTCTTCAACCACCAGCAGCCAAAGATTAAATACCTGCTTCTTTAGAGGAAACCATGTTTCTAAATCATAGTGATCATCTCCACACTGGGGAGTCTTTCTGCTGTACGTTCTGCAACCGGACTTGTCTACCTCGCATTGGCCTTTTTAGCCATCAGCGCACTTGTAGCAAGCGTGGGTAGAGCCCCTCTCAAATCTTCGTTCGCGAAGCCCAGCCATGATGATGACTTACATATACACACCAACACATCACATACGCACACATACATATAAAAAATTACACCACACACTCACACTCTCTTATCTTGCTTAGTATGTTACTCTTGTAATATTTGGGAATATCAACATGAGCAGTACTGCACGAAACCCTTTCTTTGTCATCCATGGTAATATTTTTAGTCCTAGTTCTCTCATCAAATTCAATTTATATGAGAGCATTTACAAAATCTGAACCATGACCCAAAGTCTCAAGAGCAAAATCAAAGCAGGCCTCACCAATAAGTTCCTGCTCCCTGTGAAGTTAAATCCATTCCATCCACCCCGTAGCTATCATCATCCATTATTTTGGACAGGCCAAAATCAGTAATTTTTATTTCTCCACATGCTGTTCCATCTACAAGAAGGATATTACCTATTCAGGGAAAAAAAAAAAAAATTGGCTCAGAACAGCTGAAGAATGCTTTATTTTCAAAACCAGGTTCAATTTTTAAGAACATCTAACTTCATGAGGGGTGATAACTCTACATCATCTTGATATGCTCAAGTCTAGAGTAACTTGACTATAAAATGTTTCAATGCAGTTTCAGGAACTCTCTAGGTTATCATGATCTGAAATGGCACTCTCAGCTGCGAGCTGGCTGGTCAGCAAAGAAACACCAAAATGCAGCATTATACCAGTTACCATGAAGTTTTGTTCTTTTTCTGCCAGAACAAATCCTACACTACAGGTTTCAGGGCTTGCATATGCCACAAAATTCTAGCAAGAAATTGCCGTGATACTACAAATCTTACTCTACGTTTTAAAGCTGGACAATAATTTCTTGATATAAAAGTTATGCAATCAGACTAAGAATACATTCTGTACAATTCCATAAGAGAAACCTGTATGAACAATTTATTACACAGCACTAATCAAACAGCCTGGCGCAAAGAGTTACTTTACAAACCCCACACTTGAAAGTCCAGCAGACTAAAGCACATGCAGAATACATGCATCATTCATGCAAGGTGGTAAAACAAAGGTCAAGGAATCAAGGCAGAATACATCATTTCTAACAGTGTTTACTATTCATTGTAAAGAAAGCCTTCTGTAAAGTCCTCTTTTGGAGTGCTTATGCTGGGATGCCAAAAGTCATTGATTACCTATTTCAATCCTTCACAAGTTAAGACAAACATATGGGGAAAATTATATACATACCAGCATTCCACAATTACCAGGCAGAGCTGAACCAACTAATGATGTTATCTGTTTATACTGATTACCAATGCATGAATCTATTAGCTACATGATTTTTTCATAAAAATTCAAATCAAAATAATGCAAAGTAGAAAAGTTTTAACAATCACTTTCCACAGAAAAGGCAGATCACTCTGACAATGAAACTAGAAAGAAAAGTACACACATTTTTTTCAGTTGTTTACAATAACTTATAGAAGATAATTTTAGTTTCTTTGAGGCAGGAATTACAAACAAAATAAAGGATAAAAAAATAAATTACATTTTCAATCGTAACATTTCTCTCTTACCTGGTTTAAGATCATAGTGTATAATAGGGGGCTTGATCTCATTGAGATACCGTAGTGCATTTACTATTTGCATTACAATGGACCTAGCTTCTTTCTCTGACATCAACTTATGTTGCTTGAGATAGAAATCCAAGTCATTGCCTTCACAGTATTCTAACACCGTGCAAAATCTAGAGCAGAAGTCAGAGAGACAAAATTAAATAACGTATCACACTGCATAATCAGAAACAGACATGACAACCTAGTTTCATACTGACAAGTATAAGAATGGCTGCCTGAATATTAAACTATATGAATTAAATTGTTCTTAGAACATGGTGTAACTATTAGTTTATGAAAACTGACATAAATCAGAATATTCATACTCTAGAAGAGCAAATGCATCCATATTGGCAGTAGGTTAAAAAACCCCCTTTATTTTTAGTAGACACATTTCTCAGAAGAAAAACACTGTAACTATCCATGAAGAGGTGACACATTTCATGTAAAGAGGTGCAGGCCAGTCACCAGGGGCTACACTTCGGCCATTAATGCTCCTGATGTCATTTAGTCCTGGAAACTTGTCTAAGATATGGCAGCCTTCTGAGGCTGCCCTGCAGCAGCTCTTGCTCTGCCCAAAACCATTACAGCAGTGCATGGTCCTTGCACCCTGAAATCCTGGCTAAGTTTTACTTACGTATCTGTATCCAGGGAGAAGTAGTCATATAGTTTAACTATTCGGGGGTGATCCAGTTCTTTGTGTATTCTATACTCTCTGCAGGCATGTCTAAAAGAAGATGGATACATTAACCTTCCATAATCAATGAAATGCTATCAAGCTTAACATATGAAGCGTAAGTCACTAATATTTACTTGTGGTAGTTTTCTTTCTTTTCATCCCTCCAGCTTTTGTTAAGCTGGTGAATCTTCACAGCAGCATATCTTTGTTCATAAAGATCAAAAGCCTAAAAAAGAAACACACAATTAGGGGAAAGTTATAACCAAAGGTAATAAAAACAACACCTAACAAAGAGGGGGGAAAAAACTGGCATGTAATTCACGAGTCTAGTGACAAGTAATGCCACCTACCACTCCAGAGGTTAATCGAAGTTTGCTCAACCAGTGTTTTAAAGAGTACATCACATTACAATCCTACTTACTTAAACTCCTTTCCGTCCCCCAAAAATTAAATGTACATGGTTCAAACACCAGATTTATCAGGCTCAACAAACTCTACCTTGTATACTTCACTGAAGCCACCTCGGCCAAGTAAATGGAGCAACAAATACCGTTCATTCAATGTGGGGTGATCTTTAAATCTTAAAAGAAAAAAAAGATTGTTTAATTCTATTTCAGGTACACAAAGAGAATCTATAATGCAAATCTTTTAGTATTACTTA
This sequence comes from Empidonax traillii, assembly GCF_003031625.1. Classification (NCBI taxonomy): domain Eukaryota; kingdom Metazoa; phylum Chordata; class Aves; order Passeriformes; family Tyrannidae; genus Empidonax; species Empidonax traillii. The sequence continues at coordinate 3,055,348 of NW_020955226.1, forward strand.
ACAAATGAAATTTTCTTTTTACAAGCTACATACAATATGCCGAGCAACATTACACCACGTGAAACTCTTGGCACAACTATACAACATGACCAATTTCAGTACCTTTTGACTATTTAGTGTACAAATGGTATCAAAACTGTCACTGAACAGTCAATTCTGTAAATCTTTTTTTTCTCTAATTTTTTGAGGACAAGAAAAGCATGCTTAAATTTAAATGTGATACAAGGGGTCTCTCTTTGTTGTGTCAATTTTTAGAAAAGTCTCACGCTTCACCCTTCTAGAACAGACAAGAACAATATTCTTCCAATTTCACACAAAACATGACCACACCCGTTCCTCTCTCTTTTTCACAAAATAGATTTTATATAACACTAAGAAGTTAAAGCAAATCAGAAACGGCAATATGGGGAAAACACACCAAAGGACTGAATATCTGTTCACACTGTAAGCAAAAGCAAAAAGAAAACACTCCTTCCAAACACAAAATGATGCTGCAGGACAAAGAAAAAGGACCATACTCTTTCCTGAAATATGCAGAAGACAAAATACATGCTCCCATCCAATCAGGGGGAAGAGAGGTGAATACTCATCACATTTTTAGTACAAAAATGAGACAACTATACTCATGAATCTAGGGCAAGCTGCCAGTTCTATTCCATAGAAAACTTCAAGAAAGGGTTTAGGGCTAGTCCGCCAATAGATTATCCCACCTTTCCATATTCCCAACAGTTTTGGAGGTACAGTCACAGGTAGTCAAGATATGATGCATATTCTTGCTTACTATTCCTCTTTTAGACATAAAGCTTTCCTTTTCATTCACTATGAAGATAACATATTTCAATGCTAAATTTTTTTTCGAAAACCCATAAACGGTTTATGGTGCATTCAACATAGAAGAGATAACAAATTTTCAGGTAGCATCATTAGGCAATTGATGTCATGTGACCAGTAATCCAATTCTTTAAAACCACACTCAATAAACTTACGTTCATTTCTTGGTCCTTCTATTACACATGTGCCTCTAGTAGGGCCAATCTTGTGAACCTTACCACCTTCCCTCTCCACTGCTGCTTTTGTTACCCTCCATGGCTAAGAACCTGCACCCCATCACATGGGCTCCAAACCCACACAGGGAAGCCCTAACCTGAACTCTCAACTTGTCCTGTTATCCCAGTGCAGTTGTAGACACACAGGTTTATCCATATGTAGATGGATTTGTTGCTGGAACAAGAAAAGAGGCTTAGTTTCACACCACAGCAGGAAGCTGAAAACTCAGCAGGATCTGAGCCAGAACCCAACAGCTGCTTTGCCTCAGAACCCTCTTCCTTACCAAACAGCCAGACTGCCAAGACATGTCAGGAAAGACAGCAGAGGCAACAGACCTAAATTACTTCTCCGTTGCTTCTCTCTTCCATAGGATGACTGGAAACTGTGGCTTGGCCACTTTCTAAATTCTTGTCTAAACTCCCACAAAACCATGAAAACACAGTTTAAAGCTTTTTGTTCTGGACCATAAAATGTGTCAATATTAACTACAGACAGTGAGCAGTGAAGCTGCAGTATCCTGTTTGTCCATCTCCTGTAACTGTTTTCAACTGCAACTGTAATTTGGACATTCTTTCCCCCACACAGGCAATATTTACACAGTCCAAAGCCTGTCATTTTTCTGTGCCATTTATTACCAATTATTGAAGAATCCTTTAAAAAGAAAAAATCCCTTCTTCTAATGCAAACATTGAAGATTAAAAAAAAAAAGTTGTTATTTAAACCTACTTGTTTACTTGTTGTAGGACACTTATTTTAAAAAGAAAATATTCTGCCATTACTGTGTAAGCATCAAGACCCATGATTTCTCATATCCAAAACACAACACTAATTTAGATACAAATTAGCACCAAAGCCACCCAGTAACAAAAAATTTCTGTATTTCTGCAGCGTAGGTACGGGGACCATTAAAACAGTTAAGCAAAATTTCACATCTAGTTCTTTTAGTGTTTTAGTGTATACATCATTCTATTGTGTGTAAAAAGTAAAAAATAAAATAAAATCCACAAGGTTTAAGGCTACTGTTTCATTTGCATTTCCTAGTGTAGAAAGCAAGAAGTCCAGTCCCATCATGTCCTTCCCCCTGGCTCATTCCACCCTTGCACTGCCCTCTCTCCCCATGGCAGCATAAACATTTTTGCAACTGGGGCAGAGAATTAGACCAGGCAATTGATCCAGGGTTAAAATTAATCCAGAAAAATATTGACCACAGGAGTTGGTTTTAACTTGGATCAATTTCCAGTATCTGTTCAGTAAAGAAATGCCATTGCAAGCACAGAAACGGGGCTAAGTAGGCAGGGAGAGGCAGAATCTGTTCCTTCTAAGCAACAGCGCCCACTGAAAGTGTTGGTGAAAATGAAGTGTGTCTGTATTCACCATCAGGGAAAACAGACTTAATTTTTTAAGTTACGTAATTATTACTTTCAAATCTACACAGTAATAGTTAATACTAAATAACAATTTAACATGATGCACTGCTATTCAAGGTGAAGTAGAGTAACATTTAAAGTAATATGGCTTTTTCCTGCTAGGTACCCGAATCTAGTAGAAATTAAATTACAGTGCCATAAAACCAAAACTAATTTTAACTGCAGCCCAAAATTGCAGCAAACTTCCCTGCCATTTTCTTGCATTATTGTCAGCTAAGTGAACTGCACTAGGTTCTCTTACAAGTATTTTTTTTAGCCCAGTAATACGGTGCAGCAAGTTTTAGCTCTCCAATATAAACTGTATATACGTTATTTCTTGCATATTCAACAAAACCATTAATAACTTTACCAAATTATAATTCTAATTTTTTAAGTTTAAAATGAGTTGCTGTTTAAAATATGTACATAAACAGAGAACCAAAAAAAATTACGAACAAGTCTCCTCTGTAAAGTGCTATTTTAGAGCAGTATTTTAAAAACAGATATGCAAAATTCAGACAGTATCTTACTGTGAATTATCTTCATTATTTATTCTTTTCAGTTCTCTTATGTGAAGATTCCTAACTCTTTCCAAACGTTCAAGTTCTGCTTGTATTTCAGCTTCCTCCTGCAAATGAAAAGAAGGAAATATAAAAGCTCATTTACTTCCCGTTTGAAAAGGGTATTTTTACTCCTTCATCAGTACTAGTGGTGATGAAGGAACATTACATTACAAAACCCTGCTGAACTAGAAGAAAGCACTGCTTTTCTCTTAAAGCTAGAAAAATTCAGAAAGATAAGGCAAAAGCCTGTTTCAAGGAACCTTTCTGTTCATGAACTCACAGGTAATGGGATGTTCACAGTTTTGTTCTGCACTGTAGGGATGCTATCTGAAATAAGAGGCAGTTGGGTTTTGTACCTCAGCCAAGGAGATAAATTATCTGGGAAGCGGTCTGAAATTCATGTCCAAAAAAAAAAAAAATTGAGATATGTGCAGTTACAGATATTGTACAAACTGACATATTAAGAAAAGACATTTAAAATATTTTGAGGCTGAAGTTCAAATCAAGAAAAAGAAGAAAACAGTACAACATTACAGCAGAAATCTTCTTAAGGTGCTGATACAAGACAGGAAAACCAATCTAATTTAGAAAGATTTTCACATTTGTTATTAAAATTACAAATGCAGAATGTGTATTGCCTAAGATTTAAGTGCAATTTCAAAAGAAGTATATGAGGTATGAGCACATTCCCTAACTAATTTCAGCACTTAATTTTATCTTATCTTTATGCTATGTATTAGAGAACAACAAAATAATTTTTTATTCATATTCTCTAAATAAAGAAAAGAATTCACCATGTCTAATTTGTGGAAATCTATGTATCTATATTCAAACTGAAAAACATATACTTCATTGAAAGACACTGTAGTTATTACAGACAGTGCCTCCAGAACTTGAAAATCTGAAGAAAGGGGAGACAAAATTCATTCGTATCAGAAAGCTCGTAATTATGGAATTATTCTATCTGAAAAGGAAAAAAAAAAAAGGCCTGGCGTCTGATACATTTTTTTTTTTAGTAGCAGTGCCCCTCATGGTCACTTGTGATTTTGGCACAGCCTCTTGCACAGCCACATAGAAAATCAAACTGGAATACTGATCAATCTTTTCTTTAAAAGAAAAGAAAAAAAAACAAAACAGAAGGAAAAAAAAAAAAAGACGCAAACATTCACAAAAAAATAAATATTTTATCTTTGAAAGAAGCTAGATCAGTTCTCCAACACAATTTATTCTGTGACTACAACTTAGTGGTGCTGGTAAAAGCAGCAGGGTAACTGCGAACGCTGAAGGACAGGACGGGGATCCCTGGGCGAGAGGCTTTCTGCCCCCAGCTCCGGGGGGGGGGAGTGCTCCCTCCCCGCCCCTGCCTTTACCCCGCGGTTGCTCACTGTCCCCCAGAGAGAGAGCCACGGAGCCGACAGCCAGGTAGCAGGGGAACAGGCAGAGAGAGCTTTATTGTTGTGGTAAAAGCTTAAATACCTTTTGGGTGAATTACAAAGTGACCACTGGGAGTTCAGGAGGTGTTACACACCAACCAATTACAAGAAAGGGTTAACAGCCAATAGGTGAGTTTCCAGTTATCTCTTAGGCATTCCAAGGTACAGTGAGGGGTTTTGGGAACAAGAAGGATTACACAAAGTCAGAGTCACCATCTTGGACACGTGGTCAATTTAACAATATTACAAACTCCTGCATTCTTTTATATGTAGCAGAGTTACCCCAACAGGTAACAAGTCATAGCACTAGGGGATGAAGGCAGAAGTCAGCAGAGCAGAGAGAAAATGGCCTAAAGCTAGTATTTTCAAACATTGTATATCATAGACTCATACACTGAAACAACAACTGCATTTGCTAATCTAAACCACACATTAAATGACCACATATCCTATGAGCTGAGGAGTCCAAACTAGATGATTTCAGTGGATATCCTGAAACCCTCCCCATAAGCCATGGAAAAAACTCTCATCCAAAAGCAAGACATGAGATGAACCTTCATTCAGAAAATGAAATTAAATTCCTAATAATTTATAAACTGGACTAAGTAGTTCTAATCTGCTAGCAGATCTGGGTGGACCATTTGTTCTTCCTAAACTACGATGTCAAGAATTAGGGGTTTTTTTCCTGTTTATACAACGTTAAACTCTTTTTTTTTTATATTTAGATGCTTCCCTGCAGTTCTGTGTTAAATACCCTGAAATGACAGGCAGTTCCTCATAACCCAGTAGTCCTTCATAAAGAATTCTAGTCCTTCTCCCCCCAACAATGGCCACACACTTATACACACACAATTGTCTATGTTCTTCCCAAAGGCTGACAAAAAAAAAAAATATCCATCAGTTATGCCTCTTTTGGACTTTTTTGTTCATATATTATGCAATTCAGTGGTTCTCAAAATGTAGTTCATAGGCCAATGTTAGTCCAAAGAGAACTGGCTGGTTGCATTGTTTCCAGCTGTTATTTAGGACACTCAGGCTGTGAATACCTTTAAGCAAGAATGAACCAGCTTAGCTGCCTCAGGTCACTGCTATATAAAAGGAAGTGAGAAAACAAGAGCCTCTCTCCAGGACCAAAGCCACTAGCTGGAAAAGAATTTCCTGGGTAGCAGAAGGAAAAGAAAACTGGTGGTGGCAGTATGTACAGGGCACCAAAAATAAGAGCACCAGGAAAGCATCTGGAGAATGAAAAGGAAGAGGAGCAGAGAGCAAAACAGCATATGCTGAGGGAAGGAAGAAATAAATATAACTAGCAAAGAAGCACCAGGAAAGACATGCAGTCATTTAAAAAGAAAGTAATAAAATTGTTTTCCTTAGTTAATGACAAAATCTGTATCACACATAAGAATCAAAATGCAAGAATGTATTTTTATTATTATTTTCAGATATACTCAAATATAACTTGCTAAGAAGTAGAATTTGTTTCCCCTCTGGTATTTAGTTAAGGAATTTTCTTCTTTTGCAAAGTACTCCAGAACTGATGCTCAAGGTGAAACCGAAATTCCAGAATTAAACAACTATGTAACAGCTTCCTTCACCTATCACTTCAAATTTCCATTACACTTCAAAACAGTTAAAGTAAAAAAAACCCCGAATTTCCTAACAATTTCATGTGAAGCTGGCGCTACTCCTAAAGCATTAACAATGATGAACTATGAGGGCAGTCCACTTCACTGTTGCCAACAAGTTACACGCAGATTCCCTACTGCAGACTCAGGTATTTTCTTGTCATATTCTTTGAAAACAGCAACAGCATTCTCACAGGGTCCGCTTCAGTTTATTAGAGTAGGATTTATAGGAGGTGTCTTGTACATTTGATGAGAACAGGCCTGAAACAGACTCTTGCAATATTTCAAGGGGAAAAACACTATGGCCTGTTTTGACTGAGCAACCCAAGAACTACTACGCAGCAGATACAGGTGCTTTTCTTTCGCTCTTGTTTCTGTCTGCTTCAAATGGCATTCCTTTTTACAAATTACTCCTCAAAAGCTTTGCTTGAATGAGCAATAGTTTGTTAGTATCATAATTATCTCACTACACAGATTTATTGGAATGATGGGCTTCAAGAAGAGTTTTTTTCAAGAGTCAAAGACGAGTAAAATATCTGACTGCAAAAATATTTCAAGATACAGAGAAAGGATTTTCTGTAAAAGTAAGAAAATCATATTCTCTTGTGATAGATACTATGCTAACTGACAACAACTGAAGTGGATACTGCAAAGGATGAAAACATTATATTCATTCAGAAATACAAGGGTTTGTAAAGTAAACCTTTTTAAAGGTCAAAAAATTATCATAAAACCTCCATATAACAAACTTTGCTGACTTCTCTTAGCTCTGAAACAAGAGCTCAGGAAGTAGAAAGGGAAGAGCAGTATTGGTGGTGTCATCACTGTTACCACTGCTCTAAGGATTTAAGGAATCAGTACAGTGTTACACTGGATGGACTCACTACTACTCACCTCTCAGTTTTTATGGCAAGTTGCAAGAACAAAAAGAAAACGAAAACCATCTTAGGCATAAAGCTGTACAGCAATTTTAGTGTTAGAGTTTCTGATCAGACAGCTCTCAACAAGCCCTCTCCTTATTTTGGTTTTTATGGTTTTGGTCATGATCAAAAAAGCCCGTACCTTTTTGAGATGTCCTAATCGAAGTTTGAAAATTTCTTCCTGTTCATGATACTCTGCTAGAGTCAAACTGAAAAACAAAACGATCATGTAATTAAAGCTTTTATAGGGTGGCAAACAAAACAACAGCATTCTTAAATACTACAGTATACACAGTATTTTCCATTATTTAGTACCACAATACTCGAAGTACATTTTTGAACCTTCTGAACATCTTGGTTTGTAATTTCAGAGCCAAAACATACTTACAGAATGCCTCTCTGTCTGGTATTCTAGAATATTAATTGCCTCTCCCATTAGATCTGTTCTCTCAGGTAGCCTGTAAGATTACCTAGGTGCATCCTGAGTAATATCAGTGGTCCCTCACTGTCCACAGACTCGCTAAGACAAAGTCAGTTATTGTGCAGAGGATCTAAACTGTTCATACAGATTAGTAACCAAGAAACCTGCGAACTGTCTGCAGGCAGGATCCATGGGTTGAACGAGAAAGACACAGAAGACAAACTACCAAAGAAAAGAAAGCAAAGAGACTTAAGTTGCAGATTAGAAACCATCCACACATGAGGAAGAGAAACAGGAGATGGAGATGGAGAAAGAAGTATGGCCTCCTTTAAAGGGTTCACACAAATCCCTACAAATTAAAATTAAACTTTTTATTGTTTTGCCTACATCTAATATTTTTTGCATGATACAAAGCTAAAAGTAATAGTTTCATATATTGTCACAAAGTCTATATTTCTGTGAGTTCAATTATTGGCAGGAAAGACAGTTACCCAAGATGTCTAGAAGGCTATAGATGCTGTTCATATTGCAAGTCTAAGGACCAGAATGTCTTAAGAATCACCAGGAGTTTCCCCAGAGGTAGAGGGAAGATTTCTCTTACAGCAAATGATAACTTCAATAAAATTTGCAGAAATCTAATAGACTAGATTTCTCCCTTTTAAACTTGAAGTTCACCATAGTTTTCACAATTCTAACTCCTTTATTTACTGGGTCTCAAAAGTTGTTAATAAAGGAGTGCATCTTTTTTAGGATAAAAACTGGTGGTCTTGAAGCTTTCACAGAGCCTTTTCCATTCCTGATATTATAAATACTGAATTTTGCTGCCTATTTTCTGATTTGACCAGGATAGAAGACTGATTCAACCAAATATCAGTAAAATTACTGGGTTCTTTTCTGACCACAGCATCTACATTTTAAAGAAACTAGAAACATCTTCACAAAACTGTAGTTATTTCATCAACCTTCTGGTCTGTAACATATCGAAAACACTCAGATCAAGTGACAAAAGTACCCACCATCACTTCCTATCAGAATCCAAGAAGGAAGCCATACTTTCTTTTATGAAGCATCATACAAAGTTACCCTGTCTTTTTTTTCCCCCCTACTGGAAATCAAAGCAATCTTATATTCCAGTTAACGGACATTCCCAAACACTCTGAAGGCAACAGTGTGAGGAAATTTGCCTCTCCAAGAAAGCCAAAAGGTCTCTTAGTACCAGATTTTGGGATCTAACATTTATGTTCTTTTCCTAGCAAATTAAAAGAAATGTGAAATGGGGTATCTCAACAGCTAGGAAAGCTGGCAATGCATCTTCTGTACAGTCCAAGCAACAGCAAGAAACCTAAGAAGGAAATACTCCAATTCCTGCTTTAATACACCTGCTAGAACTATCCAAGAGAGAAACAAGGCCATGCTAGACAACAGCAACATCCCTGACACTTTTTCAATACTTCTGTTAAAACAGCAAACTACTCTAACATGGATTAAAGTTCTCAGTTAAATAAGGCAAAGGATCAATGCCAATGTGTACAAGGTTGAATACTGTTCCTTCCAGATTATTGTCTGCAGTATAAATTCCAGGTTTGTGCATTTCCAGAAACACGGATAGTTTGTCTTTCTCAGGAAAAATTGTATGAATTTAGGTGGCTTAGCAAAGCTGAGTGTCTGGACAGCTCTAGCAAGTATTGCTTTTCCAAAATTTCTGAAATAGCCCTCTTGAGCACAGAGCACGAGTTGGAGGTCATACTGAAAACATTAGGATTCAAAGTCACCTTTCCATGTTTCTATACTATAGCCCAATAAATGACTGTTTTCCATTTTTCTGTTTCCTTACAAATCTAACTCTATTAGAGGCACAGCATGATCCACAGCAATCTGCAACTGTCATTACTGACCACCACATTTTGGAGGAAGGCACATAAAACCAGCAAACTGCACAGATATAGTCACTTTGGATTTTGTTCATTTAGTTATGAAAAACAAAACTTTATTCCCTCATATTCAGAAACATTTACTATTTTTTTTAGGTTTATTATTTTTATCTATAAATATACTGTAGTTTACATTAAAATAGACCACAACAAATAGCAGTAAAGCAATGAAAGTGTGTATGCTGTGTTTTCTGGCTATAGGCTACCAGCCCACTGCACAGTCTGAAAACATCCTAGCGACCAAGAGACTGCCTCCCATCAGTCTACCACTTTCTACCTGCATCCACTCACCACACCTTCTGCAAGATGGTGGCATGCTGGGGACACATCCTGAAAACAGAATTAAAGAAACATGGAACGGTCTGGGTTGGAAGGGATTCTCTAGTTCCAACCACCATGGGGTGGGTAGTGATGCCACCTACTAGATCAGGTTGCTCAGGGCCCCATCCAAGTCACCCACAAAAGACCATCATTGCGCTCAGGAAGCATTGCTCCCCCATCACCTGAGACACACAGGTGTCATCAGATGAAGAGGGAGAAAGGTGGAGGAGCACAGGGGAGGGACATCAACCAGAAACAGTTGCTGCTGCTGCAATCTTAACCTGGACAGTCAGGCTTGAGGATACTGAGGAACACAGGGGAAGAAGGGCAGCTGGGAACAGGTTGCATGAATTAATGTGGCAACAGTCTGGCCCTGACCATGTATCTTTTCTGCTTGAAATTACTGTGCAATAAGTGCTGTATTTTAACTGTGCAGCCAAATGAACTCTAAAACATATGCAATGAATTCCTGAAATTCCCCAAAACGCATTGGCATATTCTGTGTACGTAGTATAATTTTCCTGTGATGTGTAGGGACATGATATGCCACTTTTCCTTGTTGCTGGAAGAAAGTGAACAGCTTTCCTGGCCTGAAAGGCTTGATTATCACCAATTCAAACTTTTTGTTTATAAATCAGCAAAAATAGGCCTTTCAATCACTTATGTTTTCAGGGGCAAATTCCAAAGGCTTTGACACAATATACACAAGTAGTCTTCTTTTCACTTTTTCCTCACAAGGTCAGACAAAACCTTCTTCTATGACCAAAACATTCTTACTACTGGGCACAGACAAGAGAAAAAACCAAACTGGCTAAGCGTTCCTTGGTTTTCACAGTAACGAACCCTGGTACATTTACAAGCATCTCTTCTCCCAGTTGGAAAATCATCCTGAATACATGGGCACAGCAGAATGCAGCCACGCTCCCAAACAGTCATATTCACATCCAATACAAGTTTTTGGCCTCAATTTCTGAAGCTTTTTTTTTCTGGTCCAACGTTATTCTCGCTCTAGTTCCTCAAGTTTCTACAAGGATGAACAAATACTGACCAAGACAAAACCTTTCACGATGTCTTTTCACCCATTGTTTCCATGTTTGCCTTAGAAAGACACTGCCCCAGGAAAAGAGCTGTCTTTACTTGTCCAGTAAAGCCCAGACACATTGTTGGCACTTCAGCCCAAAAAAATTTCTGAAAATATTTTTATTTGTTCTATACAGAACAGAACACTCCCTCTAAATGACGCGTTTGTTCAGCTACAGTAACAAACTCTGCCAGCTCCCTCTGTTCTCCTATTCCGAATTGCATGGGGGGACAAGGATGCATGCAGGCTACACTGAGGAACTGCAAGCACTGCAAGAGGTGACTGGGAAGTGAATACAACTGAATCGGCTGAAGCTGCAGAAGAAGGACTACACCTCCTCACCCAAACAAAACATTACTCCTAGAAGTAACTGTCTAGTGAAACAACAGCTGCTTCCAAAAAGAGGGGACCAGCATTATAATCTCACAGATTCATCTCTCATGTCTCCAAAGAACTTGGAATAGTTTTCAAACTTTTTCCAGGGCTAAGGAGGCAACTTCTATTTCAAATAAATTTTTTTTCTTTAAATAAATTTCAATTTATTCCTCTCATGTAAGACTAATAAAATTACTCTGCTCAGTAGAAAAGTCTCAAAATTCAAACGACCTTTTAGTTTTAGCTTAAGCCACAAAAGGGGGAAAAATTACAGAAAACCAGGACAGTGTTTAGACTCATCTGTTGCATGTTACTTAAAACACCAACCCACACTCACAAGATACTGGCAAGATGGCCACTTTTATACCAGTAACTTCAGTGTAAAAATTTTGCTTTTACATGTGCATCAGTATACACTATAGTACATTCAGCTAAACTGATTCCCTTATTAAGAATGCCTCAGGCAACACCTCCAGTCTGTTTCAAAACAGTTGACACCTGTTTTCAGAGAAAGCTTCAATACTACTGATTGATACAAAGCCACAAATCATTTTGTCTTGTCAATACCAGAAGCTGGAGACATTTTCCAAAGCAAACAATGCAGTGGTAATGACACCTGTTGGTAATAACCTCTAGCAAGTTGTTTGCATGTTTAAAATAGACCTGACTGATCACTTGCATGTATGTTGTAGTGATTTAATACTGGTTTAGTTCATTAATCTCAAGCAGCTCTGCATTTCCTCATACTTCATATAAACAGAACCTTTTCCATTTGGCTACACCAATTAAGATCATTACAAAGGAACGATAAGCACAACGTGATAAGCACAATGTAACAGCAGAGAATCACGTACAGCAGATGACAAATTTACTCTAAAATGGAAGTGCACAATTAATGTTTTAGCAAGATACTCAAAACATTTAATTTTGTAATGAGAAGCAGAGAGGACTCAACACCTATTACTACTCCACAAATTTATAACGAATCCCAAATTCAAACATTACAAAACCCTTTCAAGGAAAGGTCAAAGAGCATAATATGGCTAAATGATTCTGTGATCCCAGGATGTATTACAGATCTTCTCAAAGGTCTGGAACAAAATTTATAAACTTATCATACAGGCAAGTAATCTGATACTCAGACTATATAATGATCAAATTAGGATACTTGAAAGGTGCAACAGTTTTGATTCAATAACTGCTTACACTTATGGTAGTATTCTATACAAAAGGGCAATTTTGATTGTTCTCTTGGCAATTCCATAACCAGCAAGCATTTTCATGTGCCACTTAACATGCAATTGGTTTAGCCAAATGAAATGAAAATTTGAACAGTCTTTTGTAAATTGAAAATGATTTAGCACCGTGTAACACCACAAAATATTCTGAAGTTTATTACCAGGAACTCATCTTGTCCTAGACATGTCCCCTGTATTTTTTTCCAAATTTATATTTTATCACCTCTCAAAGCAGCAATAAGATTATGGGAATTTAACTGGTCAAAAGCTGACAAATAAAGACTTCTGTAACTTTTCATGTCTTTCTCGTTACTTCAATGTAACTTTTAACAACAGGATGGATTACATTCAAACTAAGAGGTATTTTTAACATGACATTAATATTTACTGGACTATTCAGAAGTATCAATTACAGTCTCAGAAGAAACACAGGCATTAAGCACTACTAAAGAATCACAGTGAGCAATGGCCCTTCAGCTCTCTGCCAAAACACAGGACTAACACTAACCAAGACTTGCTTACACTGCCAGCCTTACTACTGTATTTTCATATTTTTGTCACAGCAAAACAACTTCACAATATGAACTTTAAGCATGATGCATTATGCAAAACACATGAAGCTGCCTTCAACCCAATTTGATAAGTCCAAACATATCTATTTTGCAGATCTAACAAGAGTAATTTACAGACCCTCCACCCCTGGAGATATAAATTGCTGTCTCCACAAGTAAAGGTGACAGGTGACCACGTTCAACACTTAGCTTACTTCTGCAAAGTAACACAGATTAATTTTTCAGTCTTTTTAACTCTACTTACTTTTTATTTAAAAATAAACTAGGAATAGATACACGATATCAGCTGCAGCCTCTTAGCATCAGGGCAATAACAAGTATCTTCAAGCAGCAACTTCATAAAATATTCAAATTAAATGTCAAGAACACATCTCTCTGTGCCTTGAATTATACTATTTCTGCCTGTAGGAAAAAATATCCCTTGAAAAAAGAGTTATCTAATAGCTCTCAATTTTTATGTTTCAATGACAAAAAATGTTAACACTGTCAATATGTGAAATGGGATCAGTAACTTCTGATAATTGGTCTCAGGATCTAGCATTCAGAAGGGGGAAAAAAGTGGTTTTCCGTATGTTTTTCGACACATCTTCAAATATTAAAGGCCAAAAAAAGCTTTTCTTGTCAACTAAATACTATTACATGGAAAAAAATGATCTCTAAAGAAAGGAGAAGCTCTTAAACCAATGTGAAGAGGAAAAGTTCAATAGGTATCAGTGACATTACAACAGAAGGAAGCCAGGATAAGGACACTTCTAGATCCGGAAAACATAAGGTATGTTGCATAAACACAGAATGGTCCTTTCTCTGGTGACTTTACCAAAAATAAATTGTGCAGTTGTACAACTTCACAGACAGTGGTGCAAATTTCCCTAACATCAGCAAGTCCTCAGAGAGAATATAGCTGCTGAATATATTGAGTGTCTTTTTATGCTGTTTTTTGAATAGAACGCACACAGACAATATCTGAGAATTTATGTAAAAGACTGATTGAAATGTTAAACTTACAGCTGTGGTAAATTGGGTCTAACAAAGGGATCGTTTTCTGCCCCATTCACAGCTTTATTTTTCCTCTGCTTGGGTTCAGAATTGGCAGATGGTGCCTGAGAATTATTTGTAGTTGGAGGCTTTCGCTTGGCCAGGAGCTTTCTTTGCCTTTCAATGTCTTCCCTTTGTTGATTCACCCATTCTTGCTGCCTGTAAATCCCAAAAAAAGCTTTATTAAAGTTTGATCCATTTGCATTTTTTAAAGAACTATCTTTTTAACTGATAAGGCATTTAGAAATTTTAGAAAACTTACTGTGTGAAAATGTTTCCTAGGAAAAAGAACACCAGTGTTCTTCATGAGGTAGAAACATTTTGCTAAAGTTATGGCACAATTTACTTTTTAAATATGTGGTGGTTTGTTTTGGGGTTGTTTTGTTGTACTTTTTAAAGTGCTACATCACCACTTCTGCACTAGTAATAGAAAAAAAAAATCTATCTGAGCTAGTGGATACCTTCTTTTATACCATCAAAAAACCCCATAACAGAATCAACAGAGACTACACCTGAATTTTATAGGCCAAATGATAAATTTGATCTGACTGTTGCCAAATAAGTTATCACTTAGGTTGTATGGCAATTACAGTTTTTATGCAAAATGCATCTACAGTCTCTGTTTTTAAGATTGTTTTAGAAAAACTATGCCCTAAGCAATCACATAATGCTAAGAGTACACACTGCCCTTCAAAAACTAAAATCTTGGTGAATTACCTTTTAAAACACTTCTCTCTATATCTATCTATACCTCCAAAGATTGAATCAAACTCATTATCAAAGAACACCTTTTGAAGTACCATGTAACTATTTTACCACCATCTCCAACTGTCCTTTCCCTCGGCCCTATCTCTGCTGAAATACCTGCTACAGCAGCTCTTTTCCAGGTGGTTGTTCTCCTCCATCCACTTGCACTAAACTCTATCCGAGGCTGCCAGATTTGTCACTCCTCCTTCATGGCACTGAGGAGCAGGATGCCTAAAAGAGCTGCTACTGTGATGATGTAGCACATGTAAGTGACCAGTGGGGACTTCACAGACCTCATCTGCCCGATGACCACCAGTGATACATCACTTTATAGCTCTTTCTATCACATGAGTTGAATAATTATGTCTTGCTTATTTACTACATTCACACTTTTCTAAGGATAGTTTTCATTTAGTTTTAACTGTCTTTCAAAGACACTCAGCCTTAGTATTTCCTCAGCTGATTAATGGAGTTCTGTACTGTATTCTCTTTGCCTTCATAAGGCAAAGCAAAACACATCATATGAAAAGCTGCTCCAATCCTAGAACACTGGTAATAAAAAAATCCACTAGAGGGAACTAACAATTAGCGAGAATTTTAAGAACATAGCATTGACTAACTTCACAAGATTTTGAAATGCGAAGCCATCTGTCCACTGTTCAGTAAATGAAGCACCATGACGAACTGTTGTAAAATGCCCCAGGCGTAATCTGTCCTGCATGCTCTTCTCTCTGCTTGCCAGCTTCTCCTGTGTGCTCTAAGAAAACAACAACAACAAATTCATATTTAGTAACAGTAAAGTGTTCGTAAAGTCAATAAAACACTCAGTTTTTTTTCCTCCAACAGCCTTCTAAGGCAGGGATAAAAGGAGAGTCAGAATCAGTACTAAGGACGATTTATGCACAAAAAATAAATAAATCTGAGCTTGGCTCAGTTTTCCTATAAAGTTCACTGCTCTTCATAATTAACAAAACAGTTTATTTGTAAATATAGTAAAACTGATAGAGCATCACCATCACAGAGGCATATAATTAAGATTCTGTCTGCACGTGTCTATTATAAAAACCGAGCCAACTTAGATATCTATCAGGAGTGCACCTACTACACTTAGCCTGGCAACTTCCTTGACAGAGCATCTCTGTTACTGCTGTTACTGCTTGTACTGACTTAGGCCAGGGACCTCTATGTGGGAATGCACTGTGGGTTGGCCTAACTGCCATTAGATATTCACCTGCAATAAGAGAAGCAGATGCCCTTCTCAGAACCAGTCACAGCTACCACAAGAATCCTTGGGATGTGACAAACAACTGAATCTGCCTAGTCTCCTTCAGCAGAGGAAGTAAAAGCACTGGATGGAAGGAAACTAATTATTACAAATGCTTGGTTCAAAAGAAATTTCTATAGGCCAAAATCACACACACCCACAAAAAAAGTGAGTTGACAGAAAGAAGGATCTTTGTGCAGACTCCTAGAATGAGGAAAGGCCTGCATGGCCTTTCACAACAAACAGCCCTTGTGATATTCTCAGTCTGAAGGTACCCACTGACCATCACACCAAACAGATCTGATGCATCTTTTCCTTGCATTCCCCTCACGCTGGAACTTAAAAGAACTGCAGTAATTTATTTGTGACACACTAGTGAGGAAACTCTTCCTAATCCTCCAACAGCTCAGTTTGTGTCCTTGTACCTGACTGCAGCATCCAGCATTAGGGAAGAGACCTGGCTGTTTATCTTAGAACTTTTTTGTATCCTAATTTGTAATAAGCTGATTTTCTATTTACTTCTTCTTAATGTTTCCTTTTTTTTTTCTTTTTCTTTTTTTTTATAATAAGATTATTTTAAAGAAGAGGGAGAGAAACAAGGTATCCTTGTCTTTTAAGAAATTGCTGCTAGTTTAAATAGAATTAGCATTAAATTTCAAAAAAGTATTTCTTTCATAGTAGTATGAAGGTGAACAGTCACTTTCATTTCCTTGTTTCCATTAATTCTGAGCTAACATGGCATTTTACATCATAAATTATCTCAGCCACTTACTTAAGTGTCTCGTCTCCTCTCCATAACAGATTATGTTCAGAAATTCCTTCATCTGTGATCGTACAGTTTGTTCATGAAAATACGACACATGTTAAATTCTTACCTTTCATGCTTTGCTATAGCTGAATTACTTATGGTGTAAAAATCCTAAATTAAAACAGGCACGTTTTCCATGATCTGAAAAAGGCTGAGCATTTTATTTTGCCTCTCCAGGTTTACAAAAACACTGCCAGATAGAGACCTATGGATAGTTTCATTCTCAAGAGACTAATGTGAAAAGGCTGAAGAGAAAATGAAGGAATCATAATAGAGCTCTAGAGCAATCTCCCAGTTTTTATCATAGAGATTTTAAAAGCAGTAAGCTTACCTTTTCAATTAGAAGCTTCTTGCTCATTGAAATACATTTGTTCAATCTTTCTTTATATTTTTCAAGTAGCTTTTGTTGTTCATCTATTTGTCTTCTAAGATCACAGTTAGCCTAATAGATAAAAATAAAATATGAAAAGATATACTGAAATGCTATTTTTTAAATCAGCTCTCATAGAAAATAAAGGTATCCACTTTCATGTGACTAAAGTAAGGAACATGCATAAACATCTATCTTCAAAAATTTCATTTCACAGATCTACTCCAACCTGTAGAAGGATGCTTTGCTTCCTTTTTTATTTCCTGTACACTATCCTGCATTCTTTATTACAAAGCATTCAGCATATAAATAATATATAAAAGCTCTGAACCTATCTCTTTTCCAGCTCTCCAGTGTTAAACTGTAAGTTTAATTTCAGCTCCAGATCCTTTATATCTGACTGCTGAAGTCATACAAAATCCTAACATTTTTAATTTAAAAGGAAACAAAAACTTCACAACGATAAAAGTTTCAATCATCTGAGTAGGAAGTTTGACAAGTTCCCTATGTTCCAATTATATTTAACTTACTACCTTAAAAATCCCACAACAGTATTATTTTGATTAAAAGAAAGTTTTAAAAAGAGTTTAGGGTTGTATATCCCATACTGTTGAACACGTGTTCAAACAGTCTGCCTGTACCATTTCATAATATCTGATTGCATGCATTAATATTTTTATGCATTGTACATACATATGTACACATATAAACCCTATGCAGACTACAGCATGTAAATAGAGGTTTGTTTCATATTTCGTATTTCTATAAATCACCTCTTCAACACTTCTTTCAAGAGCACAAGCATTAAGATTTTTTCCCCTAAAATATTAGAGCACAGTATAGCACACTTTTCTTATAAAAAGTAGTTATTTATTGCCTGTAATAATCTGCATCACAATCATTTCCATTCTGAAACTGCCAACAGTTGTTCCACTGTAACTGCTATTCACAATTAGAACAACCAAAAAACAACTGTTAGGTGAAATTATAGTATGAACTCAAGGAATTAATCAACTGCTTGCTAACTGCATCAGCTTTCTTTGTACCTTCAGGAAGTCTATAAACATATTTACTCATTAACAAGTCATAGCACAGAAGCATAAAAAACACCTTATACATTTCATTATACAGACTTCTTAGATTTAAGAAAAAATTTACAGACATTAAAACTTGTTATACCTTTTAATTTAGGTAACCCTACAGTAACTTTAAAAAAATTTAAAATATTTGCCTCATATTCAGTCTGTTGTTCTGCATAAATAACCTTTACCCCATGTCTAACACTTACCCTGAGTAAGTCATCTATACGACCTTCTTTCTTTTCCAAGTCTTGATTTTTATTACTTTCTAGTGCAGCTAATTTCAGCATTGTGAGATCAGTCTAAAAAGAACATTTTCAAATATTTATCCTTTCCTTTAACAACTACAGCATTATTTTTCTCATGTTTGTTAGGCAGAGAAATAAACTAGTTTAAAACATTCAACAAGACCAGCACATCTTATTTTTATGCGTTTTGGAAGCGTCATGGAAGGTTCTTATTCAAAACTGCTTTCCCTCATTGTGAGGGCCACTGTGAACAGCTGGGACAAACCACTAACAGTATCAAATGACTTCATCACTAATTGAGAAGTTAATTTTCATTAAAAAAGGATACAAAACAGGGTAAGAACGCAAACGTCAACTAATTACTTTAAATTCTCTATATTGGGTCAACAGGTAAAGTGACCTTGTTCTGACTAACATGTGAAAGATAAAACAGATCACGTCAGAAATGGCAGAGAGGATGAAACAGTTGCTTTCAGCTTTTGAAAGTCACGTCAGAACCCTGTCTTGATCATTTTGATTACCACCTCATTTTTCTTCTTCACTGTCAAAATTTAAATGCAATATGACAATGGCAGCTGTCAATTCAAACAGTGCCTGAAAAGCAGCCTCTACTTCTAAGATCACACAACAGCTAAAATCTACCAAATGACATGGTCATTTCAGTACACATGAAGTGCAATGCTGGAAGCCAAGCAAGTGCAGAATACAGAATACAAAACAAATCAGAGAGATTTAAATTATGAGCTGCTGAACTTATTAGAAAAATGCTTCGGCGATTGTAAAAAGCCAAGCTTTTGAAAGCTTTTAAGAGTTTAGAGGTTGAAAGATAATGAAATAAACATAACTACCTTTTCTTTTCTGTGGTCTGAAGTGATACAAGATAGCTCTACTCAAAAAGTTACCTGAGTAATTTTAATAGATAACTGCTTTGGTTGTGTGATAGGGTGGTCCCCGAAAGCTAATGAAGTAGGAGAAGGACTATTCTGTCGAACCTGAAAGGCATGAAAGCAAAGTATTTTAGATACAGCTGTAATATTTAACTATAAACATACCTTGTTTCTCTATTCTTCCGGGTTTTTTCTGCCATGAGTTGTAACAAGGCTACTACTTGCAGAACTGCACTGAGAGCTATTGCTATGCTGATATGTATCACTTGCAGTTCAGAAAGGAAGCAATATATTCACTGAGAAAATTAGGATTGTCACTTTTGGGAAACAGAGTGAAAGATTTAAGACAATACAAGACTGACATTAGGTGATGTCAGTCTTACACAGACTTATTTTTCTGATTTTGAGCTTTCACAACTCAAGAATAAATGTGAGTTATTTTTGGAGTGGTTATTTCCCATGGGAGAACCAGAAAGGGGAAGCTAGTGCAGATCAGAACACAAATCCTTTTAATGAATGTAATTTGTGTGAATGAGACTTTTTTCAAGCAAAATTCCACAATCTGTATTACACTCCATACTGTTGGCAAGAACAAGAGGAGTATGTGGAATAAAAGCTGATATCTACCATCAGAGAAAACAAATCTTTTCTGCAACTGGAAAAATTTGTTTGGCCATTTAGGTGGCCACATGTGGGTATGCTGAGCACTGAAATCATGCTTATGAGAAGGGAAAAAAATGAGTTAGCATGACTAACAAAGAGAATTTCAAAGATAAATTAGGCATTCAACTATTTTTAAAAAATTATGATTTATCAAAAACTGAGATTTTAAAGTCCCAAGTTAGGGGTTCAGTTTCCTCACAAGTAAGAAAAAACCTCCCCTTTTTTGTTTGAGACTTATGAATAGATGCCATTACAATATTTACCATTTATTCAACATTTTACATAATTACTTTGTATTTTAAAAAGATGTTTTATAAAAACAAAGTCTCAGTGTTAACACAAAAATTTAGTTTTAATACTTAATTTGATCCTTTTTTTTTTACTGTTTACAGGATGAACTTTTTCCAAGGACTCCTTCCTTTGAAATCTCTTCCCATGAATACAGACTATTTTCAATTATCCTATTTTTAGACTATAAAATTATGTCCGGCAGTTATGAAGTTCAAAAACTTACAGAAGAAGGAGCGGAATGTGAATTCTGAGGAGATCGGATTGCAGGAGGAACACCTCGCACTGGACTAGAGCCGTTTCCACCTTGGTACTGTAGAGCAGATATGGCCTTCCAATTAGGCAATCTTATCAAAATATATTATACATCTACTAAATGATACAGCTCATCTGTACACAGAATCTGTAAATCAGACTGTATTACTTTTATTAGTGTAGCCTTTAGCCATTTAAAGAAAAGTGTGAAAGAAGCTGGCTGCACCAAGATAACTTCTTCTCTACTTCTCTAATTCAAGGTTTAATACTCAAGAAGCTTATATAAAAAGTGTAATCTCTCAAGAGACCTGTTTATTACAAACAAAATTCAGTAGCATCCAGAACCAGCTAAAAGTAAATTTTAAAACCAAAGTAAATTTTACGAATACATAAAATCCTTACCTCAAAATAGTCACTAATCTTGTGACCACGTCCCCCAATATTCTTTCCTGCAACAAATACATTAGAATGGATTAAATAAATTACTTATAGAGGTGTATCACATTTTTACATATAAAGTAATTATAGCAAAATCTTACCACTTGTTAATTGGTTTTCTTTGATGTGGTAATATGTGATGTCCCTATGTAGGTAATTAAAGGATTGGCCATAATAAAGGGATTTGCATATTCCATTCATTGAGAAATCAGATATTAAGTCACACTTCAATTCCTAAACCATCTTAGTGTAGACTTAGCAGTAACTCTAGACCTCTTCCAGATAACAGGAAACTCATTTCTTATCCTACAGATCAAACCTTTAGCTGTAACTCCCTCCCCTTTTCAAGTACTATCTCAAAGTTCACCCACTTCCAAATTATTGAATTAACCAAGTCTACTAGCACTATATATTCCACGTGAGTTATTATGCCCAAATGTTCTGCCCAAGGATTCCCCTAAGTGCCAATAACAGTGTGGGCATGGGCAACCACAAGTATTTCCAGTCCTCTTAAACTGATTAAGAACCAGGTAACTCACAGGGTTAACTAGGGAAATAAACCCCAGAGAATGAGATCCGAATTTATTTTATCTTAAACGTTTTGAGACTTCAGGAGCAGTAATTTGAATTACCTCTCTTTAACTTGAGGACCTGACCCATATGTGGCATTCCTACACCCTACCTGATGCACAAAGGCTTTCTTTTATCCGGCCCTACAGTGACCAATAAATCTCAAGACTGTATTTGTCTCTTGTACGGGCCAGACTACCTGTTAGGAGACATCTTGGAAATGGACTACTGTTCAAAGCTTTTTGCTTTATAGAAAGAAATTTTTGCGATAAATTAGGAGATCATTGCCCATAGATCCAAAAATGTAATTCTGAACCTTTTGGCAAAGATTTTCAAGCTTTTCTACCGTTCCAGCCCTGATGAATTCTAGTCCAGTGTGACTCTGTATTGGCACTGTGCATAAAGCCGTGCCACTAAGAAATAACATGACGAAACAGAAACATTTGTTAGTCCTCTTTGTGTAAAGACTTTGAACAGAAAAAATTAGGTAAACTAATTCCAAGACCTAAACAGCACACAGCTAACCTCTCCAGTAGTTACCCAGCTGGTTTATGTATCACTGCTACTTCCCTCCAGCCAGTTCTTCACCTACCCTGTAATTCTGCTGGTGATTCCTGTCTTCATGCTTAATTCTCATGTATCGCTTTATCAAATTAAAATTTGCTTTCACGCAGATAAATGAGACAGACTGCAATCCTTTTCAGTACAGAAAAATCTATTTGACGTAATGTAACAGAACTCTGTACTGAAGAAATACATCAAATTATTTTGGCACAGCCAATTATGAATAGATTTACACTGATTTTATCCCACATACCAATTACCTCCGTCTTCCGAACAATACTTTTCTTCAATATTCATGGATTATTTTACATATTACAAAGTCAATGTCCTGGCTATGCAAAACAGAAGAGATTGATCTCTTGATCTCTTGTTTCTTTTTTTCAACACAATAGCAATAAGGTTGCACCTCAACTGTACTGTACCACTCCAACAGGCTGCAATTTCTTAGGCCAGTTCCTTGAGAACATTGCAGTGCAGACTATTTAGTTTCACTGCTGCTGACAGTAAAATAGTAATTATAAGACATTATAATCACATTTTCTGAGTTAAAAAGTTCCTGAAATTTCCATCATCTTTAATTTCAATCCTCATTAGTAACAGGAAGGATAGTTTATTATAACAATGGAAATAAGAAATTTCATTCAGGTTCTTTGAACAAAGCAGGAGTCTACAAAGTAACACAAGGAAATCAATTTTAGTCAAACTACATAATTCTTCTGATAATATCATGTTTCATGACTAAGACTTCCAGATATCGAGCCCATTGATATATACCTGAAGTGACATTTTCTAGCTCAGTTAGAATAAAACAAAAGCTAACACTGATGTTATCAGAACTATTTCCTCTTCCCTCTGATTAATATTTGCCTTGAGGGTAAATTTCCACCATTCCTCCCCCAAAATTCACACTAAAGAGAGGAATGACAAAAAATAAACATTGTAAATGTTAAATTAGAAATCGGTCTCATCCCTATTTCCCCATCTCTCTAGACAACCACAGTGTTCCACAGAAAAGGAAGAATAAATCTCAATTTTTTTATATACCTGTAAAATAAGCAATCAGATACTGTAACCTGTAATCCCTTTTTCCCCTTACCTACTCAAAAGAAATACAAACCACAAAAGTATTTTGCATGAGAAAAGCTGCAATAATTCTTAAAAAGAACACAGAGGTGTATCACAGCTGCAAGTTATACATGCAGTAGCTCATGATTCTTTTGGGTTATTACCAGTTCAATTCACATTTTACTCGCCCACTCCTTCCAGTGACAAACAGGAGGGGGAGGAGAGTAAATAATTTATCATCCAGAACCTCACACCTGTCTTATGCAAGCAAAAATACAGAATTTTTAAGGCTAACAGTCAAAACTTTGTTACATGCAATCACCATCTAATTAATTTACAATTTAGTTTACCTTGGCTGCTTTCACTTTGAGTGTCTGCTTTTCTTTTTCTTCCTCTGGAAGGTTCTGACTGTTTCTTCTCTGGAGTCTACAAACAACAAAAAGAAAATGATGCAACAGCATTTCTATTTATTTATATTATTGCTACATTATTGCGAAATAAATTTAAATCCTCATTCATAAAACATGATTTCACAATTAAGCAGGCATGTAATTTCAGATCGTAGTTTAAGTAGATAATCTGATCTTTGGTCAATCAGGTAATTACAAGCTAGAAGAGATATTTAAGAAAGAGCGAAATAATTCTTAAATTATTTCCCAAAAGGCAATTCCACATATTAACTTTTAAGCAATTATTTCTTTTCATCCATTCCAGGGTTTATGAACACCCAATTTTGTTTCATTTATGGCTACATTTTATCAAGATCTCCATATTTTAGTGTGGGTGTTTTAAACCCCAATACTTAAGTGAAATAATCTGATTCTTGATGCTGTTTTATACACATTGCTGTAGCATAAAAACGAAGTTCTAGTGCTCCAACAGGAAGCCACTAATGCCACACATTTTCAGAAGTGTAAAAAATATCTCCAAACTAATAAAAACTGTATAGATTTCTAGAATCTGCTTAGGATTGAAAAGGAAGAAAAAGAGCATAAAATAGAGAGCAATGCCTCAAAATTTTAATATCTATGCACTTTTAAGTGTCGTCCTCCCCTCCCCATTATACTTTTATCTCAAGAAAGTGAAAGAAAACCATCAAAGACAAGTGAAAAAATACAAATCTGTTAATAATTCTAAATTTTTATATACAGTTGCCTACAAATTACAATCAGAATGTATAACACAGATAACAAGAAAGGGCTGTGATCAGAAGCATCTCTAAATTATATTCGTTCTTCTTTGATCTGAGGATCCAAACCAGTTAGTCTCCCCAATTTAAGTTAAATGATAGAAGCTGCTTTGGTTCAAGGAGAATGTACTACACTGTTTGTGTATTCAGTCTTCATGGTGCCTCATGTGTAACTGAAGAAAGCACAGGAGCCATTACATGCACTATTTTAACATCAATAAATCAAAGATCCCTAATATTTTAGACTGAATTTGAGATTAGTAATAAGATACTTCATTTTTTCACGATATGATCGTTTTACCATTTTATCTGTCACTTCATGCTCCAAGTATGCTTTCTCAACACAGCAAATTACATCACAATTCAAATTTCAACCAGCACTAAAAGCATTTCAAGGATGTTTCATTTCCAAAATCTTCACATGGATATCTTCAAATATAAAATTTACTACAAAAAACCTAAAGTATTTATTTTGGCAAGAACCACTTTAAGCTATTAGCGATCTACAGAAAATTACGAGTCTATAAAAGAACCAGCAGAACAAGAAAGATCTTCTTACCTATACTCTGTATTTAAGTTATGAGAGTTATGTGGATAGCTTCATAAAAACACCTTTGGAAGTTTTACAATTATAATTGCATTATATTATAATTGTGTTATCAGGCTACAAATTAAGTTCAAATTAAATATTTTTTATTTTAAATAAACTTGTCCAACTGACATCTGCATCTTTTGCAGTGCTATCATACATTAGCAAACTATACAACACAGACTCCTCGAAATGAAGTTATCTCAAGACTGTATGATTCTAAAAGCAGAATGCATAGCTCAGAAATATTACTTTAATAATTTGCAATTACTGCCAGGTAAATTGGTAATATTAAGCAATTTCTCCACTAACAAAACTGAAACTACCTGACCAAGAATTTTGATGTTATTCTCCAGCTTTTAATTTTGCAGTTACATTCTAATGTAGTCAGTTTTACCTACCATAGCAAGCAAAAAATACACAAACAACTGTTTAAAAGTTAATTAATGATAAAACATTTAAGATTTCCCCCACCAAAATTAGTTTCCAACTGCTGTGACTCGTATTGAAAAAGCAGATATTTAAAGAGGTTTATAGTTTTAAAACTCAAATAATTCGTAACTGTCTATTTCCTTAAGCTCTTCTGATTTCTTTCAGTGTTTAATTTAACCTTCCAAACTAGAAAGTATTAGCACACTAATGAGGTTATTAATGAGGTTACTCAACAAGGTCATGTTCACCTTTTCTAAGCACAAAATTCACATGGTAATGTACAGCATACATCAATCACTAGAAAATATTCTCCAAAATCCTTCCTAATGACTGGAATCATATGAATTACAAGAAATTGAAGACTAATGAAGCCGAAGAGTATTCTCCTAATAAATGAAGCTGCTTTCTGTCACTTCAGAAGTGTTTATATATAACTAGGATTTAGATTAAACCCCTACTATTTCATAAGCAAGACAAAACAGTTTTGAGGTTATCCAATGGTAGACTGTAAAGTTCTGTTCCAGTCACACCCAGCTTGGCATACCAGCAGAGCTTCACACACAGTGCTCTTGATCCTGGTTTGCCCCTCGATTTCACTGTGCTTCCCTGAGTCTTCTTTTCACATTTATAACTTTAAATCCTGGGTTCTCACATCCTCTTTTATAAAATAAACATTTCTAAGAACCAATTATGAAGTAGTTGATCTCCTTTTAAGAAACACTCAAATAAGTATTTTTATGTGTTTTATATAGAGTTAAATATTCTTTACCATTATTGTAGCAGTGTTAACAACAGAATTCAGGTTATTTTTGCAGAAGGGAAAAAAATTAAATAATGTGGAATAAAATCAAACTTTTAATTTTTTTTGTCTCTCAGCACTTAAATCTTTAGTATGCTTAATAGCTATGATGTTTTAGTTGTTAAGATTTTTTCATATGCATAATGAATGAGTCCCTAGTTTTCCACTACCGTTTTTTTCTAAATCCTACCCTCCCCCAAAGCTTTACAACTACAGCAAACAAATACAGGAGTGCCGTTTTCCTCTGCAACACATTTTAAATTCTAATTAGATCAAAACTTTACTTCTGAAATTACATTTATAATGAGGGTTCAGTACTATTGGAATCTGTAGCAACTAAACAGTGACAAGCAAGCCGAGCAAAACATTTAAATAACTAATCAAACTGGACAAATCAAGCCACAGACAAAGATGTCCTCTCTTAAATAATTCATTACCTACAGGGAACAGAAAATACTAGTTATAAATAAAAGAATGTATTTGCAATCAAAACAAGGAGGAGCAATCTATTTTCATGAGGAATGGTGGGCAAGTCCAAAATACTGGAAGACTACCACAGGGCACTTGCAGCCTCACAACCTGAGGTAGCCAATTTAGGATTAGTATCTTAACTACAAGTAGATAATAAACACTCAAATTAAGACCTATGCATCACAGCAACAAAGCATATAATAAAATAAAAATAATGTATATCTTTAAAAAGAGACTGGAGTACTGGTCTGGATATAAAAATCAAAAATTCTGCTAATGTTTATTGCTCAAAATGCTGACCTGAATCCAGAATAAAGCCTGGATTCAAGTTATTTTGCAGATCAAAGTTTACCTCTACTAAAACCATTATTCAAGTAATCTGTCCATCTTCGTACATCCATCAGACAGAAAAAAAAAGAGACTACAGTTCTACAGTTCTAACAGTTGCATTTTCTGCAATACTTTATGGAAAAAGTAAAAAAGGAAAAAAAAATCACACCAGAGAAAAAAAAGATGTGTGTGGGAAGCCTTCCTTGTTTTAAAAACTAAGTGTGAAAGACTCAGTCACTCTCTTAACGTGCCACTTCATGATGAAAGCACCAAATAATGGCAAGAATGTACCATCACAATTTGATCAGATATTGACATTCTTGCTAGCAATTAATTTCAATGATTCTGAGATTTGCATTTCTACTTTTTTTTTTTCTCCCCAAACCTATTGTAGTACAACAGTGCTCTCTCAACATCAAATGATGGCACTGCTTCCCGAATGAGCAGGTCTTTGTATTTCCACACTACCACCGTTATTGTGAAAGCTTCAAGGTCACACCATTAAAACAAACAAAAAGCAACACACAAAAAAATCCCACAATGAAGAACTACAGTTTACTTTTTATAGTATTACAGCATATAAGTAGCCAGATGCAATTTTAAGAGCAAACTATAAAAACTTACAAACATATTTGCTATTACAATTAAAATTTAAGTGTATACAACTAACAATTTCTGAAAAAAAGTCAAGAAATCATATTTCTCTACTTAATGACATTAAGACTCATCTTTCACTGTGCAATGGAGCACTGGACTTCTATGCAGGGACACATTAGAAAAAGAAGTCTATTTCTATTTTAGAACACAAATTTTAGAATATTTAAAAAAAACCAAAATCTTATCCCTACCAGAAGCACAAACCTCTCCTGAGGTTAAAACACTGGGCAGAGACTTTAAAATTTACATGCCTCAGAAAAACCTTGCCTTTGCATCTCATGTATACAACTGTAAAATAACATTTTCCTACACCAAAAAGTTATTACTCTTATAGTCAGTGTTCTGAGATCCCTGAAATACTCATGGACAAGTTTTTCTATCAGGAATTGCAATAATGCATCATAGCCTTCAGGCTACTGCAGCCCATTTCCATTCCCACACCTACATCAGAACTGCATCACTGCCCAAAGTATTTCTAGGAAGATCCATGAATAAAAACAACAGGCAGACAGAATCTTCTGGTTAAGAAAATAGTCTATGCAGCTGAATGCATAATCCAGCTGGGAAAGGTGAGGGGAAAAAAAAACACAGCAGAGACTTTTCCAATGAGGAAAACAAATCATGCACACAAAACTTCTATAAATAAGGTATCAGTTTTGGGAACCAACTA
Source organism: Empidonax traillii (assembly GCF_003031625.1). Classification (NCBI taxonomy): domain Eukaryota; kingdom Metazoa; phylum Chordata; class Aves; order Passeriformes; family Tyrannidae; genus Empidonax; species Empidonax traillii. The sequence goes on from NW_020955226.1 coordinate 3,083,699, forward strand.
AATTGACTACTGGGCAGACCAGTATCAAAGCAAACATCAGACACTGTCTCGTAGCAACTGAGCAAATGAACAATTAAGCCCCAAAGTAAAGCTTTGACATGTGAAAACAACATCAACAGCACATTCCGAACAACTCTCCCTCCAGCACGACACACACTCAAACACAGATCTGGCCTAGGTTAAAAATATGCTCTTGGTTAGAGTGGGTAGAACCTCGTCTGTGCAATGTGTGATGTTCCCCCCCAAAACTGTCAGGGGGACACACCAACCCCAAAACAGGGGAATCCCAAGAGCTGCACTACTGCAGTGATATCGATGCTCACCACTCAGGAAGATCTTCTACACAAGGGAAGTCTGGGCTCTGCACATTAAAACTTAATAAAAGTATGAATTCTTTTTTGCATTACAAAATGGTCTTAGGTAAGGAAATACGCAGTGACAACTGCAGCTTTTACAAACACAGGTGGTGGCTACTGTCTGTCCTTGGAATAAATCCATATTTTAAAAGAAAACATAACAAACTAGTTTTCAGAGTATTTCCTAAGATTTAGCCCAGAGACCAGTCAAAGTTTATCTGTGCTGATGAAACACTTATTACTTATGAAATGAAAGACAGCAAACTGTTTAAGCATTTTTAGCTCCAAGAGCTGCATGTATCCTCATAGCATGAAGACAGATAATAAAGAAGCACAAGCAGCTTGTTTCCTGACCAAAAACCCAAAGAAACTGTTTTTTTCCAGTCATGATTCCTCCTCTAGAAGATGGTGTCTTTTAGTAATTTTTGCTTTTTTTCTATCTAGCCAAGTAGTTTGCATTTTATTTTAAAAGCTTCTATACAAAATAAGGTAAAGTAGAATACAAAAATATGACTTATTAGCATTAAAATTCCGAGGTAATAATGAATTTACACACCACATACTTACCTCTGATTCTTTATCACTTAAAGATCCCAAACTTCCAAAGCTGTGATTTGAACTCTCGTTATTTGTTGAGGCCTACCAAGACAAATAAGATAGTCAACATTATATACAGATTAATATAACAGCTAATAGACCATTCTCACTTACAAGTAACAGTCATTTCATGCTTGCATAGAAAAACTGGTTAACTACAGAGCACTTGTGACTTGCAAGAGGGATAAGAAGTTTGACAGGTGGATATTTTGAGAGGGTACAATAAATTCTGAATTTTGACTGCTTTTAAGCCAAATAAAACCCCAGAACATTCAAAATCATTTCAGTTTTATTTGAGAATAGCAAAATATCTAATGAAAAACCACACCAAATGATTGCACAGAATGGGTTTAAAAAGCCAATATTGCTGAAAGTGCTGGAGACTACTAAAATTTTTTCACTTTCAAAAAAAAGAGGGTTTAATTTTCTCTAAGACGGATAGTAGGCTATTGCAGAGATTATTTTTTTAATCCATTCAGTGGCAGAAAATTAAAACATATTGACAATATCACTCTACATTCTTAAAACAAATTATTTCCCCCAAACTAATAAATTCATGCTAGTGAGGGAAGGAAAAAAAAAAAAAAAAAAGCCCCCAATAGTGAAATAGTCCCAAATTACAATGTTTGTTTAGAAATTTACTAAGGCTGATTTATTCAGAGACCTTTTGAACACAGCATGGCAACAAGGGCATTTTAATGAAAGAGTCATCATCAGTGGAGTGTCTTTTATTAAAAGCAAAAGCCCTCTCTTACACTGCTGGATTGTTCTCCTCCACAGAGTAACGCAGAACAAATACTTAGAAGTGAAACAACCAGTTCCAAGGCAAACCGTTTGCTTCAAAGCATTAAATTCCAGCACTGCATCAGTTTGCAGGACAGCACTCATCTGTGACATCTTCTGAACAACGAGATCATCTCTGAATTAAAATTTCGGGAGAAATGTTAACGAGACCCACAAAACTTCCATGTATGATTCCCCCCACGGAGAGGTCTCCAGTGCAGAAATGCCTGTATGTAGTTCTGCCTTGCAGTCTCTCAGTATCTGGCCACTGGAGTCAGCTAAGACAACAATCAAACCTATATTCATATTTCCAGCCTTGCTTACTGAAAAAGCGTGAAGGTGATGGGCTTTTCTCCCCAACAGCTCCAAAGCTCCTCAGCAAAACACAGATAAGGGTAGGCTTTCAAAGCAGTAGTGTTCATAAATAACAGTTCATCTCAATTTAATTACTAGAAGAATATAATGACCTGGAATATTTCAAAAAATAACAAGTAAGTGCAGTTGTAAGCTCTGTATTGCCTTGCTAAGTTAGGAAAACGAGAATTTGGTAAGTGTAGATTTGGGTTTGTATACAAACAAGCTGTTTTCTCATTGTGGCCTTCAAAGTGAGAGCAGACCAAGGGATATCATATTTATACATCACATTTCCCCAGTTACCTCTGCACATCAGTTCAAAAAGATTTTATCAGGTTTTTCAATAAAAATCAACCGTCTGAACATCCCCCACCAAGACTAAAGACTGTATTTAGAAGAAAAAGCATTTTCCAAACACAGCCCAGATCAGCTATTACACTTCATTTTATCTGCATGGATACACTAAATGGTCACAAATAAAAGAAATAAAAACAAAACTGATATAATTGTCATTTTACTGATGCTGTAATAAATCACAGGACTAGGAGGTAAGAACAACAGTGTCTTAGACGAGGATCTGCATCTATCAGAAAATACCGGTAGTAGTATCTTCAGCAAATATTTATCAAAGCATTAGATAGTATTAAAACCATTTTATCTACATATCAACTTGGGAACCAACTGAATGAGATACAGATTTTGGAATGCATCGGGGACAAGAAATTTATGTTTTATATGGTAGAGTGAAAAAGGAAATTAGTTCTTTTTTTTTCCTGGCTAATTTGGATGAACAAACTGATAATGTGAAACTAGAATGCAATTTGGTTAACAGAGAAATCAGCTGAACAAAAGACAACAAAAAAAGTCTTGAACAGATTTATGGAAATGTAAGCAGTGACTCACAGGGATCAACGTTTAAAGAAGAGGAACACCAAGAAACTTGATAATGCCTTTTAAAGAAAATTTATTACGCACAGAGCAGTAGACAGATTATGAGGAGGGGAAACTGGCAACAAGGCCAGGGACCAAAACAGCTGTATCAAAAACTACAAGTTAAATGAAGCTAAAAAAAGGTACAGATCCAGCAATGAAAACGGATAAATAGTAATTTGAATTATGAGCAACTACCTGAGCTATTATAATGAGCTAATTAATTAAAGGAGTAAGCAGTACTAGAGAACTGAAGCAATAAGTAAACAAAGATGGGCCAGAATTACTGTGTTGTCTCTATCTAATTTTAATCGTAAGATATGGCAAGTATACACTTTTGCAGTCGTAATGAGAAGGTAATTAAACAGTGCATCAACCTCACTGTGTCAATCCAACCCCTTTCCTTCCCCTAACTATTTAACTCATTTCTTGGTTAAGATGGCACTAACAAGTGATACGTTACTTTTTTACAGCTTTTTGAGAGTTACCTTCATGTCACTCTCAAAAACAAATTAAGAAGATATAATGCAAGACCACTATACAATCATTTCAATTCTTTATAGCTTGTTAAGCGTCAATGTCTCCAGAAATTTCATCAATGTCTGAGGAACTATTTTGTTCTGTAATCTGTATTGGTAACTACAATACAGCATAGGATGTGAAAAATACTTCAAGTTTGTGTAAAATACTTCAAATATGAGGACACTGCAAACACTTTGGAAACAGAATTAAGAAGTACTATGGTCGTGAGGGAGATGTGCCTAAAAATAAGAATTATATCTTTTTTATTATCAGTTTATTAAGTATTACACTTGATGAAGAACATTCAAATGCACAAATACAAAATGGAGTACCTCTGGCTAGGCAATAGTATTGCAGAAATCAGTCTTGGAAGCTGAAGCTAGCAACTTGAACAGAATTTGCAATAAAGGCAAACTTATTTTGCAGATGTATCAACTGAAGGGCAGATATACAACATATGGAAGGTAATTGCTATTCAATGTTCATAAGGCTCTTCCTCAGGTGATGTATCCTGGCTTAGATACGAATGGACAGACTGCAGAAAGTCTACAATGAAAGTATACAAATGTCTGGAAATGCTGAAATAATTTGTTAATCTAGAAGTATTAATTATCAAAACCATTTAATCTTAAAAACAGAGGTCACACCAGATTCCCTGTGTCTGTTTCAAGCTGACCAATACGTAGATGGCCCACTACAGAAGGGACAACTCCCCTTAAATACTGGGAAAATCTTCCATCTCTGATCACGTTTGCACTAAAGTAAAACCGCAAAAGAGCCCAGATAAGCTCTTTCTTTGGTGTTATTAAGAACAATTCCACAGCCATGTCATAGAAAGGTTCAGATTAAACAATCCTATCTCAAAGCAAAATAACAGACTAACAAGGATTTTTCTGAGAGCCTCTTCCAACCCAGTGCTTTTCCAAGTAAATCACATGGACAATATGCAAGTGAGACAGTGTGAGACATGTAAGTATTTCAAAGATGGCAGATCTGAATGACTGCTCTCAGGACTTACTTTAGCTCCAACACTGCAACTTCCAGTACTCCCAGTGCTGCCACTTACTACTCCTGTAAATCTTGCCTCTAACAGTTCTTGTCTTCTTGGGTCCAGGCTATGAAGCTCATCCATTGCTCCTAAAAAAGATACATAAATGCGTCATATTTCCTAATATTTGAAGTGGAATATTTTACAAACAAGCCAAACATACCACAGGTCTATGCAAAGAAAGGATTTATATCCTCAACTTGACAATGACTCACTATCTGTTACCTAATAACCAAGGCACTCAATTAATTACAGAAAATTTGTGGAAAGTTCTATGCATCAGAATAGCCTTGTCAATTCTGGTGAAAACCAGAACCTGTTAGAGGCGTGTAAGAGACATAGAGTCTGCAGCATGCAACACGCCAACCAGGCAATTATTTATAGATTAAAAACTAGCTGACAGGAGCAAAATATTTTCCAGCACAAAACCTCCCAATTCTGCAATGCATTCTGCAATGCTCTTGTTTTCCATATATTTAAATTGGTGAGACTATCAATGTTCAAGATCAACAAGTAGGAATCACAGGATAAAAAGAAAGTCAGAAGGCAGATCACAGTCCTGAACACATGTAAGGGACTGCAGTGTTATATGGAGGTTTGAAGGGCAGAAAAGGAAGGAGCAGGATCAGCAATAAAAAAGGGGCCAAGAGTAACAGAGACCCTTGTGCAAGTGGTGGTTTTGACAGAGCCCCGTTAAATGGGGTAAAGCAGTACTGCTGGAATCAGCAGGGAGAGTAAGGTGGAAGGAAATGGAGGAACAAAAGGAGTTTCTGATGAGCTCAGCCTACATGAGTAGGCTGCAACATGATGTGCAGCTTTCTAATTTGTATTTAAATCACTTATGGCTGTTTAATGAGTCTGAAAGATGATCCAGACAAACAGTCTTCCGTATTTACACAAACGGCATTCTTTGTTTTTATCTCTTCAACTACCTGAACATTCAGTTTATCTTCAATTGGAAACATTTCAGTTGCTTCATTTTAAATAAGATACTTAACGTTAAAGTCTTTATGCACTATTTTAATAGTATATGCCTCAAGTACCACACAGTGATATAGTCTCAATTTTTTTAACTGAGACACAATAGGTTGGTGCTTTTCAGTCCCACAGGACAACACAGCAGTTCAGGAAGGAACGGTGCTATGAAAAAAGCTTTTGGAATTCTGTTTTCATGAGTTTAAGTGCTACTACGAACGTCATATCCATCAGCTAACCATTCTGACAACCAAGGCATCAATGTAGCTTTTCCCACACTTTCTGATATGGCTCTTGGGTATCTCAAAATCTTTAGCCTTCAAGAACTAGACAGATCTTTCTGTACCAGCCACTGTGGCCCCTCCTGGCCACGCAGCAAACCACTCCTCTCCCGCTCCCACCCCCCGACTCCGCCTTCCCCCGGTAGGGAAAGTAGCGGTTCTGCTACTTGGCTAATTCAAGTTGCCCTTGTTCCTGTGGGAAGGCAGATGATGGTGAGTGTGGTGTCAGCGCTCCTTTATCACGAGGCCTGCCAACAGACCTCCTCTGATGGAAGAAAACCACAGCAAGACAAAACCAGTCAGTAGGGAGACATTCAGGAAGTGTGTTGGTGACAAAGCCTTCTTTTGAAAAAAGTCAAACCGCAAGTGGCAGGTTGAGGATACCACATTTTGGTTCTAGACATGGGGAGTTCACCCAAACACAGCCATATACCGAGCTGGAGGACTCTTCCAGCAATGCAGAGGAGTTACACAGTTTAAAACTGCAGCTGGCTTATCTGCAGTTTTAATGCTGTTTCTGAACTTGCTTAGTAAAAATTCCTCCATTTCCTCTTTAGATTGTAAACTCTCCGGTTTAAAAACTTTTACTATGTGTATGCTGAGCGCAGAACAATCAGGAATTCTCTTGAAACTCTTGCTTCCTAAAATGTGCTTTCAAGGGTTTCTATTACAAATTGTATATTTCTCATACACACAAAAATGGACTGTGCAGCAAGGATTTTTTTTTTAAAGCAGATGTGTACAGCATACCTTTTCTAGTATGTATGTAATCTCTACCTTAGTGGGAAAGTATTGCTCTGAAAAAGTGTAAGAAACTAATCACACCAGATTTGTTAGGCAAGTTTAAGTGATCATTAGTTTGCTTCATAACAGCAAGTGTTTAAGTGCATGCCACTGTGAAAAAAACCCAATTTTTGTTTACCAAAGTAAATCATTCAATGAAACAGATCTAGCAATATTTTGATTTATTAGTCTATTTGATAGTCACCACCTGCAGAAGTTGAGAGCTTACTTAAAATTACTGACGTAACTCCAGCAATTACAAAACCACGTGCACATTACAGAAACAGATACTACCATGCCCTATATTGTTTATTTTATGAAATATGGGAAAGCAAAAATCACTGTGGATTGCTAAGGCTTATTTGAAGTACTGTAGAATAAAATCGCTCCTGCAGGTCTTGTGTGTAGATATTAATGCACTAAACAGATCAGCACCCCTGGATTAACTCACTGGTCAGAACAATGATGTAGAAGGTAGAGGGGCAATCCACAGCATGGATGAAACACAATCCCCCATTTTTTTCCTGCCCAGATTTTGGAACCTAGGTACACTAACAAATGCACTATATTCTCTTCACTATTTCTGCTGGAGTGTTTTTTTTGCTGTTATGTTTGGGAGGTTTATTTTGGTTTGGCTTTTGCTATTGTTAAATATCCAGATGCAAACAGCAACACATACTCTGACATCTTTGTGATTTGATTTGAAAGTCAAGACAGAAAAGCTGGATTCCAACCTTCACAGGAAGAATCCCAGGAACTGCCTTCCTCATTCATGATGTAATTTAAAATTACTCCCCGACACAGCTATTTTTCTACAACCACGCAGTTCTGTACAATCCTTCAGTTCTCAGCACAAGTTATCTACTTTTAAAGGTACTGTCAACTCTAAGGCACTTCATGTAAGGGACAAAAAAATTTTCTTATATTATTGAAATTATATATTATACGTGACATACAATTTTTTCAAATACCAGATTTTATAAATTCTCCTGCTCACAGAATGCCTTGCTGCCCGCAAGACTAACAAACTTACAGTTTTGAAAACATACCCAGACTTCTTACTTGAACTAATTTCATTCCTATACCTGAAAGCCAACTCACTAACTCAAAGGATGTGCAATCGCATCACACAAGTACTTCTAGCATTATTCACACCATGATGCTCAAGGAAACACTGGTATTGCTACCACCCACTGCCATTCAAACTTGTACCATCTTCTAAAGGGACTTGGAAGATTAAGTGAAATTCACAGAAGAGCCCTAAAAACACTACAGATTTTTGAATGCTTTGTCTCATAGTTTTTTTGGTTTTTATTACCAACACTTTCTAGCTGTTGTGGTTTTGGGGATTGGTGGTATCCTCCATGTAATTTATCAGAACCTTACACAGCCTCTCCTCTAAAAAGTAATATAAAATATACAGATATCTTGTTCTGAAAAGGATGCTTTTACCAAGAACTCTTTTGAAAAGAACTCCGAATTCCTCTGAGAATTTGTTAAGCAATGGGGTATGTCAAAAGCCAAAGTTACAGATCAGAGAAGCAACATGCAAGCTTTTTTGTGGCATTCGGTATAATCAATTATACTGAATTCTACCTCAGCAAAACAGAAATGTCAGGATTCAGAGGATTCTCCATGGTAGTTTGATTTTTTCAGAACCACTGACCAGAAAACAATGAAGTGCAACTACACCTGTACCCCAAGGCACCCCACTCCCAAACACACAATACTTGCAAAAAATCCACTTATTTAACCAAATACTTGCTCATACCTCAGTAAAACTGACATTTTAGGAAAAAAAGTTTAGCAGAGAGTTGCAACTGCAAATCTTCGCCTTCTAAAACTGCATCTTCTGTAATACTCTTGTATTATGGGCTCTATCTTGAGCACGGCTTGACTACACAGAGCAGCGCTGCAGATCCAAACAGAAAGGCTTCACAGATCATATTTTTCTTTTCCACTAAATATGGAATCAAGCTCCACGACTCAGTGTTTATCTTTGACTCTCTTATTACCCTGAACTGACTCTTGTTATCTGGCAATCAGTTACAGCTTTGAGTTGAAGAAAGATCAACAGCTTCACACATTGTCAGCTTTCTACAATGAAGATAAAGTTCATTATGCAGAAGCCAGATTCTTCCTAGAACAACTCTCCAGATTAGATTGAGGTCCCCCTCTCCTGAATTCAAGGCCAGCACAAACCACCTTTCACTTAAGCGAAAGCCATACTGGTTTGGTCTGGTTTCTTTAACGCATTTATATGCACATAGCTTTTAATGCCAAAGCAAAATACTTCAACACAGTGACCTATCTGTAGAATAGAAACAGACAGTTCAACAACAGCCCAAATGTAAATTGAATTTCCTGACGTGCTCCTATTAGGCACTCAGATTTTATGGTAACACACACAGTATGAAAGTTATGCCCAATGTATTTTTAGGAACACTTCACATTAGCACTGATAATATTGCCACCATGTAGTCTCTTCACTGACGGTAGCATACTTTAGATCAGTAATTCTAATTAATATCTAGCTAAAAGGGCAAGGGGTGAGAAAAGAAAAGGTTGGGGATGGGGATGTAAATATTTCAAATAGATGGAAAAGCAGTCTGGAAAGCATCTTTTTTTTTTTTTGCCCACCCTCCCTTTTTAAAAAAAACAAAGCAAAAACAAAACAAAGCAAACAAGATTGATTTAAAGGTATCAAACCAGACTTAAAGCTTCGTAACCATTCCAAGTACAGAAACCACTGGTTAACAGCACTGCAATGCAATTCTTAAAGTCCTTAAGTAACTGTTTATTTCAATTTGGAATATCCTAAACTGCATTATCTCATTATGTTTATGCTCTAATAATTTAATTTCGTAACAATTGAGTATGACAGCTCTTGCCATTCTAGAATACGTGTATATCAGCAGGTAAAAGGAAAGCTTTAAAGTATCAAACGTAAAACGGACTACAGAAAATTACTAAACCCACATTTTTAAAACCTAAACAGTCCCTTAAAAAAGACGCCACACAATTGCTTTTCTTCATTCATCAACATGAAGATGCATGTTGCCTCTGCATCCACGTGTATTTCCTTTTACTTCAGCTATTTCTCTTGTTTCATTATGGAAAAAAAACCCGACACAGACCAAAAACAAACTGTGCACTCAACTTCATTCTTCCTTGTTATCTTTCTGAAACTCTGGACTTTCCTTATTGCAGAACCAACCAGGAAGGACTTTGTCGTTTCCAGGAAAGTAAGGCAATGAAGCTAATATTTCTGCCTCCAAGAAAACAAACTATTTGGGTATTATGTAGTTAGGTAAATGTTAGCAAGTTACCATCATGTTTATCCCGGTCTCTTCCAGATTAGACTTTTACATATGCTTCAGTACCTTGTAAATGCAGTGTGTAAATGGAGAATAAAGCAATCCAGAACGAGTTGTCAGTGAAGGAACAGAGGGAGCACTAAAATACAAACCTAATCAAGTGAAAAAGCATGACAAACCAAAATATATTACAACATCAAACTGTATGGAGTGAATGGAAATCATTACTTCTATATTGGAACAAATGACACCTGTTCAATTTAAAGTAGGACATTTGGGCTCTGAGACTGAGAAAATAATAATAATACTAATAAAAAAAACAAAACACAAAAAGTTGACCTGTGTTGCTAAACCATGTCTTGAATAGTGTCTCTTCCACAGCTTTTTGGGGAGTCACAGAAAACAGAATTGGAAACAGCCTTGAAAACTACTAATGTGCTAAGAAAACAAGTTGAGATGTTAGTATGATGGCATAAAGCCAAGCAGTTTTAATTTGAGAAGAGTTCCATTTCAAGGTAACAGCAAAAACACAGCCCATCCTTAGCAGAAGGTTCTGAAGTACATCACTACCCAAAGTCATTTAGTACCACCGCCTCAGAAGTCAAGAAGGTGCCACTCAACCAATATCAGCAATCAGAAGGGCAGACAGCAAGAGACAATCTCTGAGATTTAAAGTAAAACAAACAAAAAAAAATCCCAAAACTATACTTATGTCCTAACAATAGCTACATAACCAAAGCCTAGAGGACATCGCTCACCAACACCCCAGTGCTCCAGCTCTTCCAAAATACTTTACTAACAGCTACAGATCACCCGTAACAAAGCTAAACTTGGAAATTCAGAAATGCTTAAAATGACTGACTTTGCAATGAACAGGATCAACTTCTTTTAGAGAGGCCTATATAGCTACTACAACCTCCAAACAACAGGCAACATGAAAAAGTTCAGGATACTGCGATCAAGTTGAAAACCTTCACTGTAGCCGAAGCAAACAGTGGCAGTTGATGAAATAGAAAAGGGTAAAAATATATCCTCATGTTCAAGTGAAACTAGCTGTTTGAAAAGATCATAAGAGATCAGAAAATCCTAATGAGAGACATGTCTAAGCCCAGGGTCAGAAAGAACAGAATCCATTTAATTAATCAGGAGTCATTTTAAAGCACAGTGAAAATACAACATTTCTCAACAGCTGAGAACATTGAAGCAAGTAACACAGCAGACACTCCTGTTTCCTAACAAGGACACCCCCTATCACTGCTAAGGTGCCTAAGTGAACTTAACATGCTTTTCTTACTAATCTAAACAGAGTTTTTATTCCACTAACTCATCCTTTTAAAATGAGGAAGACTGTGTCCACAAGAACAGGCAGAGAAAAGTGGGTAAGCGAAAGGTGACTACTGCTGAGTAGAGTAAAAGAAAGGAGGGAAAAAGCAGGATAATTAGCAGACAGATCAGGATTTAGTCTACATAAAACCTGTGGGATAAAAAAATTAACTGGAGAATTTTGGCCTAAAAAGTGCAACTATGGTAAATTTAACAAAGTATAAGAAAAAAAAAATCTCTATGAACATAAGAAGACAGCAGTTTTGGACAAATATTATAAATTAATACCTGCTAATTACAGTTTGATAATTGCTGGATGCAAACTTATTAAAATACAAAGCAGAGAATATAACGTTTTTCTGATGGGGAGAGGAAAAAAACCTCCAAACACAGTAAACTTCTGACCTATTCCTCATGATGTAAAGAGTTGACAAGGAAGTGCATTTTGGATAGGTTGTTGGGTTACCTGGATTCTATCATTCAAAATTAATTCTTCTGATGTTGAAATATTTCCTGTGTCCCTTCTCTCGCCAAGATGCAGCAGTCTATTTTGTTATGCAAGTCTTTTTAAAATTACTGTAGTTTACTTTTTTAAAATACTGCTTGAACATTGTTTATTTCACTTTTCCCAACAGTTCAGCAGTCCAGAAATTTGATCTAAAACAAAGAAAACTTTGGCTGCTGGATAGATACGTAATTTCCTGAAAATCATTCTACCACAGAAATCAATTCTTTAACACTAAAAAAGAATGTTATGATCTTTAGACTTCATGTCTGTGCTGCCAGTTTTTGGATTTCAATTTTCTGGCCAACAACCTGGAAAAGAAAAGGGAATTACAGAGAAATATGTTCCTGAGTGAACCTCTGCTAACACCTTTAAGAAAGACTTATGAATAAGCCACTTGGGCCATTTCCAGATCAGCTAGGGAACACTTGTGGGTAACAGTTTAAGAATGTTTAATGCTCCCTGCCTTTCAGCTGGGCACTGTATTCTAAGGATCTCTTGAGGATTATGTGTCTCATCAGATGGCTGTAGGAAGCAGAGGCAGAGATGAACTCACAAGTTGCCTACCAATGCCTTGATTTGGCCACAAACCAACAACATATTCTCGTGCGAGTGGGTATATGCCACAAGGGTGGTGTGGCACTCAGAGCGGCTCTTTCAGAGCTCAGGGAGCGATTCATACAACTGGGAGGACAACAGCTCCCCAGGGTCTATTCTGTTGTAATTGGGGCTAACCCAGGCATGCAGCTATGTCCAAGGCAATACCCAGTGATGTCTCATTTCTGACAAAGCCCTCTACCAATCCCACTGGCTGGAAGTACGGTGAGTTGCTGAAAGGCACACATGGCTAAAGAGCAATGCATGGGCCTCCTGAAGCAAGGAAGAACTCAGGTATTTCTGACTGACAGCATTTCCCCTACGTAATACATACAAGTAATTGCCCTTTCCTTCAACACCACAGACAACAACTGCACAGGCGTAAATACAACCTGTCTGAGGTGTACCACAGTACCCAAGAAAGACAATGTGCAACCACTAATGTAGGCAACAGAAAGACTTGAAAAGGAAAAAACAAACCTGATTGAGCACCATTAAAAAATTATGTTCCAAACTTAAAAAATGATAACATGCATGTCTACGACAGCTTTCAAGACTGAAGTCTAACAATTAATGGTGGGTCTGAAAGCTACTGAAGTTCTTTTGCAACAATGACATGGTGTATCTCATTTCAATCTTGTTAATCGGAAAATTAGTCACCATTTAGTTTTATTTGGCATTTGAAAACATACAACAGGTCAGTTTTTAGCCGAATTTTTCTTTATGCTAGGTTTTGCTGAAGGGATTCTTCATCAGTCAAATTTTTCTCATTTTGCCCCAGAAATTATTATGGCATTATTTTTGCAGTGGTTTTTTTTTTTTTTTTTCATATTAGTGATAGGAGTTGGCAAGTATGGAATAATTAATAAAGAGAAGATATAGCACAGAACATTCAACATGGCATCTACCTATCCATTTCCCAAACTTTTAACGTAACTCCATGTGCACCGTGTACAGGAAGCGTTAGCATAGCAAATACTGCTATGAGCAACAGAACCACGACAAGGTCCTTCCTGAGTCTGTTGAATAATGCTTAATGTGATGAATGAAGGGAAATTAGGGGAATGAAGGGGGAAAGGACAACCGAAAGAACATGCAGTATATTTCCCCCCGTACTGAGCAGTGGTGAGGCCGCACCTGGAGTACTGCGTTCAGCTCTGGGCCCCTCACTAAAAAGGATATTGAGGTGCTGGAGCATGTCCAGCAATGGGCAACAGGGCTCGTGAAAGGTCTAGAAAACATGTCTTATGAGGAACAGCTGAGGCAACTGGGTTTCTTTAGTCTGGAGAAGAGGATTCTGGGGGGACCTCATCAGCCAGGGAGGTGGTAGAGTCTCCCTTGAGGTGTTTAAGAGATGTCTGAATCTGGGTCATATGGTTTAGGGGTTACAGTGATAGTGCCGGGTTGATGGTCGGACTGGATGATCTTGGAGTTCTCTTCCAACCTTAATGATTCTATGAATCTCTAGTACTAATATCTCAAATCCTGTTTATCTTGGAGTTGCCTCAAGAGCAGTGAAGAGGCTACATTTTGAAGACTGCTATCATTGCATTTTCTCCTCTCCTCTGCACACCTTAACTACTGACTTCAACAGATCAGTTCATGGGCACTGTGACAGAAACCTCTGCTGTGCCCCACTGCACAACAGCCCATTTAGAGGAATTCCACACATCCAAAATCCCTCTCCTTTCTAATTTCTTAAACACAATATTAGGTAAGATCAGAGCGTACTGCCTATGTCAAAATCACAAACTGCAAGATCTTTCCCCATCATGAGAGCCCTCCTATAACAATAAAACAGAAAAATCACTACAAGAAGTACACTACAGAAAAGCAGCAACGCTGAATAATATCCCTTTTGGAAATATCCTAATTTAAAAGACTTACTCCGAACTCACACAGCTAGGAGTTTAAATAATAAAGACTTTGCTAAAACCAGGTATCTCAAGTTGCTGGCTACAATACCATACGCAGAACAAACCTGACAAAGAAGTCAACACCAAACATGTACTAACCACACAAGTGATATCCCGAACATGTTCATTACAAGGAATGGTATCCTTTCCTTTGAAACTTGTTGCTATGTAATCCCAAGTGTCACATTTAGCTGCTTTTTCTAAAGGCCTGTATTTCTCACTTGCAATTGTTCTCTAGGTTATTCTGAACTGCAAAGAGCAAACCAAGAGCAGGTTCTGATTTGGCAGAAGGATTTTGGAGCCTTTCAACACCATCAACATCGACCATTTAACAGCAAACTGTCAGAGCCAGTGTTTCAAAGAAACTAGTAGGTTTGTTAACACGGCCCTGACTGACAATATGGCACTCTTCGTGGCTAAAGACAGTGATACTGGAGACCAGGTTTATTGAGTAGTTGTCTCTCACTGTCTAAAGTACTGCTCTAAGCATTTAGTCTATTTAGAACACATACTACAGAACAAATGCATCTTCAGTAAAACTCATTTTTTATGACAGCATCTGATTTGAACATCTGCTACAGTGACGGAATAATCAGAGATACAAAGCCCTCTTTTAAAGTGCTTTTAATAAAGTTTTGTTCCAGACAACTGTCAGTTTTGGCAGCAACTGGACAGCCAACTAACACATCCTCCTCATGTTTCTTGTCATCTCTGACCAATATAGTCCGTGCATGCATAAATATCATACTTATCTCTCTAAAGTCTCCCAAAAAGCCTTAAACAATCATATCTAGGTCCCATGGAGCTGTCTTCTGGAAAGGAAAGATTTATTACGCAGTTTTAAGGTCAAAAGCAGTAACTTTTCTTTCTTCAGATTAAAAACAACGTTCTGGTTAAGAAAAAACAAGCGTAAGAGCATTGTTCTATGACCATATACTACCAAGTTAGAAGAAAGGTTAAAAGAAAATATGAGGGCGCCCCTTTGGGTTGCCTTTGTCACTCAAAAATAAAAAAGTCCTTGCTAGTGTCCCATAGAGCAGTATCAGTGTTGATGTATTACACTGTACTACTCCAACTCTGATCAATAAACAAATACACTATACACAGATGAGTTTATGCTTACAAGGCAAGAAAAGGCTATTTATATTTTACAAAAAGTACCTATCATCTTGGACAAAGTTACACAAGACATCTGTGGCAGAACACTAAAAGACTGCCTGTCTAGGTAGCAAACATCTGCCTTGAACACAACATTATGTCGAGAGAGATAAAAATTAACAGCCTGGGCTGCACATATGCAGGTGACGTGCTGCCTGCCTATCTCTACCAGCTTCCTCTTCATCTATATAGGGAAATCTGTAGCAATTACTGTTGGTTCCAGACAGCTCTGTAAAAGGTATCCAAACAGAAAGAGAACAGCAGAATTTGCCCATTTCAGCTGCAAAATCAGATGCGCCCTGTCCCCTTGGGGAAGAGGCAGCAAGCAGGGAGAAGCACACTGCAAGTTCATGGGTCACTTGTTGGCGATGCAGACTAACAGGTCACAACACCAGTTTTGCGATACTCTCAAAAAGTGCATCCCACGCTGAACAAAAGCTTGCAACATTCCATCCCTCCATTCATTTCCATGATGAAAAGGACTAAAAGCCAGGAGCAGTCCTGAAGAAGAGCTACATAGAGAGATATCAGAAAGTACAGCAGATTTCATTTGCTGCATTCAGTTATAAGGAAACAAACTGAGAGCTCTCAACGCCTGAATCCACGAAATGGCTGTTCTGCAAGAATTTAAAATGGCACAGGCCTTTAGCACGTATCAAAAATAAACAGTAGTTTCTGATATCTGAGGAAGGAGTGGAAAGGAAGTTAAAAGCAGAGGTCACCTACAGAGCAGGAAAAGAGCAAGCAATGTCTCTTACCACGGGGCTTTTGGTTCTCACCCTTGCTCCTCAGAAAAAGTAAACTATGAAGGAAGAAATATAAGTTGTGCAACTTTTCCCCAAATAAATTTTTTTAAGTTATCCATAGAGTAGAAAGGCAGGCCAAACCCACTCAAAAATTTAATAGAATAAATTTGTCTTATTTTTCTGAGTTACACCAGTCATTTAGTATTTGAAAGCTATATTTGTGTCAATAGAAGTGTGTTTCAGTTGTTAATTCCCTGAACTTCCTAATCTCCTTACTTCTGTAGCTCCTACTGCCATTTCTACCCCCATGATCTTCAAAATCTCCCAAGCACAGCCAGCACACTGACCCTCGAGGCAAGTGCTCTGCTCCTCAATGCACAGAGGACATAAATGTACTGACCAAATCTTAACCTATATTGTTCCTGTCATTACATGGCAAGGAACATATTACAAATAAGAAATTAAACAAACAAACAAAAAAAATCCACAGTCTTTACAAATAAATTAATCTATTTCACTCACTACATTGTGATCAACTTAAAAGTCAACCTCCATATAGTTTTAACATCAAACATGCAAAAAAGTTCATTACGCCTCTAAAAAACTGGAACAGTAAATTCACCACTAATTGTAATTTAGATTAATTAAATATTTTGGCTTTTGAACTATTTTTTAACCATTTTAAGGAAAAGATATTAACCTCAAATAACACCATCAATTTCCTCCTTTCAAATACCTGTATGGCTCACACAGCATAGAAACTACAAAAAAATGGAACACAAATAACTTAGCTAAGAGATTTAGACTCCAGAATCAAAGATCCACCAGAAACCACCACACCACCAGACAGCTTGTGCATCAGGGATCCTGTCCCCTCTGCTGAGCAGGCAGTGTACCCGTGAGATGGCTTCCTCTTGGAGGCACCCTGCCTAGGTGGTGCTCAGAGAATCAGGCACCTAGATACCGTTCCTTAGGTTTTTGTGGGTTGTTGGTTTTTGGTTTTGTTTTTTTTTTTTTTATTTACAACTCAAACAGTAGCCTCTGAACTGACAAAACGATCCAAGCTTCACTGCATAGGGGAAGAAATTCATTTCTTCAAAGTCCCTTGCAGGGAGGAGCCTCTCAGAATATGACTAGACAAATTACACACACACAAAGCTGACTTGCTAATGACTACACCTACATTTTCCTGGGACCTTGCTGCATTGCTCCCATTCTACAGATGGAGAAAAACTGAGACTTGTACGAAAGACACATGAATCAGCTAAAAATCAAATTTAAGGCTAAGGGGGGGGGAAATATTTCAAACTTTTTACTCATTCTTCCTACAGCACAGCTACAAAGCCTGTTGATACTAGGAGCATACATTGAATTCAGTTGCCACTTTGAGTACTAAACATTTTTAAAAACTCAGAACTCGCCCAGTTCACACACAAAGAAATATCCTATGTAATCATCTGTCAAAAATTCAGTTTTAGTGTTGCTCAGCATTATCACTAAAGAAATTTGCATTACAGGCGTTTCTCCTACCCAGCGTTCATTGCCTAATTTTAAACCAGCTTTCTTTTCTGCTATACTATCACTTTCATTCAAGTTTTAGAAAAAAAAACAGAAGGAATTCTCACTCCTTTCAACACCATCCCTTCCTAAGAAGTGCCTATCTTGTTGGCTAAGAGAACCTCATGGAACAAAGTCTGCAATCATGTGAATAAAATTTCATAACATAAATGCAGTTAAAGCCCTGAGGACAACCAGAAATAGGAAAGAGCAGTTATAAGCCTTTGATATTGCAAATTGAAAAACAAAAGAATATTTTCAGGTATATATTCAAAACATACTGCAAGACACCAGTAAAAATACTTCTATGTAATTAACATCATGCACCATGTAGAAGCACCTGAGCACTCCTAGTACTTATTGCCCTTTCCTTCTTAAAGGATAAGGATGTTACATTGCCTTCTGTGGACCACTGCAGGCATAATTTAAGCAAATACAAGTGTGATTCAATATCCCCTCCCCAGGATGATAAAACAGGATTTCTCCTTAAACCAGCTCACACCAGAGGCAGGGAAGGACCATGAAATTCCTTGGACGGTTAAAGTGGGTTTCATGGAGCCTACTTCCTGCAGGTGATTTGAGACAGAGCAGACCGTGTTACCAGGAGGCAGCAGCACACCTTAGTAACAGCTGAAAAATCAGGATGCATATTTAACACGACTGATCCACGCTCCTGACTTTAGGGTAACTATTAACCACATGGAAGATGTTACAGAACTGAATACATCTATCACCAAACCTATGATGGACTTAATAGAGGACTCAGAACCAAACCAGGTTTACCACCACCAGTTAGAAAAGGCAAACAGTCCAAACGAGACCAGGGCCTGTACAATCAGACATGGCAAAGGCCCTGATGGGTCTCCAGGTGCATGGGGGTACCTGACACATGCACCACATGCCCACCTCAGCCTGCTGCTTCAGTGACAAAAACACAAATGAAATTTAAGCACTAATCAAAGCAACTGAATAAAAACACCTCAGTAAGGAGGAAGTTTCACTGACAGCAGTTCCCCAAAAGAACATCCAGGCTGAGTTGGAGGCCACCCTCGTCATCCTGCCTAGCAGGGCCGACACACACCTTGCACCTGCAGAGGTGGCAGCCACATCCTTGCACTGCCACAGGAAATATGGACATGCAATAAAGTCTGAACATAGGAAAACTTCTAAATACAAGGTAGCAAATGCCTACTGAGTACACCAGGCAAGTTTTGGTGTAAGTATTAAAATAAAATCAGTTGAGTCTCTAATGAAACCCTTTATATCCCTAATAGCTAGTCACACCAGTAGTAACTTGAAACACTAATTCACTGCTTTCACGTAACAAAATATTGTTCTGCAAGTACTACATGCTAACATGATTATTTACCAAATGAAAAAACTCCTACTAAAAATACCTTATTTTTCCAGGAATAAACTCTATCACTCCCTACCTTCGATCACTGACACAACACATTCAATAGATTCAAAGACTCAAAGCATTTGTAATAACCCGTCTTGACTTAAACCTAAAAAGCATGAGGAATTTCCATTACTGAAGACTGAATAAAATACTAACAAAATCTGTTATTTCCCCAAAACTTGGACCATTACCCACAACAACCTTAAAACTAGATTTCAAAATTCTGACACTTGAGATGAACCAACATCCCTCTCCAGTCTTTCCAGACACAGGCACCTGTGGTTGTGAACTCCTAAGTGTGTGAAGCACTCACCCCTGCTGTCAGCACTATGGTGGGAGAGCTCCCACATGGTTATGTGCCGTGGGATACAGGAGAGACTCCCGGGCAGATCCTTGCACAAGTGTGTCACTGAGCACACCTCTAGCTGGTGTGGGAGGTCAAACCTCCAGCAGGTTCCTGCTCCTACCGCATCGACCCATTCCCTTTATCTAAGACTGCCCTCCCTCCAGCAATATCAACAGCACGCACAAATGAAAGCTGAGCAGGGGCACCACTGTTTAGAGAAGCAAAGGGGAAGCAGAAGAGCAGGATGAGACTGGAGGTCACCCCTGCGGCCCAGCACCAGTCAGGAAGGGAAACTGGCAGTGAGAGGAGGCAGGCTGAGTGACCTGGTCCAGGAGAGAGCACACATCCCACGCAGAGACAGCAGGGATGGAGGCACACTGCCAAACTCTGAAACTTCTGATAGTCACTGGTGCTGCTGCCTCATCACTTGCTTCCCTTAGAAAGATGGAATTCCAAAACCACAAGAACAACAACAAAAAAGTAGAAATAGCAGGTTTTTTCCTTTTTTTTTTTTTTTTAACAAACTTGAAGAAAAAGATTTAAGGAAAACAGCAGGAAGGTAGTGTCAGACGCTGGCAGAGACTGGTGCCTGTTGTTTGCACTTCTCTAGAAGAAAAAAAACAAATGAAAGGCTCAGAGAGAACAGCACGTTGTAATTTAGCCAGGAGAACGAATCAGGTCAACTTTCAATAACAAGATACAGAGGGGGGAAAAAACCAAAATCCATTGCTATTAAGGTTATTTACTGGAAATTATTTCACTGCTGTTGCTTCAATATTTCATACCCAATTTATGATATATGTTGCAAGTATAACAGAGATAAAATACAGAAAATACAATATTAATATATAATCTAATACACAACTAGGCTGTTGTAAACTCTATATGTTTCTGTTCATCTGTTTAATAGCGAACTGCAATAAAAAAAGCTAAAATTCATGATATGGCAAAACTGGCATGATTAATCCAGCTGCCAAATATTGTACCATCTGCAATAGTCATTAGGTTTAAAAAAAGTAAAAATTTGAAAAAATGAAACAAGTTTTTTAGAAGTATGCAATAAGAAACAACAAAAAATTAGAACATTTTTATTAACAAGCAGTTGAAATCTTTGTGTAAGTTTAGCTTAGTTGAAGAGACTGCTATGGGGAATGCGGGGTCCTAACCACAACATTAGTATTCCTAATAAAAAACAGCTCATCAAGACAACATTTTCTGTATATATAAAAGTGTCTACATGCAGGACATGTAAAATTGCCTCTTTCCTAATACTAACCACTTGCATGTTCTGGACATGTAAGCATGTATCAAACAAGCAACTGAAAAAAATATCATCTATGGATGCAGAATACAAAATACCATCTAACAAGGAGGACCAACATGATACTTGCCTTTCCTAGTTTGAATACTGGTGTAACTCCTCTTAGGCATTATGTGCATCACAGTCATTTAACAATACACTCTAATTATAAAGAGGCAATATGTAACCTGATAAGTAATTTAAATAAGCAATGAACTTCAAAAAAGCAATCACATACAGAGACAATACCATGCACAGCAAGTGTGTTTTTAAAATCTCATTTAAAAATTTTAAACCTGCATCTCCAGGTTTAAAACTACTTCTATTTGAATCCTATGGTAACTCTGAAATCCTAAAATCCCACTCCTCATACTAACTCTTCATAATACTAAGAAAAAAGGTACTATAACAACAATTCTCTACATTATTCAAAGTTAAAGCTTGTAGTAAACTTACAAGAGAGCCTCTTATCATAGTTCAGTACCATGAATAAAACTACTGAAACTAAAATGCAACGTTAATAATCAAAAAGTTTCTAAAACGTGTATCAAAGACACGTGTTTGGGAACAACCACTCCCAAACAGCCACCAGTTCAAGGAATAACTGATTTGCAAAAAAAACCCAACAAAACAAAACAACACCAAACAAAAAAATCTAGTAATATGGACAAAACTACTCTTTATAATCACCAATATCATAGTTTAAAAAATCACTTTATGAAGATAATCACACCTCTAGATTCTTGGATATCCTACTGATGTTGAAGTGAATATTATTGATAATGTGTGGATTTTATTTTCAATTGTTTTATAATGACAATATCAACTTATTAAAGGACACTACTTTTCTCATCACTTTTACTAGGAATAACCTAAGAAATAACAAAGGCTATAATGCCCCTGAGGACAAAACTATCTAGGAAGACAGTGTTAAAGCACACACATTAAAAAATTGGCTGAAGTACTGCTGCAAAATTTAGGACAAAACTGTGGAACCTATGTGAGAACACAGCATACCAAAACATACAAAACCCAATATTTACCAAATACAGCTGTGCAGTGTACAGGCCTGATTCTTTTAAGCTATAGGAGTGAAAAAAGAAGTATCACAAATCCTACTTGTAGCATCATCTGAATCTGTCTTCATCAAGAGGCCAATGAGTTCCATAGTGGAGAACAGAAATGGGAAATAC
Source organism: Empidonax traillii (assembly GCF_003031625.1). NCBI lineage: Eukaryota > Metazoa > Chordata > Aves > Passeriformes > Tyrannidae > Empidonax > Empidonax traillii. Next base: position 3,105,688 of record NW_020955226.1, read on the forward strand.
CTCTGCTGTTAAATCTACGTGATCCTAGGGCATCAGAGACTCAGAGTGGAGATCAGCATCTAAAATTATATTCTTTCATACCTTCAGGACTTATGAAAAGTAACTTATATATTTATTTGTAGCACTACTTTCCCATTTGTTGCCCTTAAGCATATAGTTTAGAAGTTCTATTACTTAAAAAAAGAAAAAAAAATTTGCAATCCACCAAAGCTACAGCTGCAAGACGGTGATTGAAGTATCTATATGCTTTCAGCTCAAGGTATAGTTGAAAATTAAATAGCTAAAAGGTTGGTTGTACATGACATCATACAACAGATTTTTCTAAAAGTATCAGGATTTCTTGTTATTCCTCAAAAAAAAGTATTTTCTTCTAACTTTTCTCTTACAAGTATAGATCTATTAGAAGTCCATAGAAAGGGAATCTAGTACTTGCCAATTCCCCAAGTAATTATGGTCAGGCTTTATTTCCTGTAAAAGGCACTCTGGAGTTTCTTACCACCACCCTCATCTCTTTAAAATCTGAAGTACAGAGTGCTTTGTTCTTAAGGACATTACAAAGAAAGCACTGCAGCCTTTAAGTTTCCACCTACCTAAAACTGTGCAGATATGGTCAGGCAAGATACATTGCCTAATGCTCCTGCTGCCACCTCTCAGCGAGCAGAGGTGGTCCTAGGGAATACCAGCCTCCTCTGTGAGGTTTCACGTAAAACCTCCAGTAAATTAACTTTCCCACTCTATAGCGACCAGATTCCCGTCACAGTTGTGCAGCCACTCAACAACGCCCAGCTTTCCCTCTAAATCCTTGGAGGCCACTGTCAGCCTCAGAGCCTCTCCAGCTAAAGCTATTGAGCACAGGGCGGATAATGTTTCTTATTTGTGTATTTTAAAAATATGCTCCAGCATTAAATGTTTAAGCTAAGCTTGGAGAGATAAGAATCTACAGTGAGGTTTAAAGTTTATGATCTATTAAATTCATACAAGGGAAAAACACATCCAAACATTATAAACTTTAATGCTCTGCTGGCAGCCAAACCATCACATCACGGGAAGCTGGTGAGCTGCCTGAATCAGAGTTGTGAAGCGCTCCATCAGCTTTCACCAACAACCACTTCTGCCATTTTCATTTGTTCAACCATTTCAACAGTTGGGTCACTCACAACTGCTAAAGAGCAACTGACAACTCATAAAGGAGGAAAGGCTGGCTTTCTTTTCCAAATGATGAACAAGAAGGAATGGTGACTGGATTTGATCTATTAACTCCAAATCTCGCAAGGCACAGTGACCAGAAAAAAAATGACTCATTTTACAAACAACAGACAATTCTACTTAATCTGGTTTAAATGCAAAACACATTTGGATATATTTGTTTCTTCTATGTATGTAGCACAATCAGGATTCATTTTATTTAGCTAACAAAGTATGCTAAAAGCTGTCTAAAGCATGGGGAATTATGTTTCTTAAACATTAAGAATCTAAGCTGCATAACTACCTAAATACATGCACATAGATGTGTATCCTCCCACCTAGCAAGAGGTATGATCAAATTAGACCAATTAGAATCAACTTTTCTTTAGGAAAAATAATTAAGCACAAATGTAAAATAAAATTAAAAACAATTATTTAATCAGGGTTTCCTGCTCACTGATTTAAGTCATGATTAAAATTAGTAATATAGTCACTCTGATTTCAGTCAATCCCTCCAGCATGGACTGACCCCAAAGACTCGCATAGTCCCAGCCTTCCCCAGCACCTTCAGCATGTCCAACCTCATTTAGGACCTTCTGATCCATTTTTCTGGGACTAAGTTTGACTGAGGTGGATTAAAGCTTACAAGCTTTAATGTTCCTGCCACCTACCACATTCTCACCAACGAAAGGCTGGTTGCCAGGATTTTTCTTTTGGCATATCCCAGCATTCTGCTCAGGAATGAAGGACAGGAGTAAGACCTCCAGAGAGAAGGTGACTGGGAAGGAAGCAGACCCTTACTTCCTACCCCAAATGGAGCATCTCAATAAGGATGGAGTCAAGATGATAGGAAATGTAGGATCCAAAATACCTTCTGATACTCACTAACACTTCCCTACTGCTACAGAACTTGATCATTAAGTACTGAACCTAAAGTGATAAGGTGCAGTACTTGCTCCTTGTTATCTTCAGCTGCTATTAGGAGTTTTCCACTTGCAAGCCCACGTGAAAAAAACGGGTTCTATTATGGCAGCCAGCTTCTGTTTAACTGCTCTCCAACGACCACAACCGAAGTACTGGCATTCTCAACAGAAACCCTGACCACTCTTCTTCCTCTACCCACCTTAACATCCCCTCAGAGCAACCTGGCAAACCAAATTTCCCTTTCCCTATTTTACAGCTGAAACACACCAAGCCAAACAGAAGGAAGTTCATAAATACAAAGCTTTTCTTCCTCCCACTTATGTGTTTTTATGCTTTTTAGCAACAGTTCAGGAAATACTCTACTGCATAAACACAATTTACCAACTTCAACGTTTTTTCTTGTGTAAAAACCTCAGCATGGAAGCAAAAAATTTAGTATGGGAGTAAACTGCAAGTACTACTTCAAAACACAACCTTATACCAAGAATACAAAAAGCATAAAGGATTATTTAAGCTTGTCATATTTCCATAATCTCAATTCTTAAGGTAGCAAAATTCTATATTCTATATATATATATTCTAGAATATATATATGATGCATATATATAAAGTAGTCTTTCCCAGGAGTCCCAATAGTATTTTGCAACCATTTAGGATTACCAGGCTCTAAAATAATCCAAAGAAATGTCAAGACTAAAGACTAATTGCAGACCGTAGTTATTACTAATAAACAAGTTTACTTCAGCTTGATTAAGAAAAAAAATTACTTGCTGAAAGAAAAAGCAAACAAGAAGAAAAAATATAGGGAAAAAAAGAATGAGAGAAATAACAGGCTTTTTATTTGAATGGAGATAATAATAAATAAATACAGCCTGTCCTTAAAGATATCAATTCTCTCTCCATTTAAAATGAAATAGGTTAATGGGAAATTCCATTCTAGGCAGCTTAAAACAGAATTAAAACAAAACAATCAGCCAAGTACTAATTTGCTCTATTTGCTACAGCACTGAATTATAGAAAAGCAGATTCAAATAAGGATCCATATTAAAAAAGGTCATCTTTTCCCATTTCTCATTTGGACACGCTACAAGATCTTTTAAGAATCTGGCATAAGCATCAGCTTACCATGAGAAACTCATCTTCAGGAAAACCAGAAGCTAGAATTTCTGTGCTACGTGCTACAGCCAGCCTAAATAACCTTTTATGATTGCTTGGCTCATTCTGAGTAAAAATATACCACCATTTTTAAAATGAAAGTGTTCCCATTCTTGTCTACTCCCATATAAACTGGTCAAATTCATAAGATGTTTAATCTACAGTTGAATGATAAAAAACAAACTTAGTAAGAACTTACTGGTAAAGCAAATAAAGCAGTTGAGGTTTTTTACTACAAGCAAACAACAGAAAACAACAACCCTGTAAGTTTTAATAAGATTCAGGTAGCTTTCATGTTCATGGATTAATACACTGTACATAGCATAAGCAACCTGGCACCCAGAAACATTTTCTAGATTGAAAACTTAAGGAGGAAATAAACTGTACCTTTATGTTCAGACAGACAACCACCATCCCATTTTAGGTAACAATAGATAGAAGTATGAGACGTTTATCAAACTTTAGGGAAAAAAATGTTAGCAACAAAATCAGCTACACCTACAACACTAGTTCTTCAAAGACTGTCAAATACATGTCATAAGTTTATTTACCACTTTGCCATCATATATTAATTTGGGATCAAATTTGAAAACTGAAATTAGCATTCCTGTTCTGGTAATTCAAAGTTCTATTTGGCATTCTATTTTGCTTTTAGCGAAGTGCTGAAAGTCAACAGAACACACAAAAAGTGATTTACAAAGCACTATGCTTGATTGCCAGATACTACAGCATTGCCCAGTGAGCCAACCATGTCCTGGGCTGCATCAAAAGCAGCATGGCCAACAGACTGAAGGAAGTGATTCTGCCCCTCTACTCCACTCTGCTGAGATCGTACCTGGAGAGCTGTGTTCAGCTCAGGGGCCTCAACATACGGATGTGGACCTGCTGTAGGAGTCCCAAGGAAGGCCACAGAGATGATGAGAGGGCTGGAGCACCCCTACTATGAAGACAGGCTTGAAAGAGTTGGGGTTGTTCAACCTGGAGAAGAAAAAGCTCTGCAGACACCTTCGATCAGCCCTCCAGGAGCTTAAGGGGGCAACAAGAAAGCTGGACAGAGATATTTCACAAGGGCATGGAGGGACAGGACAAGGGACAATGGTTTTAAACTGAGAGTATGTTTAGATTAGATATTAGGAAGAAATTATTTACTGTGAGGGTGGTGAGACTCTGGAACGGGTTGACTCTCTGGTAACTATGGCTGACCCCTCTCTGAAGTGTTCAAGGCCATGTTGGATGGGGCTTTGAGCAACCTGGTCTAGTGGAAGGTGTCCCTGCCTATGGCAGTGGGGTTGGAACTAGGTGACCTTCACAGTCCCTTGAAGCCCAAAGCAATCTATGAGATCTCTTCTGACTCTGCCTTGTCAGCAATGGCCTGAACATTCCCCATTACGAAACAGCACTTTCCAGCTATGTGCTCTGGTGTTTTTAGTTACACACATAAAGCATACAAAAGTCAAGAAACTTCAAACAGGAAGTTGTGCGACTGCAGTTACGTGAGCTATGGCACAAGATTTATCTATATGATCACACATACAGTATGTAAAATAATACAGCATAACAGTCCTCCTAAATTCCTGATAGCATCTATTGCAGACTCTTGAACAAGTGGCCACATATACCACAAATAAGTCATAGGCATGTAAAATAACTGACAGAATGACAGGCATTTAGAAGCTATGCTAAAATGCAAACAAGAGACAGTTCTTATACAATAGAAGTGTACAGATACTATTGTTTTCAAGTCCACCGCAGTCCTTTCATTTTAAAACCTTAAAACATATATTCAAATCAATATAGCTAAGCAATGATGCCACTCTAAGTCAAGATATAGAAGGTAGCATTCAAGAGAAAACGTTGCTGCAATGTTGCAGCGCATTTTAAAGGACTGAAATATTTTTAAAATATTATCTTCTCTAATTTCATCTATGTTTTCCAAGTAGTCTCTTTTGATACTGACATAGCATTGCAATTAATTTTTTTCAAATAACTTTGTGCAATAATTATATATGTGAGAGCTTTTCTTTTTGCTTTTTTCTCATGACATATTCAGAGAATATTTTAGGATGTCCTAAATTAGCGTGCTGGGGGTTTCTGTTCTTAATAAACCAGAATCTTTAAATGTCCATATAAGACAGGTGGGCTAATACCAAACCTTCATAGTGGATCACAGGTGAGGTCAAATGAACCACAGCACAAGCGATACACTCAGTGAAGGCCTGCATATCTGAGGGCAATATGAACATAACTCTCACAAAAGCTAACCAAAAGGATTTGAAGTCACAAATGAGAAGGCCAGGTTGGATGGCAAGCTCCGCCCAAGTGCCAAGCGTGCTGTATCTGTAAATATTACCCACTAAAAACGGGCCCAGGTTTTGAGGCATTAGCAGTGATGCAGCTGATCCAGTATTTGGCTGCGCACTGCTCCAAAACTCATCATCTCCACTAACATCACAAGGTGTCACAAGTTCAGAATTGATGACGGCACAGGCTCCTATAAACACATTGCACTGCAAATTTTGCACGCTTATTAGTTTGATCCAATAACATTCTATCACATACATAAGCCTGTGTCTATGAACATACTGACATGCTTATATTTCAGGGCCTACTGCTTTCAGGTAAGACACTTAATTGTAAAATGTACATACAGAAAGTAAGCTGTGCTGATAACATCCCACGAGCATGAATGCAAAACATAACCCCAAGCATGGCTGGCAGCTTATGCTGATTTTCAAACAGAGCTACCTAGTGAGAACACACAAGTAATGTGACCCAGGAATACCACGCAAATACAGCACATTATACTACCAAGCAAACACCAAGGTTTTAATTACTCTGTAACCCCTGAATCTGTATTAGAGGATGTAAATTACAGTACCCAGAAAAATCCAAGAGCATGAGCCATAAGAAAGAAAACTATAAAAAGCAGCATCATCATCACGTTAAAAATTAATTTCACAAAAAATGTTTTTCCTTGTCTAAATAGAGGTACTCACGGATCACCATTTTTTCTTAAAATAAACAGATACGTAATTTATCCTGCAATAGTAATTTCAAGCTTGTACAGCAGGTATTTGAAATATATCCAAAAATATCCTACACATACGTATTATATGCATGCATATTCATAACAAGAGTTGCAAAACACCGAAGAAACCTACTCTCAATAAACTTAAAACTAGGAATTTGGCTGGTGGTTGTCGTTTTTCTAAGAGCTTCAGTTTCCCAGAGAAGACGAGCACAAAATGCCTGCCACTTTACTCAGCATCTTTAACATATACCATAATTCCTTCCCAGGTATTTTCTAGAGCATTTCATGTCAATCTACCTGCAGGAGCGTGTGCAAAAGTGACACAGAGTGATACAAGTCTGACAACTACTGGCGTGGAAAATGGGAGAAACCGGACTGCGTTATATGTTTTCAGGATGTCGAATCCCTGTTACCACGTCCTTACATCGCTTATCAACCAAAAAAACCCCCAACAAAACCCAAAAAGCAAGCAAGCAAGCAGCTACAGGAAGACCTGAAAAACAAAGACTCCCCGTCTTCGCTATTATTTCTATTTTAAGTTAGCAAGTTTCCTGCTTGGGCAATGACGTTTTGCAGATGCTGCACGAAACGCTACACGGTAGTCATTAAACTGGGGCAAATGAAGTAAAATTATACAACTGTTCGGTATGCAAATATCTGTGCATAAAAGTTCTCCTCCGCCACTAACTGGCGTTCAGCAAGTAGTTATTTTAGCTAAAAGCGCCGAGCAATTCAATAGCTGTATAACTGCTACATCTTGTGGCAACACATTTCAACACAAGGAGGAAAGCAGACAATACCCGAAAGGGAACAGCGAAGGGACTTGTTTGCTCATAACCTTCATACAGATATTCCCTGCAAACACCCACAACACCCTGCTGTCGCTGTCGGTGTAACACAAGAGGGGAGGAGCAGGGGAGGGAGGAGAAAAATATTATCATCGAAGGCGTGATGGAGGACAGGAGAAAGTTGCAGTCATTTCGTGGCGGCCGCAAGGCGCCCTGTCACTTCTGGCCGCAAAACCGGCCGCCCCTGAGGGCGACTTCCCCACGGGGACGAACCTCCGGTGTCGGCCCCTCTCTCCTTCCCACCTCCATGATGCCAAAAGTGCCCGACTCCCTCCAGCAACAACAGCCGCATCCTCCGGCGCAGCACTTCTACTTGGCGGCTGGCAGAGGGGAGCCTATTTCGGGGAAGACGCGGCGAGCGGCCGCCCGAGCCGGGAGCGGCGGCGGCCGGCCCGGGGACGGAGGGAAGCGCGGCCGGTCCCGCTGCGCGGCCCGGCGCGGGGGGGAACAACGAGGCGCCGCCGCGCTGACGAGCGGGCGGGGACGGCGGGCCCCCCTCGCCCAGCGCCCGAGGCTCCGCTCACCGCCGCCGGGCCCAGCGCTAACCCCGCGCCGCCACCGGGGGTACCGACCTCTCCCGCCGCCGCTCCCCGCCAGCCCGGGACCGACCTCCGGCGGCGGCCACCGGGCCCCTCCCCGAGGGCCGGGCCCCCCGCGCGGCCCCGCGGCGCGCTCGTTACCTTCCTTGGGCGCCTTGCCGGGCGGCGCGCCGTGCAGCTGGGAGGCCGCCGCTGCCGCGGAGCAGCCCTGCAGGCTCGGTGGGGACGTGGAGAGCCGGGACCAAGATGGCGGCCCCTCCAAACTTCCACTGCTACTTTGGACACTCATCAAGCTACTTTCCTGGAGCCCGGCAGCCGCCGGGGGCGGCGGGGGAGGCGGCGCGGCGGGGGGACACCCAGCGCCGCGCTCATGGCCGGGGGGCCGGCCCGACACCGGCGCGGGGAGGCCGCCGGCAGGGAGCGAGCTCCGGAGGCAGGCGGGGCGCGGGAGAGACGGGGCGCGGGGCCAGCTCAACCTGCCCGCACCTCTGCACTGCGTCGCCGCCGCCGCCGAGCAGCCGCCTGTGTCTGAGGCCAACCTTCCCCGCCGCCGCCGCTGCCGCCGGGGAGGGGAGGGCGCAGGCGGGGAGGGGTCATGCGCAAACACGATCGCGAGCCGAGCGAGCGCCGCGCTCCGCCGGCGCCCAGCCGAGCCCCGCCGAGCCGGAGCCGCCCAGGGGCGGCAGGAGGGGAGCGGCGCCCGCCGCGCACGCACCTGCCCCCGGCGCGCCCGGGGCCCCCGCACCCGCTCCTGCCCCGGCCGGCCCCCGGCTGACCCCCGCTCCCAGCGCACGCCCGTCCCGCGGCGGTACCTCCCCCCGGCCCGGCGCGCACCTTCCGCGCCGCGGGCAGCTCTCCGCCGGCCGCCACGGCCCAGCCGGAGGCGGCTCCCCCGAGGCCGCGGCGCTCCCCTCTGTCCGGGTTTCCTCGGCGGTACGGCCCGCCCGAGCCCCCGCGCCGGCCGCCGCACCTTCCCCCGCGCCCCGCCGCCACGGCCATGGTGGTGTCGGGGCGGGGCGGCGGGGGCGGGAGCGGCGGCGGGGCCGGAGCCGGTACGCGCGGCTGCCGGGGCCGGGGCCGCGCCGCCCGGCACCTCCCCGGCGTGCGGCCGTGCGGGGCCAGCCCAGCCCGCGGCCGCGGGGAGCGCGGGCGGCAGCGGTGGCGCTCGGCCGGCGCTTCCCGGAGCGGTCCAGGTGAACGGTCATTCGGCAGCATCTCCTCTGCGGGCTGTCAGGCGCCTGCCGCATCCCAGTGATTTTCTTTTTCCCAGACAGGATGGTGTGGCGGCGGAGAGTTGGGGGGACCCGGGAGAAGCTGATGTCCCGAAGGAGAGGGCTTTGCTCGCCAGCCTTCTAGAGCAGGAGCTCCCCCCAGATGAACTGGAGGTCGGCAGGAGCCATGTGCCAGGCCCACAACCACTCACCCGCCTCACCCACCAGCTGGGCACCAACCCAGACCTTGGCATCTCTGAAAACGTTCCTCTCTGCCTTGAGTTTAAAGTGAAAACTTAGTTGAATGTAAACAAATTTTTCAGTTTTTCCTTCCTTAAAACTAACATAGTCATCACTGAGAATGTGAGATATACGGAAAGTCATTTTTAATAATTTACCAATGCAATTTAGGTATAACAATAACTTTTGATTATTTAGAAAAAATAACGGGTTGCAAATATATTGCATTTTGCATAGATGACGAATATATTCATGAATCAGGCCTCGGCACTCATTTTGTGGTTGCTGTGTGGAGACATCCTGGCCATCTACTAACCTACTTTCCCCTCTACTTGAGAATGACAGCAATAGATTACTAATGCTGGATTGCAGTTCTGTGCACAACACACATATTACTAATTCTGTCTCTTCTTTTTAAAGTGACATCTGTCAAATTATCTAAGATCTTCACCTCCCACAAGTATACAGCATAGCTGCAAGTTTCTTTGCAATTTGGTATTAACTTGAAGTAAAAATTATTTTGTTTTCTTGCTAAACAAGTCTGTTCCAGGACATATATTTAGTAACAGCTATACATTTTTTTTTTTTTTTTTGGCAGAGATAAGTGATTTGATATTTCAACCAAGACTTGTTTTTAAAGACTTGATCTTAAAGAAGACTTCTCAGACTTTACCTAAGCAAATCACACCAGGACATTGCCGGTACATGGGCATAAAGTAAAACAGTGCTAGTTCACTCTGACTGCAATATTAATATTTAGCAGCTGGCATAGAACATTCTTGCAAGGTTAAACTCAAATTGACGTACTCATATCCCACAATCCATACAATAGCATAAGTGAGCATGCACCTCATTTCCTGATGAGTATATCCTGCTGCAGCATGCTGCTTTCAAAATCTGCCAAGTAAGAAGCAATAAGTTAAAGACATTTAGTCTCTTTGTTTATAACCATTTGCATCCACTTAATACAAACCCTGCTAGCCTTACAAAAACATACATAAGCAAGCATTCTTTCTGCCAGTTTTGCTTACAAACTGTTGCTACAAGTCATTCCACCAATAGGGCTGAGACTTCCCGTTTAAATAAAGCATCAGTTGCTTTGATTAGGGAACCAGGACATAAAGATCCAATTCATTACTTATTCTATCAGACATGCAGTTTAAAAATGCTGAGGTGTCATATATTAACACTATGAATACTAATCAGATCTTTGCAATCTCGTAATGTGTTAGAAGATACCTCACCAGGGGACCAAGAGGAAGTGGCATGTACTGCAGGACTCCCCACGAGAGCACAGTACCCGCTGCAAAATATATGTTGGGTGTACTCTTTGTCACATAGCAGATCTGTATGTCTTGGTTTTGTGACTGAAAGCAGAGGTGAATTATATAGATCATCTCCAGATGAGACAACCTATATAACTTCAAAAATACATGGAGAGGGGTATATTTCCCCTCTGTAGTTCATAGAAAACCTACTTTCTTAGCGAGTTAGAGCTGACACTGATTTTAAGATACCCTTTATTTGGAAAGCCACATTGCTTCAGGGTTACCATTATCATGGCAGAACAGAACATCTTGAGTAGAACCTTTCACAAATTTCAAAAGACTTCCCTTATAAATAGCATTATAAATGTACATAATGCTTTTCCTTGAATGCTCTGTCTTTATTTTGCAATAAAACTTTATGTTCCAGTGGCCAGACAGATAGATGACCTTTCTCTCACAGTGCTGAGCAGTCAGTGTCACCTGCCCAAAATGTTAAAAACTAAATCAAACTCAAATAGTATTTAGTAAGTATTACTCTTAAAAAAAAAAAAAAAAACAAACAACTTTCTCTTTGCCTTTTAATTTTTAGGAACAGAACAGTCTGCTATCAAGCAGTGCTTCCTATGTAAACACTGCATACCATCAGGCATAAATGGGGGTAGGAGATATATAGATACAGGGAAATCCCCTTTCAGTGGGATTGCACTGGAAAATAATGATGAAGGTGCCACACACCTACCTACATGGGAAAACTTCATTCCAGCTGAAGCCCCAGAAAGCTCATTTAGTTTTGCTAACTCCTAAGGAAGATGACCTCAAAATTCAGATCAGAATGGAGAGGAGGTGCTGTTTTTCTCGTAAGAATGTGTCAAATGAAAGTTAGCAAGGCTTATTGCAGTAGTAACTCTTTAATTGAGGACAGCTGAGGAACAGAAAAGCATAATGAGTTTTCCTTATTCCAAAGATAAAAAAGGTAAGCAACAATCCCAAAAATTAAAATTCCTAGAGCTTTCAACTTTGCTACTGGAGTTATTTGTGCAAGAAACTTTTATCACAGTAAATTCATAATCTCTAGGAAGTTAAGAGAAGTTAACTGGTGGATAGTGAAGGAAAGCATTTAAAGAAAGGAACTGATGAATAGTGACTATAAGGAAGATTACAGCGGGAGTGAGTTTTTGGACATCTGCATGGTGTCTGTAAAGATAACTGCGTGCTCAGGTCACGTCAGTTACAAAACCTTTACACATATCCTTTACAGAACAAAGACATAATTTCAAACATTACATGTAAAATCCAGAGTTTATCCCAGATGTTCTTGAGGAAGGATATGCTATGATTGTGGGACCAGAGACATTACAGTTTCTTCCCTGTTCTGAGTCCGTCACCTTCATTGCTCACAGGCACCCGGCACATTTTGGTGTCCTCATGAAAGATATATATCTAATAACATCAAATAATACATATTCTTAATAACTGAGTATGTCTTACCTTTCTTTTTCCCACTAAAATCAATTTGCTGTTAGGTGGCTTAGGTTTCATGCAAGCAGCAGATGCTGCAATACCGGGGCGCAGTGACTGACTGCATAAGGTAACTGATTATATGAATAACATATATTTACATGTTGGTTCTAAATAAGACCCTTTTTTAATTACGTCAATAATTAGAAGGCAGGCCTCAAATGCACAAGATTATTGGAGGAATTAGAGATAGGAGAGGAATGAAAGTCAAGAGTTTCCAGAGTTACGATAAATGACATCCTTGGAAAAGTACTAAACAATACACTTCCAAACTTAAATCAGTCTCCATCAGCTAGAAATCAGGGAAATGTCAGGAATCAGAGATCACTAGGGTTTTTATTTCAGATGCTTCTCTTTTCTTCATTGGCTACTTTTGATTAAGAGTTCTAAAATACGCCCAACAAGGCTATTACGCCTCCTCTTTTTACCTTCTCTTGGCCTTGGCACAAGACAGTAGAGCAACCCAGACTTGTTAGTATCCTTAGTAGCCCATCAATTATTTTTAATGCCAGTGACACCGAGGTTTTGTTTGTTAAGAAGGCTTCAAATTCTTTGTTAGTTCCCTCTCATCCTAGCACTGGATAACAGACCTAAGCAGTATTTTCCTAAAGCATAAGCTCTTACAGTATGCCTCATTGTATATTTGCCAGTATATTTGCCAATATTTATGAATTTTATACATAGAAACGTGTACACATACACTCAGCTATCCCATATATAGAAAGACATATACACCCCCTATAACTATTCCAACACCAGCAGCCAATCTGATTTAACTAGCAGAGTAGAAAAACATTCTTATAACTAAATAGGCACACTGGTGCAGCAGCTTGTATAGAAAATGCCTACATTATTTCATCATCAAAATGATGTATTTATGACATTTCTAGGTTAGAATGAATGCAGTATGCTGGGAAAACATAACTTGGGAGAAGAAAATACTGTTTTCTGTCTTGATGAATGCTGGAAGTTTGTAGCTCAAACTCCTCTGTCCTTCCGTCTCCTGACACAGCTGAGTTCATGTATCAGACCAATGTGCTCCTGGCCAGTCTGGGCTGGGATGATGACTAGAATCTTCCAGTCTGTGTTCTGTAGCTCAGAAGATTCAAAGTGCAGTTTTGACAGAACTACAAGATAAAATGCCAAGTGACTGTGACAGGAAGTTCATTGCTGTGATAGAACACCATCTCAGGTTGTAACATCTGCACCTAATTCTCACAAAGCATTTCTATTTATGAACAAATAGGAATGTTGCAATTGTACAAACACTGATTTTCAAGTTTAGTTAAAGTTTTCTAAAACTGATTTAGTGCAATAACATTTTTATAGGAAAAAGTTATCTTGATCTTTATTAAATCAATTTTGAGGCTAACTGAATTAGAGCTGTTTCCTTGAGCTATACACTGCACTACATGCTTTATAATTTTTTTAATATAGCACTTGCTATCAACTCTGAGTTGCAAGGTAACAAAAACATACATAAATAATATAGTAGCAAAAATATCTTCCCTAAATATACCAGCATATCAAAATGCAGAGAAGCTAAAATGAAAACAATGGTATCACACTAAGCCTACATTTAAGAAATAGACACAAACATCATGTAAGCACAGATTATTCTTATCATACATGTAATTGTCATAAACTACACTTATTATACCTTTGATACCATCACCATCAGTCAGATCCAGCGATCCACCTCTGCTATCATGACTTTTGCTCCAAATCTCTGAGATGCTTCCAAACAGCTTCCCTGCAAACCAAACGCAAAAATTAAATGGAATTTGATTTGGGTTTTTTTTCCATAAAAGTATTCCTCTTGACTCCAGCTCTAGCTACTATGATTATTAGCTACATTCCAGTCAGAAGCAAGGACAGTTTTACAATCCCTTCTTGTGTAGGTCATTTTAATAAAAAATATTTGGTTTTAAACATTCCCTGGTGAAAAAATAATTTAAAAAAAATCATCCTGATGGATGTTACATTCACTTTCTTTTTCCTCACCTGTTTTGATTTTATTATATTTCTTTTCTTCCCATGCTCCTTGCAATCTACTTGTCTTCTCTTCCCTGCAATTTTTTCCTCCACACAGACTATGCCTTTTACAATGCTGCTCTCAGGTAAACAGGCCCCTCTTATCTGCCAGGCTTCCTCTCCATGTTTTTTTAAGCTCCTGCTTTTCCACACATCTTTCATACTTCTGTCTCACTCTTTACACCTTATATCTTCTTTCCTGAAATATCTGTCTTGCCTGGAGCTTATTTTGTTGCCTTTGATTTTAAGCCATTAGAGACATTCAGTGTTTGCAGAGAGCCATGTCTGTATGTGGTTTCTAATAGCAATGGGGCATGTCTTGATGCTTTTTCTCAGGCAAAAGTCATACCAGTTTAGCATTGTTGGTTTGCTTTCTTTGTAGTTGTTGAATAAGGCCTTCAAATTTTGGCCACAAAACATCAACATTAAGCCTGATAGATGATGAAATATTAGATATTAAAATAATGGTATTCTAATTTACAAATTCTCTGCCTCTTTTCCCTTCCAGCTCCAGGTGAGCTGGTCTGCTGCCTCATTCTGTGCTGGGAATAGGGGAGCTGCTTTGCTCCATCTGATCTGACACCCACCCAATTCAGTGTCCTACCCCTTATTCTGTCCAGACACACCTCCAAGAAGAAGATAACAGCCCTGTAGTCAGCAGATTTGGAACAGCCTTTCTTTCAGGGTACAGAGATTTCAGACAGTCAAGGAGATAGGAGATGAAAGGCTCTTTTGCATATTTAGCTCGTCAGTTAATATTCCCTCATAAGACAAAGGTGGAAGATAAAAATATAAAACTGATCACAAAACAATAAAATTAATGATGCCAAAGAAAGCATGGACTGACAGAAAGAGCGTGGGCTTCCAAAAGTGGATTTTTGTTGGCTTAGGGAATGAATGGGTAGGTAGATATTTTGGAAGAAATTCATAAGGAAATGGGAGCATAGGAGAGCTGAGAGTTACTGAAAGCAGCGTATTAAAGGCACAGCAGCAGACACAAAGTAAGTACTGAAAGAGAGCGGCAAAGCTTCATCAGGAGCTATTTGGTTATGTGAAAATCAAGAAGGGATGACGCAAAAAAATGAACACAAGAACTGATGACTAAAAATGAGTTTAAAAGAACATCACACTCACAGGGGGAACAAATCATGAAGGTTAAGAGGCAAAATGAGGTAATCTAGGAAAGGACCTAAAAACCAATAAAAGGTTACACACACACGTACACAAAGTAATGCAGACAAAGTAAGGTTCAAAACCAGTATCTATCTGAAAGACAGGAAATAATGTGACACAGAGAAGACTGAAATATTCAATGCTCTTTTTTGCCCAATGTAGCTACAAAATATCTTAGTGTCCCACAGGCAAAGCAATTTACGAAGTCCAAGATGAACAGACCAGAAAAGGGAAGGAATGGGTTAAACAATATTAAGAAATACCAGTTTCCAATCCTGCTGACTTCAACATGTAGTTCAGAAAGCAGTGGATAAAGCCTGCCTCCCTGTAGCCTTGTGTCTCCTGTTTGCATTAGCCCAGAGCAAAAAGTCTGACTGAAATTTATGGCTGGAATATTCATAACATTTTTCTGTGAGTTTTCCAGTGCCTGATATCAAGGTTTCATTTACACTGAGTTCCTTGTTGCCATGGAAGACTCTCTATTTATCTGCTCATTTTCACAAGATCTATAGAAATGTGGTACCTTTGAGACCACCCCTACCCAGTCCAGTTCAGATGGAGAGTGAAGAGCGAGTTCAAAAGGCATGGTGTGGTCTGACTGGTCACACGTGTGATCATATAAACACTGTTTCCATAGGAAAATGTGCTAAAAATTACCTCAGAGCACTTAAAAGATAAAATAATCTCTGCATGATGATGCAGGGGAAAGGGAGGTTGTGGTGGCTTTTTTTATTTTCGTTTGGGGTTTTTGAGAATTCATGAAGTGCAAGGGAGGTCCTAGAAGACTAGAAAGGATGGAAATACTGCCTGTCTTAGGAAATAAAGTTCAATTGACCTAACTTTCATAAATAATTTCATCCATCTCTGGGGGATACTATCCTAGGTTATTGGGCAGTTAGTGTATAGGCATGAAGATAACAGTATGATAGAAAACAGTTAAGTAGTAAGATTTTAAAATGTAATCTTAGAGTCATTATTGTGTCAAATCTCTCCAATTTCCTTCCTAGAAAGGGCAGCAGGCCTGTTGAATAAGAAGGAAGCAGTAAATGTGATATCTGTACTTCAACAAGGCTTTTAGTTGTGTCCTCATTAATTTTACCTGCAACACAAAAAGTCAAGTAACAGTTGACACACAAGTTGTTAGGTATTTATCTCAAACAGTATTTGTCAACAGTTTCCTGACAGAGTAGGATGGCACTGCAGTAACATCCTTCAGGGATTTCTCATCCATCCTATTCTATTCAATTTTTCATCAAACAGCTTGGATAATAAAACAGGGACTAAACTTATAAAATTTGCTAAAAATCTGGAAAAGCATTGCAAAATACATAGGAAAGCAGATTAGAATCCAAACTATTTAGTTAATGTGAGAAACAGTATAACTGCAACAAGCTCATACTAGACAGAGAGAAATTAAGTACTACCCATAACAAAAATAAACGAGAGTATATTAATATAACCTGCTGATGCTTTAACAAGGCAACAGGATTACAAAGAAGGATAGGAAGGTTCAAGTAGATTTCAAACTAAATATGAGTCAACAACATGATGATGTTGCAGAAAGGCATTTTGCATTCCAGGATGTATTAGGAAGTGTGTAGTATGTGAGATGCAGGACTTAATTACTTTGCAATCTTCAGTGCTGCTGAGGCCTCAGCTGGAGCATTCTGTGCAATTTTGGGCAATGCACTCCAAGAACAATTTCAACAATTTGGATGGAGTTGAAATGAAATCAACAAGAATGGTAAATTATTTTGAAAATATGACTTACAAAGAAAAACAACAAAAAATCCTTTCAACCTAAAGTCTAGATTAGATGGAATAGGTTTATGAGGTTGTGGAATCCCCTTCATTTGTGGTTTTGAACAGCAGCCTATACAAACATCTGTCAGGGATGACCTAGTTACCCATTTCCTGCCACAACAGGGATGGACTGGACTGGACCTCCTTTTTTTTTTTTTTTTTTTTTTTTNNAGGCAGTACAACTGTTGTGGTGAACCAGGGCCTTAGTAAAATACAACAAACCTCCATGTAAAATAAAAAATAATTATGAAAATAAAAAAATAAAGAAAACTAACTTTAGCAATTTTTAAACATAAATATGTCAAAAATATTCTTTATCTATTACTTTATTTCTTAAAATACAGTTCTACTGTCCAAAACATACATTTTACAACCATTAAGAAGTCAAATTGAGATTTTGAATTCTTTTAAAATAACCAGGACAGTAAAAGGTATTTTGATGTTCATCCTTAATTTTAATCTGGCTTTATTTAAAGAGAGGAAATATCAATGATTTTCACCAAGAAAGAGAAGTGATACATGAAATACAGAAAAACAACTCACCGAGAAACTGTGAATGAAGCTCTGTCAGCACCTCAGGGATACGATGGTATCATAAATGTAAACTGCACAAGAGCTTTTCTCCTGCGCTGAAGATGCTGTCATCAGAAACCTGTATTTATCCAGGGCAGCCTCAGGTATCACTGTTACCGGTACTTAGATAATATCAAGCTGTGCACATGCACAGAGGCACAAAGTGTCAAGTGATAGTTACAGTTGATCTGGTGACACTTTCATTCTGAGAGCTAATGGAATCCCTTTTAAAGAAACCAAAATGTCATTTATGATGATGTCTTCATGACTGTTAAACTTTTAGATGATTTTTAAGAGTTATTTTTACAAAATACATATTTCTTTCTTCATAACTACCAAGAAGGCCTCTTCCAATTTTCTAAGCATGAAAAAAATTCTGTTCCAGAATAATATTTTGAAGTACTTATTTAAAATTATTTTCCCAGAACTCTAAAATGGCTATGTTTTCAGTCCCAGCTTGTAGTTTACAAAACATATACAGCATGAGAGGGTTTTCATGTGTTCTAACCCACCAATCAAGAAAAGAATCCAACTCCTACTATTGGTCATCAGTGGGATGAAAGGAAACAAGTTGGTGGAAATCTGGTTCAAAATATGGGATGTGTGGCCAAAGGCCAAAGCATGTTCTATATTACCGAGATCCCCATCAACCTTAACAAAAGTGTGAATTATTAGAACTACATTAAATGATAATTTATCCAAGGCCAACATAATTCTTGTGTTTGGCTCTCCCATTTCCGTAGACAGGCGTGTTTAATTCTGTGTGTGTTTCCCAGACACCGCCAGGTGAAAAGGACCTGAGAAGAAATTCACTGAAGTAGTGAGACAAGAAAGCAAAATGCCACTGCTTCAGTTGGTGTATGACATCCATAAGGCAACTGAGGAGATGAGCTTTAATTTCCAGTCCTAACAAACAATTGCATGCTGGATTTTTACAATGCAAAAATGTGAGTGGGAGGATATTGCAGGAACACTGACACATACCAATGTCATTTTCATTTTCTGGATTGGATTTTTGATTGTCCTGCATGCCAAAATGTAGGGTTTTCTTCCCCTTCCCAACCTTGTTTAAAGCACGAAGAAGAGATACGAACTAGATGATGTAGGAATTAGCATAACTGTTTGGGAAATACTGAGAAGAAAGTACAACAGTTGTGCCTGTAAAAGTAAGTTCTTATGCATGTAAAAAACGAAATGTACACAACCAGCTGTGCAGTTGCTACCTACAAAGTGAAAGTCTGTGCCTATAAATATATGTTTTTGGGGCTGCAATGCATGTAGAATTGCTTCTTTTTAAATCAGCTCAAATTGAAATTCAATTTTAGGCCTTCCCATTTTTCCACCCTCTGGTATAATACTGCATATAGAATATATGGCATCATAAGGGAATTTGTTTGTATCTCATCTCTCTTTTTTCACCAAATTGTATTCCCAGACTGTTCCCAGCAGCTGTTCATCTAATTCCTCAGCAAGAACCATATTCGACAAGATTATACTGCTTTCATTAGTCCCATTTGGAGAAGCAGAGGAAGAGTAGAAAAGTAGGAGAGCTAAGAGTGCAATAGGTGAGCATATAGGAAAACACGAAATTCCCAGAATCCTGCAACTCAGTTAAGCCTTAGTTATAGGCAAAACACCACAAACTGCCCTTTGATGTGTTAATTGAAATTTAGCTTTCCACACGGTACCATTTTCTTCTCAACACAAGGGACACTAGCTGCTCTCGAGAAAGAAAAAAATTAAATGCCTGTCATATAGTTTTTCCTTGCTTACTTCAAGAACAAAGGGTTAAGACAGGCATTGAAAAAGTGTCCAGGAGATTAGATAAACAAATAAAAATGCTCATGTGTGTGTATATGTGTGTATGATGATAAGACAATTCCTATACATTTTTCCTTCTCCCCTTGCTGCAACACAGACAAAAGACAGTGTCAAGCATGTGAGGCCTCCTCCCTCTCTCTTCTGCTACAGCTTTCAGTAGGCACAATGCTTATTAGTACCACAACAAGCAGAGGTTTTGTAGTTCAAATGAATCACATCTTCTAGGGGTAATCAATGGCTAAATCAGAAAAAAAGAAAAGGTCGTAAGTTAAGGACTCAAACTGCAAACCAACCCAGAAAGGAACAGCAGATGTTAAACACGCCACAATATGTAGAGATGACATTGACTCTTATCTGCATCTAATCAAAGAAGCTCAAAGATCAAACCAGACACATTCATCTCTCGTTTGTAATTTGCTGTATGGCAGTCCAGCAGTGTTTCACACCAGTATTAAGAATCACAAAAAATACAAGTGGAAAAGAATTCTGCACGTCCTTCAGATAATGCAGGATTTTTCATTTTGTATTTTTCTCTTTTCGGTTCAGTATCAAGCACTGGAGATTTTTAGTGGTGGATCTGCAGCCCAGTAGCTCTCAGTATGCTGGAGCTTCATTATGGTCTCACAGTGTTAGCTTTGCTGATTTTTCTAGGAGGCAGAAAAGGGTTTTTCGCTGCACTTCATTAGCCTTCTAATTCTCCAGTAAATACTAAGAGGGTTGGATTCATCATTCTTGCCAATTTTAGTAGGAAGCAGTTTCTCTCCACTAATAATAAATATTTATATTTGCAGAGTTGTTTTCTCTGTTATGTTACATCTTGACCCATAGCTGTTCTTTGCAGAAACAATCCATATTTGTTGCATATTTGTAAAAGACGGTATCAGAATGCAGATACTGTAGCATATTTTGAGGATGTCCTGTTGCTATCTGCATAGATGTGCAATTTATGTCCTCCATTATGACCTTATTTTGAGATATCTTATATTTCCCATCTATGTTATATTTCAATCCCTCTTTTTTAGATTGTCTCCTATTTGTTGGCCCTATGCTGGTAATGAAGTGACTCTAACTGAATGCCTTCAGTCTGGTCTGACAGATGTATGCCAGGATGAATCTAGTGTCATAGTTCATATATTAGAGAAAAAAAATCAAAACTGCATCCTCTGCAGCATTGATTAAGGGACAGCTTGAATCCCTAAGGCATTTCAGGGCATCCTGCTAAAGATATTCCCTGTCAAAATAGGAAAATTTAATCTATTGCACATAGTATAAAAAGCCAAGTACTGGAAATATTCAGCACATAGCCTGAAACACACTAGCATGAAATGAGGCAATGAAGTGGTCTCACTGTGCCAAGCTGAATATATCAGGATGCTGACATCTAATACCACGATGCAGAACTCTGCCCAGTCTTGACTACTTTCAGATTGTAGGAGGACTTTGTCACCTCACCCTACTAATTCTATTTCATTCTGATTTGATATACATAATTGGTTTTCACTTTATTTTTGGAAAGTATTCAATTAAATCCTTTTCTTACCTTCTCAAGTTCTCGCTACCATGTACACATACTGCTTCAAGAGTTTTCCTATTTGCAATCAAGAAATTTCAAGTTTCTCAGGGAGGATCATTGCAAAAAAATTCCAGGGCCATCTTTAGTATCTTTAGTCTTGTTTTGCCTTTTATAGTGACAGAAAAATTCCCTAACACAGACGACAGCCACTGCTGAGCTTAAAGCTACAAGGCACCACTTGATCCGAGAGTCAGCTGATTTCAAGTGTGCAATCAAATACAGGCAGGGAAAAACTGACTGGTCTCAGAGCCTCCTTAATTTGGAATAGGATATTACACACTGCACTGAAGCACCCATTATGGCTCTATTCCTGCGTGTATCTATAAGCTCAGCAGAAGGTGATCTCCACTGCTCTGGCAGGAGGCACCCAGACACTATTCAGAGAAAGAACAAGTGCGTCCATGTCATTAATTGAGCTAAGAGAAGCAATCAGAAGTACAAAGTGGAGATCTCAATTCTTAGGGAGAGGCTGAATTAAATTTCCGAATACTCTAATAAGTATCTGGGGAGCTGCAGGAAACTATTATGCAATATAATTTTATCTACAGGATTCATTTTCATGCAAACACATCAAAGAGTTATTTTCTTAGCTGACATCATAACAGCCCTATCAAAAAGAGCATGTTAGCTCTGCCTGAAAGATATAAAGGAACAGTCTTCAATCCATGACTTGTAGTCAATGTACCGGCCAAAGACCCTCTGCAATGTTGCTGATAGCCAAGCACACTATCTCATACCCACTGAGCAGTGGGGCAGTGAAGACTGGGATCCCAATCAAGAGTCATTTTCCTTCTTTCATGATGTGCACAACACCTCCCAGAAATGTGTGCATGAGAATATCTGCTTTACAAAAGGCAAGACCTGATGATAGGAAGGTAATACAGAACTAGATAGAACCAAAAAAAGAGAGCTGAAAAATTAAACAGTGCCACGAAGGGCTTCAAAACTTAGTTATAAACAGTGTTATTTATTAATAAAAATCTAAGAAGCTTTACCACATCTGACATTCTTTAAAGAGTTTTAAAAAAATACTAACCACAGTTCCACAAAGAACTCAAATTCATCTTGAGTCTACTTCATTCAGATTTGAAGAAAATAATCTTATACAAACCCAAAAGGCTGGTGACTAACATTAATACACTGATCATCAGGATGCTCACAGCAGCTGTTACTGGCTATGGATGTAATTCAGTGTTTCCTCTTCCCATCCTATTGCACTGATGATGTGCTGGCAGAAGCTGTATTTTATACTTCAGCTTTCCTAGAAAAGCACAACTGCACCTTAGGACTAAACCTGCGATCATCCTGAAGTCAGTAGCAAAGCTCTTGTTAGAATCATAGACCTTTTCAAGATCATCAATTCCAACTATTAACCTAGCATTACAAATAGGACTAGAATTTCACAGTAGGAGTTATCGTATGGAGAGATATCTTAATCCTTTATTTCTTATCTCTCTAGGGAAAATTTATTTTCACTTTTGCAAAATCTTAATATAAAATGCAATACCAACACATAAAAACCTTGACCACTAAAAGACAATGCATCTCATCTTCTGCCTTCCAAAGACACATTCACCACTCACATTCAGCTGTCATAGAAACAATGGTGAAAGTAACGCCTGTCTCAGATGAAGGGATTCAGTCAAGGTTCAAGGATCCTAGGGAAGCAAAGAGAACATACTATGCTATCAGATTACTTGGAATTCATGTACTTAATAAAGCTCACAGACCTCAGGAACAGCCAAAATATTTGTTTCATTGCCAAAAAGCTTAACCTTAAACCACTAATATCAGTCATAAGACTCACATGGATAACTTTGTACACAATTTGCATTTTTTTCCACAGAAAGTCCTACCCAATTTTTCTATCAGACAATTCCATTTCAGGTAGTAAGGGTTAGTGCCTAGTAACACACAGGGCTCTTTTAGCTGCTTGCATGCTAACAACCAGTATAATTGTGCCTAGCTTTTTATTTTAAATGGAGACTACCTGCTTCCCATAACAATGGTACTTCGTTAGAGGACCTATTCCATCATGATTTATATGATACCTATGCAAGTTCCCAATGGGAGTTGTACTTTGAATAATAAATGTAACTTCTTTGTTCCATACAGATTTTGTGCTAGTTCTATCTCCTTTTCGCTTATTCTAGTCACTATTTTGATCTTCTTTTTGATGATAGTACCACAGTACACTCATAAATTCATATGCCAAGTTATTAAAAAGTAAAAAAAAAAAAAAATCCAAAGAAGTTGTGAAATACCCTGTAAAACTTGTTCCAAATTAAGTTTTTAGACCCTCAAGGGCAAAGGATAATCCATGGTCAACTGCACATACTCATTTATTTACAATACACAGAGAAACAAACAAAATAGCAGCAAGACATTCCTGCACATTAGTTTATTTTTTCCATTCTATGTTTTTATGTATTTCTATATTGTTTCCTGACCATGCCTCAGGCACGCATACAGCAACACAACTGCTGTCTCTGCAGTTCTACGATTCTGTCTATGTAGAGCTGGGAAGAAGCGAGTCAACTGCTTTGTTTTGGAATTCTTATTTTGTTTTACACACACGTGCACACAAACATGGGTACTTATGTTCCTTATCTCTAGTTTCTGAGACAGAGCTGAACTGTTTCCAGAGAAAACTCTGTTCTCACATGGTCAATTTTGCTATTACTCTGGAAAGATCCATTGTTTTAGATGACCTATGTTTCATTTCTGAGCTTTAGTAGATCCCTTAAATACTCCAAATCTCATTCTTGGAGTGCCTAAAGAAAATAGAGCAGAATACTGATATCAACTTATTATTCTTTGAATAGGTAGAGCAAAGAACAGAAGTCAGATGGGCTGTATCCTTCACCTCTGAGAATACACAGCATCATTTTGTGGTAGCTACAAGTCTTAGGTACCAAAGTTACTGCTATGTGCGTTATTGTATCGCCCTCGCTCTAACCCAACCGTGAACTAACAATGAATGAGACGAGATGATTATTCACCAGGATGGGACAATTTCTTACACAACGTCATAACCAATTACAGTTAAGCAGCAGGACTGAATTCGAGGATTGTAGCCACACCTTTTTTGCTGATGTGACAGCTACAAAACATCCAGGTTGTTTGGGAAGGCTTTGTTTAATACATGGCTTTAGTGGACCTTTATTAAGGTGGTCATCTTACCGTGGCTCTTGTTATTTGATCCCGATATTTAACTATGGCAAACTGTTTACAGGATAGCTTCTTGGCGTGGGATTCAACAACATGAAAGCCAAGACTACATAGAGATTTTTTGGGGGCAAAGATATGATTCCTCTTTTACAGAAGCTTTCAATTTCCAGTACTG
The DNA here is from genome assembly GCF_003031625.1 of Empidonax traillii. Classification (NCBI taxonomy): domain Eukaryota; kingdom Metazoa; phylum Chordata; class Aves; order Passeriformes; family Tyrannidae; genus Empidonax; species Empidonax traillii. The sequence continues at coordinate 3,129,930 of NW_020955226.1, forward strand.
TCTAGCCCTTCTAACTTCAGGTGGGAAAGGGTAAGGAATGGTATAGAGCAGTGGAAAAAAAAAAACCCACCTGGGGACCAGAGGAATAATTGAAGCTAGCACACATTCAGAATAACTCAGGAGATCCCAGGCTCTGGCTCAGAAGAGCAATTGCACGGCTATTGCAAAGTCCCCCTAAAGAGAGTGTGAGTGCAGAGTTCACAAAGACATTAGCTGTCTCCTGCTTTTCCAGATCAGAACAAAATCATCACCCTCCCTTAATGCAGACAAGTAGTTACTGCTATGAATAAACTCAAAAATGCTACTTACAATCTGATGTGTCTAATTCTGGGTATATTAATGTAGGATATTAAATCCTCAATTTCTGTTACTTATTTGGTATTTTTCCACAAAGCACTTCTCAGTGTAATTCAGAAACCAGATTAATGTCTGATTTCATTTTGATTTTGCTTTTGCACAAAAATCATAAACAAATCCCAAAACATTACAGGCTTCAGGCACCTTGTTAAATACTACCTTGCCCATAAAGACTCTGTACCTGAGAGAACTCACAAAAAAGCTGAAACAGAAAAGGACTGAAATAAGTGTATTATGTAGAGGTCCCACATATACAGCAGGATTTCTCATATACTTCTAATACAGTGTTTTGTGTAATCCCCAAGGCAAAACTTCTCATGACCACTATCTGCAGGAAGAATTTACTGTCAACACAGAGGATACGCTAAAGGAACAAAATGAGCTCAGTCCACATTCACACCAACCCCACAGCTCCTTAAGACACTCATTTTCAAAGTGGTTTGTTTTTTTCTTTTTTTTTTCAGTAAAATGAGCATTGTTTCAAGTTCCTTTATGGCAGGTCAGTAGAATTAAAATGAAGGCAGGCTTGCTCACCACTCAGAGCACTTGCCTTCTTTTTAATTTCTCATGGGAATGAAAAGTATATTCAGCTTTTCTTCCTTCAGCTCCACACTCTCTACCCTTATAGAAGATTACTGAAACATGAACTTGAGAAGGCTGTTTCAAGCAGAAGCATGTTCCTATGTAAGGGAATGATGTTAATTCCTGTCACTCTGAACATCCAAGTGAGATTGTTGTTAAAGCTGCTTCTAAAGGACCAAGGGAATATGTGCCATTCAGTTCAATGACTTTCATCACCTCTATTAGACTAAACATAAATGTAATATTGCCAAGCCAGATTCCAAAGGTTAGTCTTTCATTTAGGCAAAATACTGGAAATGCAAAAGCTGTGTAGCATTTACAGGAATCTAACATGGATTCAATAAACCAATTGAACACAAAAGGAACATCCTTTCTAAATGCAAATTATTCAGGTGCAGTTTGAGTTCCTTAAAGGTTACTCTTCATTCTCTCTCCTCATCTAATAAATGACAATACAGAACAGCTTAGTTTCCTCTTCAAACTTTTTTGTATTAAGTCATTCTGCTGCTTCTATTACAGGCCTTCTCTGTATGAAGCAGATATAGACTCTGGACTGCTTCTGTCCTGTGACTGCTCAACACCGACATTACCATTTTACTAAAGCACTTCTGAGAAGAACTTAAAAAAGAATTTAAAAACCAAGTCTAACAACACAGCAATGTACAAGCTGCAACATTTTTTCTTTCCTTTTCATTTTGCCAAAAGATTTTACATTTTCCTATATGGAAGAGTAAAATCACAAATATCAAGACGGTCCCAGAAAATGCAGCCCAACAACTCTTGATACTACACTCGTCAAAGTGTCAACAGATCTACCTGAACAGCTATGCACAGTAGCTCCAGATCTGAATATGAAATTTCTTTATGATGAGATCTTGTCTTTTGTGAAGCCTGGGGCCAACCTTTTACTTGGTTCCTGTGGGTCAGAACAATATTTGTTAACCAATTTTGAGGCAGGGTCTTAGGAATCACATGAAAGAAAACATGTTATATTATATTATTACTATATTATGTCATATTAGAGATGGTCTATCCAAGAAGAACTATATTTGTGCACAAATTAAATGCCGCATAACAATAGCCACTAACTAGGAAGCTGCTGTGGGCCCTCTGTGGCATTGCACATTCATTAGAGAAATTTGCAAGTATATTTTATAAACAAAATTTGCCTTTTCTATGGAAATTTAATTTCATCACAACTCGCATAGCAGCATTGTCAGAATTAACAGGGGTGAGTGAAACCTCAGAGCCTTCATATGAAGAAAAAGACTGATTGAAAATGGCATTGATTTCCCCAAGAAAACAAAAAGTGAATGATACTACTGGGAACTACTGCTACCTCACTGTTAAAGACAGAGGGGAGTCACTTCCACTGGAGAAAGAAGCACTAGCTGTTTTTTGGTACAGGAAATGTTTTGCATTTTCCATGTTTCCTTTCACATAAGATTCAAATGAGACACAGCAACTGGTCACATGATGTTAAGAGTTTAAGCTGAAATTGTGGCCGTATTTTACACAGTCAATAATTCAGTTCATATTTCTGTCTCAGCTGTATTCTGTATTTTTTTAATTGTTCCAAGGTCTCATCCATTATATATTAATGGTACCATGCATGATATAACTAGTCTTTTTAATGTTGTAGGTAGAAAATAGACAAATAACAGTAAGAAATTCAATTAAGAAGAAGAGACACATTCTGGTTTTGATTCTGTGCAAAGATAGCACCCAAAATAAAGAGAATGACAATAAAGACTGGTAATAAAGTTCCAAATGAATACCTCAGCATACCATGCATAACTGAAAGAAGGATTCAGTCCTCTCCAGAGAACATGCTAGAAAGTCCTGATAAAATGGACTTCCATGTACTGATAAAAAACATTTACTGATTTTTCTCCTAGTGGAATAAACCGTGACTTTCTTGCTTTTTTTATATCTATCATAGGCAGCAGAAACACACTTGGAGGTCATGTATTTCGCTTTTGTCTTCTGGAGCCCAGAGACCTTGACTCCACCTACTGCTGCTGAGAAACTCCGTGAGAGCAACAGACAAGATGGCTATGGCCAAGGGCAGCCCTTTTAAGACAAGTGTCAGAGCAGTCCTCCACCCTAGTTTAATTAGAAAAAGATTTTTCTCATCATGCTGCTGCAATACTGTCAAGGAACTCCATTTTGTTGTAAAATCATGTCTTAGTCGTGTTGGAAGGAAACCAATAAAATTATTTTTGATCTAGAAGCAAATAAAAACCAATCTTTTCAAAATTTAACATGAGTTGCTAACTTGTGGTTTTATAACTCACGCATGGCTGACTAACTTTTAAAACCTCAAACTTTTAAGTTCTCATAGAAAATGAGGGCAGAGTCTCATTTTGAAGCTCACATCTTATAGTAAGGTAATGACTTTTTTTTTTTGACTGATGAATCAGCTGCACATGAACTGCCACTGTACAAAAGCACGGCATGTTGGATGCTATGGCTAGAACTTTGTCGCTTAACACAGTCACAGGTTTTTTGCACCCTATTAAGAGTTTTCTTCCCAGCTATTTCAGTTACAAAAATAGCTCTTAAAACATACTGTACATACTCGGGATGAAAATTTGACACAAAATTTCAAGAAAAAAACCATATTTTTCCTCAACACAGTCTTTCCTCTGCTACCATCCACTCACTAGATATTCTTTCCCTAATTCAGAGTCACCAAGAGTTTTGCCTGCTTGCACTGTAAGCAATCTAAATAATGAAGCATTTTCTTCACTCAAAGCAGAGCCAGGCACTGGCACCCCTGGGTCATACCTGGCCTGCCAGAACAATACCTGTTGGACATCACAGACTGCTGAAGGACTCAGTTTCCTGGAAGAGACACTGGTAGCTGGGTGGGGAGATGGCCCCTGTGCTGCACATGCTCTGCAGCAGCAGATCCATACAGAGAGAACCAGGGGTGAGTCACAGCCCCTCGGTGGCACCAGCAGCTGCAGTCGCTGGGCCTGCCCCGGCAGAGCCACGACACCACAGTCGGCAGGGCACGTGTTTAGCCAAAGTGACACAACTGTTGACCAGGCAGGATTTCTCCCTTCCTGCCCCACATTTTCAGGTGGCAAAGCACTCAGCCAGCATTTCTTCAGCTGGGATCTATGCAGAAGGCACAGCAATGCTGTCAAAATAAAACACTGAATCACCCATGTAAAACCTTGCTTTTTTAAGAAGGAACTCCTACTGTGCAACACTGGATTACAAAAATACATCTACAGTGAAAGTGAAAATACATTTTTAAATTCTGATTCTCTGTCAAAGCACTTTGAATATCAAAGGTCCTATTGTAGCAAAGTTCCCAAACAAACAAACAAGCAAACCAAGCATGCAGAAGTTCATCAGAAATTAAAAAACCACCCCACCAACCAACTGAATGTTGGTATATTATATCAACTGCAAAGGTAATGTTAGTATAAATCTCTGATATTTATGCAGTGAACTGACAATTCCCAGTCAGACTCCCACAAACTCACATTCCTTACTCACTGAACACAATAGCTAAAATCCAATTGAAGAGTCAAAATTCACCCCTTCTAATCTTAACCTGAGCTTCCTTCCTTAATTTAGGTTGCTCTTATGCTCCGTCCTCTAAAGTCTACTTGTTCCACCTCTTCTGCATAGAGCAAAGATACACAAGCTATCCTGAAAGAGTTCTGATGTTTAGCAGAGACTGAAACTTGTCACTCTTCTATTTTTCTTTGAAAAATTTTAAAATTTTAATTAATTGGTTTTTGTCATAGGAGCCACAGTTTGTCAGGAATACATGTAATACAAGCACAACTTTGGTTTTGATACAAGCCTATTATGAATTAAATCATTCATGTCACCAAAGCTGCACACGAATGTCCACTGTTCCCAGATTAGGGCTTTAAATGTTCACCTCTATATTTAGAAACCATAAACCAAATGGCCAGCTTTCCTGATGACTCAGCATCCATACTGACTGCAGAAGAATGTGGATCCCCAGCAGGCCCCTTGCATAAAAGTGCTTAGAAAGTCCGAACGTCAAAGTTACTGCTTACAGAGTTTTCCAGACTAAGAACAGAAAGACCCTTATTAATTTTTCTTTTACTTCTTGTCCCATATGACCATTTGTTTTAGGAAAAACTTAGAAGCAAACAGCCGTTCTCTTTTACTTTAAGTTAAATGCCTATTTAAAGAATTTGTTTTTTCTCATGCCTGGACCTTTCTTTAATTGGATGCCAGCCAATTTCCATTTCTCTACCTCCCAGTCTGCTGATGTTCTCTATGCTCTCATTTTATTTCTATACATACACACACATATACATATGTATATATGTATGTATATAATCTAAGCCCTTCAGGCTTATCGTTGACAATAACTGCTTTGTTGTGGTTTAGTTTTGTTTTGCTTTTAAATCAGGGAATACTGAAACACTTGGCAGCACCGTCAGAGATAAAAAAGGTCGCTCCAGGGTACCCCAGGGAAAGTATGCACGTTCATTGCTGGTCTCACCAAGCAAGCTGGGCATGAAAACCAAGAAGCCTGAAGCTGTCACTGTTCATGTGGTTACACACGGTCACACATGCATATTTATGTTAAAATTTGTATTTATTCACTTTACAAATATAACCAGTAATACTCAGATAATGTAAGGAATATGTAAGCAATACTTACTTACACTCCCCACTTGAGAATCTCCAAAAGCTTTACTAACGTAAATCAGAAAGAAGGGTAGCTGGAAACAAGGATGTGAAAATTATATAAAGTATCCAAACCACACTATAGAGGTTTGTATAGTATACCTCTACTAAGAAATTTGCTGGTAACACATCAGATATAACTGTCCTATTCTTGATCTCACATAGGGAAGGAAAATCCACTGGAAAAAACAGTTAATATTTGCCTGCATTACCTTCAACAATTTTTTGCTTTCAAAGAGGGCCATTATGTTTGCTTTCTTTTTTAATCTGATGGACTGGTTTAGGAAAAGGAGAATGAACAATTGGAAAAAAGTGGAAGCCCAAAGCATAATATAAGTTTAGATTATGTTGCTTCACTAGTATTTCCTTAGAATCACAAACCAATATGCAAAATCTTTTGGTAATGACATAACACAATTTCCACGCAGGCTAAAAACACAGGAAAACATAAATATACATTTTTGCTTTCTGACAATGCATTAAAAAAGCCATTTTTTCCCCCCCCCTTTTTTTTTTTTTTTTTTTCCAATCATCACTTTGTTATTTTGGACTTCAAAGGTCTTTTAAGAATAGGTATACTTTCTCACAGGAACTTTTGCAAGTATTTGAGAGAGAAACATTACAAATACAAACATGCCTTAAGGATTTTATTGTAAATCACTTACTTTCATCTATCATACTTATCTGGTTGGTTGTTAAGAATCATACTACTTATTACCCATTACGGAATGTTGTAGGACAAAAAATTCCGAATATTCTAAAGGTATGTGAGCATCTTAAACCCAAACAAATGTCAGCCCTTAAACGAAGTATGAGTAGTGAACAAAGTATTTTTGTACTTCTATGTTTGCATTTTTATCTTTACAACAAATATTAAGCACTGTCCTGGTTCAACCCCAGCCAGCAACTAAACACCACAGAGCCAGTCGCTCACTTCCCACCAGTAGGATGGGAGAGAGGATCATGAGGGTAAAAGCGAGAGAACTCGTGGGCTGAGGTAAAGACAGTTCAATAAGTAAGGCAAAAACTGCGCACTCAAGCAAAGCCAAACAAGGCATTCATCCACCATCTCCCAAGGGCAGGCAAGTGCTTATCCATCTCCAGGACAACAGGGCTCTAGCAGACATAACGGTGACTTGGGAAGACAAATGCCGGCCCTCCAAATGTCCTCCTTCCTCCTTCTTCCCCCAGTTTTATTTGCTAAGCATGACATCATATGGTCTGTAATATCCCCTTAGTCAGTTGGAGTCAGGAGTCCTGGCTGTGCCCTCCCCCAGTTTCTTTGTACCCCCGGTGTCCTCACTAGTGGGGCAGCACAGAAGCAGAAAAGGCCTTGACAGGATGCAAGTGCTGCTCAGCTAACAAAACCCTCTCTGTATTATCAAACCGTTTTCAGCACAAATCTAAAACATACCACCACATCAGCCACTGTGAAGAAAATTAACCCTACCCCAGCCCAAACCAGAACAGGTGCCAGTTAATTTGGATTCCAATTGAGAGCAACTAGTCTATACCTTGACGACATTCTACAGACTTCAAGAGTCTTCTAGCCTAACAGTGACGTAAACAATGTTGGAAATTTAGGTCAAAGATTCAAAGAGTATTTTTTTCTTTCAGAATAACCCTGAGGCCTTTTACTAACATTGTTTCAAAGTAAAATAAATATTTACTGTTTCTGATACTCTGCCTCAAGCCAACTGATGCAAGGAGAAAAGAGTGTAGTTTAGTAGCTTGTTACATATCTTAAGTGTTATAATAATACTTGCATGCTTTGCAGACTGTGTACCATGCAGTTTCCTTTTCCATGTGCTTTCATTTGTAATAAAATATTTATATGCAAAAGAAAAAGAAACTAAACTCAAGGTTGTTCTTGGATATATTGATTCCTCATAAACTTCAGTAAAATAAAATGTAGACTTATTGCCAGGATAATTTAGTTCTTCTTTCCTTGTATAAGCTAGCTTGGACTGTTTCCAATTTAAAAACCAAACCTTTTTTCAGAGTTTGGTAACTATCACTGAGGGTTTATTCAGTACACTGATATTCAGTCTTGAATAAAAACATGAAATGTTTATCTAAGATCATGAGTGCATTTGTCATAATTTGTATCTCAAAGAAAGTCATGGTCACTGACAATTACAGTTTTGTCACACTACCTTTTCTTAACACAAACATCTTTGGTTATTAGATCACAAAAATTTCAAAAGGATTAAATGACTGACTTTGAACAGCATTGTGTGCCATCTCTGGGTTTAGCTCAGCCTGTATGTAAACAGGCTTAGCATTGTCATTGAGAATTACACCCATTTATGCCAGGGATTAACATGCCAGAGTCTCTTCCTCTGAAATCACAGCTCCATTCTAAAGATGCAGCTTCTCGCTGCTGTTATTTTCTTTTCAAGTAAATGCACAGTTAACTACAGGCTGCACTGGTAGGTTGCAGGGATGGAGATTAAACCTGAAATGAGCACAGAAGATTTAACTCTGCTCCACTTCAGAGTAAAAACTGTTTCTCTGAGGGATTGTCACCCACATGCAAGTGTTGGAGTGCAAACCTCCTCCTTGAAATGCCTCACACTGCCTTTTCACTTCTCCACCCACCACTCGTTCTCATACTCTCACTGTTGAGTGTAATCAATGTCACTGGAAGATAAGCTGCCCAATTCCTCAGAACGACATCTGACTACTGTGCTTAATAGGGAATGTAGCAAACAGTCATTAAAAATGGCAAAGCTTTTCCTAGTGTAGAATAAAAGACGTGTGGTAAGTTCAGATTCTCTAACCCCATCTGCTAAATCCTACACTACACAACAACCCTTTTATTCAAGTTCAAGGATGCAACTCCTCCATTTAAAGAGCACTTGTTACCTCAGAGGAAATGGAGGCTAAAGTGTGCCTGACACTAAAGAAAGAAAAAATTAATGTTGGCTCTGCAATGAAACCCTCCAAAACAGCCAGTCTCACCCAAGCATAATAAATCAATTGTGTGCTCTTTTAGCAAACCAATTACTTTTATTCTTTGGCTTTTAGCTTGTCCACGTGCCAGTTTACAGTCCTATGTGACAGGGAAGTGTGGTAAGACTGATGTCTCTCTTCCTTTCTCAGGCACTGTGCTGAATTTGTCATTCTATATAAAATACTAACTGCTTAGCATTGCTACAGGACTACATGTCATACCCATTGGTATGTTCTCTTTTTTTCCTACCTTTTTCCCTTCTATCCTTTCTTAATTCAGTAACTGTGTCTATTAGACCCATTCTGTATTCAGGCTTGTTCTCCAGTGCTACTGCTGAGCAATGTTAGGGTCTTAAAAAAGGTAATGAGAAAGGTTTTAGGATTGTTGTTTGGTTTTGATTTTTTTTGGTGGATTGTGTTTGTTTGGTTTTTTTTAACTGGAGGTATTTTAAAATCTCTAACAGTAAATATGCGAATTTTCCCCTTCACACATATAAAAATAAAAATGGAAAAATCTAATACAACTCATTTTTGGTAACTCACCAATCTTTTAGCCTAACGAACGTTGTGGTTCCTTGTGTTTTTAGAGGGCACGTTGAATACATTTATCAGTGTAGGTTTGTTGCCTGCCAATTTGATTAATTTACCTTGGTTTTTGTACAATGTAAAGGTATAAACTAGACCTTCTAAATACTAAAATGTAACATTATACGTCATTCTCACATTGTCTATCATTCATTTCCCTAACCTGTCCTCATATGAAAATTCCTAGACACATGAAAAAATGCCACTATCTATTTTTACTGCATTTTTTTTCCTAGCTGAACAGGACACACTATAGAAAAGACTATTCACTGGATTTAATGCAGTAGCTATAGAACATTCTATTTTTACACCATACTTACAAATTTTAACATTTTGGTTGTTTTTATAACTAGCAGCATACACTAAGTGTGTTTTTTTAATGAACTTAAAATTTCATTTAGTATCAATACACTAGGAAGAAATAATCTAGGAATGCCTAGATTATTCTTTAAATTAATTATTTATTAAATTGTATATCTCATCCATGGGTTTTAGCTATTATTAAGGTAATTCACTTGCTTTGTTAATCTTTCATGTTGCCTTCAAAATTGTAGTAACCCAATCAATAAAACATCCTCTGAAAATGAGACTATCTCATTGCTAAATTCTTTTTCACAATTGACAAGATATCTTTGATTAACATTACATATACAAAGCTTCAGAACATGGTTATCAGCTTTAATATTCTTGACCTACATTATACCTCAAATAAGCTAAATTTTCAGCCCCTTGGTAAGTGCTCCTCTGCAATTGTATTTTAAAATAATAAAACACATTCCATCTCTAAAATTATAAAACATATTCCATCTCTAAATTGTTGTAATCCCAGATAAAGCCTATCCTGCTATTTTCCTTTAAGTTTTCTTTCTAGTTTATACAAATTCGTTTTAAGTTCTGTTGAACAGATGCAAGTATAACAGCAACTGATACGGGGAGGCACTTCAATGGGATAATCTGCAGATATGATTGTGATTTAAATGGGACAACATCAGAACATACGGAGTAAATTTAATTGTTCTACCTTGATTGAACACAATCAGGATGCAGACACTTGTTATTCTTTTGTATGTGCTTCCCAGGAGGTTAGGAATGTTGCTTCTGTCACTATGGGGTTCTACTTGAGAGAAGGTAAAAACATTTTTCCCTAAGGAGAAAGCAGAAGCAGGTGTATCATACACTTGCCTGCACTGTTGCAAACGTGTGCATAGCACAAACTACAACAAATGAAACGTTCCATCATTGTAATGAATTGAAATACATTGTACACATATGGATGAAAGATAAAACCTGTAATATTCCACCAAGCTGTGAAAATTCAGTACCACTTGGGAGAATAAAAACTTTGAAGATACATCTTTCTATCTCCAATCCTAACATCCAGTTTGTTTACCCAGATTTCACCCTATTTCTGTGACAGATAGGCCCCTTTTTCTTCTTGCCTCCACCATTTCATCCCACTCATTTCTAGGCCTAGTGTCCTCACCCTGCCACACTGCCTCCTGTTACACATCTCCTCCATATATGGTGCCCATGGTTTTCTGTTCCTCAGTTCCCTGTTCAGTTCTGCATCTCGTTCTTTCTGGTGAGTCTATCCAAGCTTCCTTCTTACCCTAGTACCCAGAGGAAACACCCTTCTCTTGTCTGCCTCTGACCTGCATCTTCATTTTCCTCCCTTCCTACAACTACGGCTCTTGCTTTCAAATCAGATAAATTCTCCTTTTTTACTTGCTTGGTACTAGCAAAGGGTGAAGGATGATCACCCCAGAGTCCAATCCTTGTTCCAAACATGGAAAGAAGTCTACACATACTGAAAGGCAAAGTGACCTGTATTATTAACAACAGCAACGTTTAATATTTTTATAATATGTATAAAGGGTTTATTTCCAAGGTTGTTCAACCATCTCCCATGAAGACACTCAATGGAGAAGGAATAGTTTATATATGAATTGTTATCACTGACAGCATACTCATGTTCAAGGCTGGGTTGGATAGGTCTTTGACCAACCTGGTTTAGTGGAAGGTGTCCGTGCCTGCAGCAGGGTGGTTGGAACTACAGGATCTTCAAGGTTCCTTACAACCCAAACTGTTCTACAATCCTGATATTTGACTTAAAATAACTAAAAAAATGCACCCAACACCACTGTATATAATTTATCATCTTTATAATTCATTGCATTAACCCAACAACAAAAAGCAGACAGAAATAAAACTCTCTTGCTTCAATCCTAGCAATAACTCAGCCAGCAAACTTTACTGCAAATGTTTGTGTATGTAACTCCTGTGAAAACTGCTTAGATGTCCACTATGCACAGGAAAAGGGAAATAAGCCATATGTCAACAGGTCAAAGAGCACACCAGAGCACTGAATTAAGTTCACACCATAAATGAAAATGAAGTAGCAAAACTTACGTTAAGTGATTTCCACTGGTGTTTAATACAAATTTTGGTGGTGTTAGTTATAAATTTTTAGTAATTATTAAACAGCAGAATCAGGAGATTAGCTGAGCAGTTTCCAAGACAACAAACTTTTCCCTAGTGTTGCTAGAGTTTCTGCTGTCTCCTCATCAGACCTGCATTTTGGTTGTCCTTCGGAGTCTATGGATTTGTAGATATGGCACAAGCACTTGCCTTGGTTTTGCTGGGAAAAAACCCAACATTTTTTTATATGAGCTAATTGTTGTTGACTAGATACTTCAAAGTTAGTGTAGGAAAAAAGGTTGGTCGCTTTCTTTACTTTATAGCTGTCTTGCACTTGTTTCAAAACTAAGAAAGGTCTAGACCGATAAGTATCCTTTTCAAGTGGCCATGCACATAAATGTAATACAATACCAGTGGAGACGGGCAAAAAGTACAAACTACTGAGAAAGCAAGCCAAAGCCAATGAAGCCAAAGCCCAATTCTAACAAGATTACCTTTCTCTAATTGCCATTAGGAAGTCATGCTGAACAAAAAAAAAAACTAAAGAAAATTTGCAATTATAAATTGAAATGTTAAGTATTTATAGAATGTGTACTTCTATAAGTTAATTTCAGTACATATCTGAGTAAAGAAATAACTCCAGATGTTAAAAGTGAAACTTAAATCCTTTTTCTAGACTGGGCACACTTTGCTTGCAATAAACTAATTTCTTTTTTCCTCCAGAAATTAACAATAAGACATTTTAAACTGCATTTCCTATATAGTTTTCTGCACATTTTCTTTCTTTTGACAATACTGTAATATTAGTTTTACCAACTAATAATTTGAAAGTACTTAAAAAATATGTCCTTGATTAAGCTTTTTGAAAAGTGAAATGTCAGGATGCCAAATTACTGAAAGTCGTACTCAGATTCAGAAGTTCTTATTGGGAATGATCTTTTTCCATTTCCACTCCCCTTCTGTGAATCTTACAACTGTTCAGACAGCGGATATTCTACACTTATAAATAGTAGCTGATCTTATTACTTCTAAAGCAGGCACCATTACTCTCAAAGAGACAGCCAATACTCATGATGCAAATTGGGGAAGAGAAACAATCTCGCTTAAGGCCATTCAAAACTCAGGTTTTGGTTTCTTCTGATGTCACATTTTTGTTAAACTAACAACATAGCATATTAAAGCCTTGCCAGAATCAACATATCCTTGTGAGTGCCAAAGCAAATATTACTTTAGCCTCTACACATGGAAAATCTACGTCACATACATGAGTCAGACTGCATGATGCTGAAGAGCTTATCATCCCCCCCCCCCCCCCCCCCCCCCCCCCCGGAAAATTCTACGAGTGAAAATGATTTGTACTATACTAAGAGCTCTGTATATTCAGAAGTCACAACTATTAAACAGGGTAGCAACATAAATAAAATATAAGCAGATATTTATTCGTATTTCCTATGAAGATACTACAGTCTTTTAAGACTTAGGGTTTAAGCTGTGTTTTAACCTTTGATTTATACCACAAGAGTTTTATTGCTGGTTACAACAATGCCATTGCTAACCAAAGCTTCCTGAGTCTCTTAATTCATAAAACAGTGTCTTACGGGAGTTTAGAATACACCAAAGATGCAGGATCAGATCCTACCTTCCAACTCCCTTTCTTGTACCTTATTCTTGAAACAGATCTGGCTTTATGGAAATTAAGCAGGTCTCTCATCTTCGTTAAAGACGATGAAGCTACTTGGTATCCACTTTGGATAATGGTTTTTTCTACAAGACAATCAGTTCTACTTAGCTTAGCAGCTAACAACTTGCAAAGGAAAAAAAAAAATCAACAGTTGTCAGCTGTGACATGTTTACCCTCCAGACTAAAACAAAAGCAAGAAAAGACTTTGAGAGTGTCACTGTATTAATGGTACTCAAAGCTGCATGTTATCCATACCCTTCTTGAAATAAGAGATTTATTTTATTCATTCACCTGTTTCTTGTCTCCTCTCCTCCTTGTGGCTAAGTGATTTAAAATTACATTTAAATAGCAGAAGTGGCATCTTTAACTACTAGCTCAACAGCCTCAGTATCACATTCTGCATTTGAAAACAGTGTTTGCATTTTGTTTTTCTTCTTAAAAGCATTTGAAGTACTAGTGTAGTCCTGTCCTTTAGTCTATCTCCACCTGGTCAATGCAAAGAAAACACTGTGTTTTCTTTCTAATATTCAATCCCTAAGAAAGCAACTTCTATCTGTAAACAACAAAAATATCTCAGCTGCCAGGTAGATTACCATTTTAGTGTGATTACATTATCCCATAACAATAATAATAAAATGTACTCTGGACTACTGTTTTCGCTCCTCCCTCTAGCAAATCTAACATATCATAACAACGTTTGTATTTATCCAGACAAATATTAATAATGTTTTTCAGCACTGTTTTGGCATTCTGGTAATTCTTTTCTACATGAAACATGTTCAGCTTACAACCTACGCACTTTGAGTAGAATATATGTGTCACTAAGGTGTTACAGAAAGTTGAATTTGGAATGTTCCTCATGAGCATGTAGATGAAAAGTGGACACTTCAGCAGCATAAGTCAGTCACAGAGAAGGACACCAATCACTGACTAGTCTGATACGTGTGCGTGTCATATGCAGTTAGTGTGGAGTGATAACTAACACGCAGATCAGAAAGAGATTTTGTCTTCATTATTTATGCACCAAGAAATTTCCCCCCAAAGAGGAAATACAGTTGCAAGACACATAGTGGTTAAAAAACACATGACTTAGAAACTGACACAGTGCAGCCTGTAGTGACAGTGAGAAGAGATTCTCTAAATCTCTGAAACAATCATGCTTCAGCCTAAAACTTCTTACATATTGTGAATTTCAACAAGAATGAGATATATACTTACTGACTATTCCTATTCAAGGAAGCAGAATAGCACATATAAAGCAGAAGTGAGAAATGGCCATCCCCCCACCACCTCGTTCCCCAGATCTTTCTCACATATATTTATTTACAAAGAAAAGAAAGTCAGGGAAAAGGTTTTCGTTTTCAGTTCAATATATTTATTCTTTTCAGTGGCTAACACAACGTTTGCTGGAAATATACGTACTCCATTTTGCTTCAGTTTCTGGAGTTCATTTCTGTATTACATTTCTAGAGTGCAATTATTTATAAGGATGCCTTTTGGTGGTTTCTTCAGAATTATGCAGAGACAGCAACGGTTTCTGGAACTTGCTTTGTATCCAAACTCGCTGCATTTTCACTTTTTTCTTCCTGTTTACTTGTAACCGCCGATCAACTAAATTCTGTACTTCAGTTAATCCAGCCAAGTTGAACATGTTCCATACCTCATCTATTTTTTCATAAGAAGAATTATTGTAATTAAAAAAAAAAAAAAGGTCAATTGTAGAATGTAGCAATTAACAACCTTCAGTTCAACCAAAGATGGAACTAAATCTGTTTTGCAATTTGAAAGATCAAGGACACTGTCTCTATGAAGTCTTTTATTAGAAATTCATTCTCACAGCTCTTGATTTATATTGCAGTAAAAATTCTTATATTGAGGCCCAAACCACACTGGTTATTACTCATGGTATCCGTAGATACCCTTTCTTCAGAAGGTTCAATATGCCAGGGTTTAGTAAACAAATGCATGCCATTTGGTTACTGTTCACCTGTTATCCAGAAAAAGTTATTGCACCTGCAAATGACAACCCAGACTTTTATGCCTTAAATATATACATGTGTATATATAGATATATATACATATATATACATATATATGTGTATATATATACACACACACACACATATATATATATATATGTGTATATATATACACACACACATATATATATGTAATTAGCTCCTTCTTGTCAGTCATCACTGGAAAACCTTAAGGTTCTTTGTTCTTGAGGAAACATGAAACAAGACATTTAAAACCTGAGAAGGCTCTTTAAATTCAAGTGATTTTCTATATATATCCCAGATCTTTCTTCTCACTTCTAAAATTACTAAGGCTGGGATAAATCCTGATCCATCTCTATGGCTTACAGTGTAGGATGCAGAGGGTAAAAAGAAGAAGAAAAAAAAAGTATTGTGATGCCCACTTTCACAATTTCACAATATACCAGGCTAAGCTGTCTGCCAGCTGAACCAAGTGAGTGGACAGGCAAAGAGCAATAATATCCATAAGCAGGAACTGAAGTTTAGCTCCTGCATAAAGAGCAGCCTCACAGTTCAGATTCGCCAATATGGCAAAACAAAACATCAGAGCACTGCTACAAACTCTCTTTCCAAGCATGTTTATCTTGATTTTAAGAGAGAAATCATGTACGTATTTAAATAACAAAATTTAAGCATACCATTAGACACAGGAGGCTCAGATAAAGAGAAATTTCCAGTGATGTCTTTAAGCAATCTTGCAGGACCCCAAACACAACAAGCGTACACATAAAGGAAATTATTTTCTTACAAAAGTTAGCTTCAGTCTTTTTAAAAGCAGAGAATTAAAAAAAGCCAATAAAACCTTTCTTAAATTTTTGTTTAAAGATAAGCTTTTATAATTCAATCTTGAGAGAAATTTAACGCTTTCTATGAAAGTGTAACTTTCCATACCTTTGGTAAAGAAATATACTCTGGTTCCATCTCCTCGTACATAAAAATTTTCTGACAAGCAATGACCTAAGAAATTGGGACAGCAATGAAAGAGGACATGTCACTTTTTTTTTTTTCCCAAAAAGAGTTAAAATAAACAATGAACTACAAAGCCATTCAGGAATTACCTTTTTTAAACCGAAGTTGAGCTGTATCGTATCTTCCATAGTCTCGAAATAACAACATTCCTCCAGGTTTCAGTAGCTTAGCCAACCTATTTACAACCCCTTGCATCCTTAGAAAATAGATGGGATACTGGTGACATTTGCAAAAATAAGCAACCAAGTGTGCTGCCACAGACAGAAAAGGTAGCACCACCTAAGAATAAGAGACACTTCAAGATGGGTAGTTGTGCCCAGAATTACAGACTTGGCCAATATAAACTTTTGTGCACAAAGGAAAAAATGTACATGCACAAAAAGTGAAAGTGCTTTGAGGAATCTCATCTAGCAGAACTAGAAGATATTAATTATACAGCTTGAAGAAAGTTTAATACCTTCCAATTCTGTAACTAAATCTTAGAGGTGCCTTCTAGCAGAACGAAAGTGTGTTAAAAATTTACTACAAGAGTAGCACTTATCAAAAACTAAGCACAACAGCCTGAAGAGAAATCACAAAGTAACAATTTTCTGAACATAACTGTGTCCCTCTCACATACACTTTCCATCTTTCCCAAGTATGTAAGTTCTGCATCACAGTTCCCTTTGTTTTCTTTTTCATTTCTCACTTTCAAAGTTTCCAGAAAAAATGTATACTGAGCAAGGTGAATCTGGATCACATTTTCCTTTATGCAGTTATTTTAATTCTACAAGATGGCAGTAATAGAGTAACAAAACTTTGGAACGTGGGTCTCACAACTCAGATAATTACACGGAAATCTTTATGTGTGTATACACACACATGTGCACACAAAGGCTCCCATGTGCACACAAAGGCTCCCATGTCAGCCCTGAGGAGAAAAAAACCAACCAACAAACTACAAAAAACATCAAACGCATTCTTAAAAGACTCATAGGAAAAGACATACAGAAATTCTGACAGAACACCTGAACACTGCTTCTACAGGCAAAGTGATTGACTGAATGAAACACTTATTTTCCAATTTCTTCCTGGCAGCATCATGGCAGTCACAGAGGTCTAAAGTCTACTGCTTGAATTGTTTCTGAAATCTGGACCCTGGCTTTGCTTGACATGTGCTCATCTCTGAACAAACAGGAAGGAGCAGTATCATATATGGGAAAGGCTTTCTGTAAAGCTAATCATTAGTAACTTAGGCAGAGAAACAATTCTCAGACTTAGGCAAATACTGTTCTGTTTGCCAAGCCCATTTTAATGACATTCTTAGTGTAAATGTATTATCACACAAACAGCATGTATTTCCCTTCATATAATCCAGTTAAAGGAAAAGTCAAGCAGTTCAACTTATGCCCTCTTTTACGTTTTTCACATTAAAAAAGGGCATTTTCACAATCAGCCAGCCTTAACAGTCATCAAATTTGGTGCATTAGACATTGAGAGGCATTAGCAAAGGCTAACAGTACCCAACATAACAGTATACATGAAAATTAGATCAAATTTTCTTAATCCAAAGAAGTTAAAAAATTTTGGATGTACTTTGGTTTAAAAGGCCTGCCTGTAAGCATTTGTATGTGGCTAAATCAGCAACCTAAGTCTATATCAACATATTGTGAGCTCTTAAGTCATGAATGGTTGGTTTTGATCACTAAAAATAACTTCCTTCTAGAAGACTAGTAAGGTTTTTAATTTGCAGGGTTTTTGAATCCCTCACTTCTAATAGGGTTGGTTTTCAGTTACAATATACTCCTTGTATTTTGATGGAGTCTGGAGACTCACTAATGAATTAGCCTGACCGGCTTTTCTCTTGAAGAAAATGGAAAACAGCATTTAAAATACCTTGTTTTACACATACTGTAGCTTACTGAGTAATAAATTAAAGATTCATCATCTTCTTTTGCTATTCTTGAAAACCTCCAGTGAAAAGAGAGATTTAACCCATTTGCTTTGCCCTTTAGTCTTCATTTACCTGTCAGGATGAATAGTAGAGAGCACAAAGACAAGGAGAATGACATCCAGGATCTCATCTGGAAAAGGATAGGGTAAAGCATCATCACACACATCATGAACAAAGGCAGAACACCAGGCTGAATTGTAGGACGAATGTGACTGTCAGGAAAAAGATGAAAAGGGGCACAGAGAGAACAGTAGTAGTTAATACGTTTACTGTGACTCAAGAAACTTTTTTTCTTCAATTATTCCACATTGTAAAACATCTCATATAAAAGCCTATTCTGTCCAGTATCTTACTCAAGCTGAGAAGCAAGCTCACTGATGGTATTCATTCCTCTCTGCATACAGTAAGACTTTGTTCTTTGGAATATTGAAAACTTCAGTTAAAAGTTGTCAAAGCCATCACATTCTTTTTCATGAAGACGGCTTCCTGGCAGCCTCCTGAATTACAGGCTTATAAGGTACTCTAAAGCGAGCCTATGAATTACCTTTACCAGCTCCACTGCTCCTGAAGCAAAATCACAACAGTATAGAAAGGTTCCAGGTGTATTGCTAGGAAAACAAAACCAACATCAGTTAAAAAATTATTATTGTAAAAGATGAAAGTCTACATCAGTGTTCATGGAACTACAGAGGGCCCTTTGGGGTTCTCCACAGGTTTGATCGAGCATGCCTTATTGATGTCTAGCACACGGAAAGCCACAGAGGTTGTAATGAACCAACAGGGCAGACAAATTTGTAAGAATACCAACAGGCAGTTAGTATAAAAAGAATTAGAGCCTTGTCAGGGAGGAAGCAAAAAGGAAAAGAAAGAAGGTCACAGAGGGCTGTCAGGACTGATGACAATGTCCTGGTGTTGTAATGCAAAAATGCACGTTAATAGGTCACGTTTTCTTACAGAAGCGCTGCATTAAGTCTCTATCATCAGCCCATGCACGCAGTTTAATTAGCAGTATAATTTGGGCAGGGGTGGAGTATTGCAAAAATCATCCAGTTCTGTAGGTGTTTGGGTTTCCATGTGTCACCTCGCTGTGCTTTTGATTAGATTAAGTAGTTTTGGTTGTTTCCCTCCATTATCCCTTTTGTTTTGTAAGCCAGGATGAATAAGAATTTCCTGTAGCACTGTTTTTTCTTCCCTTCCCATCTAAGACTAAGCCAGCTGCAAATTTCCTTGTACCATTCATCAGATAATAGTAATTCTAGGAAGAGGGTTTTTTCGCCTCTGAAAAATTCACTTAATATAAACTGAACAAGCCACTCAAAACCCACTGAGGGATGACCTCATGATCAACTCATGATCAATTAATTTATTTTAAAAACATATTTGAGATTTTGGACGGATGGCTTCTTTAGAAGGGAATCAAACTCTGCCAGTGCCTGTAAGGTCTCACAGCTGAGTTAGACTTCTCCAAGGGCTCAACAGGAGAATGATTCTGGAACAAAATATACTCCATGCTCACTGCAGAGCAACACTTTATCAGCTCTGTGCCCATCATGAGAATTGATGATTTTAGCTATTTATTAAAGATAAGGAGAAGCAGCCAGGCTCTGAACCCAGCCAGTCCCTTGGGAAAGGTTACACTAATTTCCTAGTTTACATTTTAGAATGTTACTACTTTTTTTTTTTTGAAGAGCAGAATCGGAGCTATGTAGAAAGTCAACCTAAAACAAACACACAGATTGATCTGGATGGTGTTCTCCTGACACATTGCATTAAAAAGCCATAACCTAAATTTTAAGGGAGACAGGAGAAGGCAGATTTAAAAGTTATATTACAAACCTAAATGAAAAATTTTTTTGTAGCCAGGGTACACTCATGCTTGACATTGGCTTCTTTTTATACGCACATAAAAGGTAATTTCTGTATTATTAAATTCAGAGTAAAAGCAAGTGTTCTATAAAGCCAGGCCTACTAAAAGGTAGGAGATGTTTCCCCTCAGTCATATACAAGACAAATGAGGTAGTTGTTCAGTGTATCAACCAATGTGATTGACTGAAGGATTTGCATAAGAATAAAGATCACCAGGAAAAATACCCAATGAGTAGATTCTTAATTATCAGAAATGCCAATCTATGACTAATGCCTCCTGTGAGGAAAACATAAAAGTTTGTCTCATCTTTTCTAATACAGCTACAGGGTATCTTTTCCTATACAGTGCTACTTTTCAAAGTTTTCATATGAAACAGGGCTCCCCTTTCATTACATGCTGTCTAAAGTAAAGCATTTGCTGTGGGATGAAGATGCATTGCTAACACAGGTTTCGTGGATGACCCTGGTGCATCCCTTAATTCCTCCTGCTGTGTTTCCATATCTGCAAAATGGAGTGTTTTTGCATAGTGATGATACTAGCAATAAAAATTCAGTTACAGAATAATGAATTGTACTGTACTCAAGCTCTTGAAGGCAGGACTAAAAAGAAATCTCTTTCAACCCTTGATACATACATAGTCTTTCCAATAAAACCTTCCTGCCTACATGGATGGGAAGACAAGCTGTCATAACAGCTCTTTCTAAAACTGGAAGCTAAGTGGATTAAGATGTTTCAATGAATTAAGTAATGCAATACAGGACTTGTGCCTTCCCTGACACTAAAACCTGAGGCAACGTGACAAAGGACACCAGACAATTCAGAACAACGTGACTTCTTTCCAGTAGATCACATGCCATTATCTACTGTCTCTGATTTTGGCCTTTTTAAGAGATACTCAGAAGCTTTACAGTGACATGTAAGACAAGAGAATATTTTGCCTGTCTGAAATTAACTACAAGAATTCAACCTGAATGAACCTGAAGACAAAACTCTGTCAGCAGATACGGTCTCCCCAAGACCAGAGTTAAGCAATAGGAGAAGTATCATGTATATGATGCTACGAACATTATCTGCGGTCTGAACAGAGTAAGAATTTCAGGGCTGTAAAATGATCCACTCAACACTTTCTGCAGCACTGGTCTAGCACCAAAATTTAGCAGAAAATGAAGAAGATGAGAATACAACTCTCATATTTGAAAATCCAACACTACGTACCGTAGAACTTCCAAAATAGGAAAGACACTGTTTCCAGCTCCACAGCCAACCTAAAACCAGAAGAGAAAAAAAGTTAAAATAAATGAGTAAATATAACTGTTTTTGTTATTTTTGTCTTAAATTAGTTGGCACGTAGGACCCATTAAAGTTGAAGGTATGCTGGACAGAAAAGGTTTAAACAGCTCATACCACAGTTCTCAAATTATTTATGTTCTCAAATTATTTATGTTTCTCCTCAATGTCTTTCTAAAGTTGAGAGAATCTGTCTCTCAAACTGCATAAGAAAATGCAATATTCTTGTCCAATTTCACCATTTGGCAAGAATACGTCAAGTACTTGCGCTTTTAGACAAAGCAATATAAGTTTCCTTAGGAAACCAGAAACCCAACTTCCAATGACAGTGGAATCTGATTATCTAGTCCTGTTGTATTAGGGAGAAACTTTAAAGGAAAAACAAGGTCCACATGCTAGGTTTCTGTGAAAGTTTCTGCCATAAATGAATGTTGTATGTTAAACACTAAATGCTCACTGTCTTGATACTTACTAAGCATGTTTATTAGATTTTTGAGCAATTAAGTGGAGCTCTATATGATGAGTACAACTTTTGCAGGGCATTACCTCTAATATTCTGTAAGTGGCATCACTACCAGGGAAAGATTCTAGCCTGCCAAGTTCTTCTCCATAGTTTTTACCCTGAGGATTTTCACTAGGCGTTTCTGCTTGGATTTTATTATATACATATCCTTGTACAGCAGTAGAACCACCTCCATAATTTTTCTTCCAGTATTTTTCTCCTTCATCAAACATTTCATTTTTGTGTGAAAACCTGTTGGTACTATTTATTTTCCTGTGTTCTGAAGATCTTTCTTCTCTTTTCAATTCTTGTCTCTTTTCTTCTGGAAGAATTTCTGGAAATTCCAGAAATAGCCAATTACGATCCTTGAAAAAGTTATTTTTATGGGTCTTGTAAAATTCATTCCAATATTTACTGGCTTCTCTTTCATATTTATCTGAAATTAAAAGAGAACAAAACCTTGGTGAATATGAGTTTAGCTACAAAATAAAGCAACATGGAATTTAGATCTCAAATATACATAAAAATCCATAGTTCCACAGATTGTACTTTTATATTAAAACATACAGATTTTGGATTTACCTTAATATGTGCTCAAAATTATTCCTATGAAGGTTTAATTACATTTTATGTCACTTAGGAAGGGGCAGACAGGCTTTCTGCATCACTTTTTTTAATACAGTGACATACAGCAGCACCAAAACATGCAGTCTCAAGATTCTTAGACAAACTTTTGTTTGTCTCACATTATAAAAGCAATGCATCCTTTCAATTATTTAAAAAATACTAAATGGAAATTAATTTTATATTTTAGGAAATTCTGTGATCAATTGCAAATTTGTTGGCAGCTAATTACCTCTTAATAAGCCCCAGCAAGTAGAAATCCAGTTCTGTGAACATGAGTGAGAGATGCTCCTGCATAGCACATAGACACTAATTCATGCTTAACCATTCAACAAGACAGTCAGAAGGAACATACTGGCTTTCTTACTTTCACAACACTTCAGAGTTTTACAATAGAGCTTTGTGCTAACTTTTAATTCGCAAAAGATTCTAACTGAATGTTAGAATGTAAAAGAATAGGACAGGGAGGGATTTCACTCAGTCAGGGAATTCACACCCCTTCTCCACAAAGACCTCTCCAACTTATTCTTAAAATACCACCTTTCATATAGGTCTAACAACTCTCTTCAGTAATATGTTACAGTCCTTAACTTTCAATGTAGTTAGAAATCTTTTCCACTACCTAACTCTAATTTCTGTATTGTAATTAGGTCCAGCGATTCTTGTCCCATTAACCAAGTACATAAACCAGAGATTACTCCCTTTTCTCTTTGTGACACCTATTTACATATTTGAAGTGCTTTACTATGTCTCCCATTAAACCTCATTCTAGAAATCTCTCTTCTTTTCTCAATACAACTCACGATTTTTAGACTTTTAAAAATTTTTATTTGTCCTCTCTATATTCTTTCCAACTGATTTACTGCTTTTCAGTGCTGTATTCTGGTAAAGGCATTATCAATGCAGAGCAAAAAGAGTATTTTACAAGGCTCAGAGGCTGTAATCCTGTTTATAACTCCCAGTTTGCCATTTTGCAACAGCATGACACTGCTGATTCAGCTAGTGATTCACCACAACCCTCAGATCTTCTTCTGCAAAATGACTACCTAGCCAATTGTTCCAGAGTCTAGTATTTTTTCAAGGAATTATTCCGAAGCGCAGTATTCTGCATTTATTTTTAGCAAACTTATATATTTCAAATTCTTTTTTTCCCCCATTTGTCCAGATCTTTCTGAATCTTAATCCTGTCCTTCACCATACTTGAAACATCTCTTCACTTAATATCATCTTCAAGACTGCGATTTCCTGAGGTCACTAATGAAAATACCAAGCAGAACTGGACACAGAATAAAACAGTCCTCACCCAGCACAGCCTTCTGTTCTGAAAGGCTCTCTCTAGGCATTCACTCACCCAAAAGCAGTTTCATTAGCTCTCGCTTGCCTAACTTGCTTATGAAAATGTCAAACAAAGCAAGTCAGAAGCCTGACTAAGGATAAACTTCAGGACGTCTGCTGTTTTTCCCTTATCCCCAGGGCTTGTAACCTTCTCCAAGAAGGAAATTAGCTTGATTTTACATGATTTATTCTTGAAAAAATATTTGTTGGCCAGTATTCATCTCCTTTGTTCTTTCAAACCCAGTGTCTGCAAGCTCTGGATGTACTCTTCCAGTATTTTTCCAGGAACTGAAACTAATTATCTGACTCTTCTTTTTTTCCCACCTCCCTTTTTTAAAAAAGTAAATATTCTCTTTTCTGCTTTTCCAGTCATCCATGTACTCTATGGATGTACTTTGTAACCTGTTCTTTCTCAGTTCCAGAACAAGATCTTTCCTCCTTCTTACCAGCACTAATTGTGCTAGCCACTGGACTGCAGCTAACCCTTTCAAAGGCAGGCTGATAAAAAGATAAGAATTACAGCTTTTTCAATGTCTCTTTTGTTGATGGTTTTCCCTTCCTTATTCCCCCTAAGTACCAAAGTAAATCTTTTTTCTTGGGTTTCTTCCTCCTCATTCTCGAGCATTTACAAAATTATCTTGTTACCTCTGACATCTCTTGCAAACTGTAGATCATATAATGTGTTGCCTTTTTTATTTTGTCCCCACTCACACTGACCCATTAATTTTTTCAATAAAAAATGCACGGAGTAAATATATGGTGCATTTCTCCTACTACTCTCATTTAAATCTTATCATATTATTTCCCAAGAATTATTATTAGAGGCACAGACAGGCAGTAGGAAGCGGGAAGGAGGTGGCAGTATGCCTTGTCCTAGAAATCTGCATAATATTTTAAAATTAACATTTAATACATCCAATTGTATTATTAAAGGGCAAGACCCGGCCATGCAGAGTAATTGTACAGACTTGTTATAATGTAAGTTCATTTTTATAATGTAAGTTCAGTTGATTGAGGTCGTATATATCAGATTTCAGCAGTGTAAGTTGCACATTCATAGATTGTTCAACATCAGTATAAAAACAAAAACCTCTTCCAGTCAAAAGGTTTTTAAATCATTATCACCCCTTGTTACTGTCATTACTTTTCTACAAGCCTGCTCAGACCCCCGTACTTAAATTCACATCAAGTTTTCCAGATTTCAGAAATGAAAGAAAGCAATACCAAAAGTCAGCCTTTCAAACTGTATTAGTATGGAATTACATGGGTTCAAGTGAAAGAACACTTCACTTTGCATCGTTTCACTGGTCACTCCTGCACCACTGTGTAATAGCTATGCATGCAGTATTATTATCACATTTTTGCTTCATTTTGTATATTTAGGTAGTCTACCTACTAAATTTTCCAAAGCATGTAAAAATGACAAAACTAAAAAACACATAAACTTCCAAGTAAAAAAAAAAAAAAATCCCTTACTTTGTCAATTGATGTTTCTCCTTAACAGAATCTTCCAACACTAGCAAGCATGCCTTAGAAGAAGCTAGACACACTAATCAGTAAATCAAATTCCTAAAAGTAGTATCATGAGTTCATTCAACTTAACATCTCTTGCCTTAAAAAGGCTCACCAGAACTATTCTATTTTAGTGATATAATAGTACTGTTGAAATCTGTCTTGTCTTTTCCCCCATACTGGAGTTTTCAAGGCCCCCAAAGAACCTGCTCGTTAGCTTCGGTCTGGTTCATTGTTTACACAAATAGGCCAAAATGTACTTCCACTTGCAGAATGAAGCTGAAGCTTTCTGAAGGAACACTATCAGCACTGCTTACCTATTCAAATTCTAAACAGAGGGGCATTCATAGGAAATGTCCTTGGATTCTTGTATTTCTTGGCAATAGACAAATGCCTGATTATTCCATTTCTCACCAGCACAAACTAAGTTCTAACTGATTGTAGATGAAGAATTAAAGGTTCCACGAGCTACATGGTCACACAGCTTACTTTTCAATTATGAGCTCTTTTTCAGTTTTTTATACAAACCAAAGGAAAATATTAGATGTAATTTTTGAAAAACAAACATTGTACTTAGATAAAAAATGTGAGAGGTAACAGAAAAAGGCAGGCTGACAATCCCAGAGCATTCAAGGTGATGAAGGGCACAAATTCAAGGCACGTTCTCAGGTAATTCAAATAAACTCCAACATGTGCCTTAGTTATATCAATGAAACTCAGCACGGGATCATAATGACACTATCTAATTTGACAGATTCAAGACATGCTAAGTAAACTGAGGCCCAGGATATCCAAGTACTTGCTTTCAGAATATCTTTCTAACACTATAACAAATTAAGAATCCAGACTTCTATGATCTTATCAAGTTGATACTGCAGCTTTAGCACACATAACTACCTTAGAGTTTAGTCTATGGTTTAGTTTGAAGTTTGAACCTAGAGCTATCACTCTTCAGAAACTCAGAATACATTAAATTTCCCATCTGAAGACAGGCACAAATTTCGTTAATCATTTACAGTGCAAACTCAACCTTCCACACAAAGTGAACACTCTGCCTCCTGAAGCACTCCCAGTTCAGCCTGGCAAAGACAGCAAGGTGGGACCAGTTGGGACCAGTGCAACTTCCATGGCACTTCACTGAAATACAGTGCAATGCACAAACACAAGCTCTCTAAATAGTCTACTGATCATTAAAAAGCATTTGAATATTGTACATGAACTTTCATCCCCAGCACCATAGCTGGATGCAAATTCATTCCTCTGATTCTGTAAAAGGCTCGTGTAGTAGTTTTATTCTGAAGAACTGCAAAAGGAGTCAGAACAACAGTACCATACTGATGTACTTCTTTTATAGAGAGCCTATTGCTCCCCAACTGTGAAACTGTTCAAATAAGTAACTGAATTGCTAGAAAAACACACTTTGAGATCTTTTGAGGCAACAAAGGGAAAAAAACCCAAACCAAACAAGAAAATTTAGACAAGAGAATGTAGAAATAAAAAGGGTGTTCCTAGATTCTAAAGCAATTTAAATGTTTTCATAAACAGCATTAAAATAAGAATTTTCATGCCTTTAGGAATTTTTTACCTTGATCTTCCCATTGAACTTTCACAAGTGAGTTCTCTGCTGCTTTTTTCTTGGCACTCTCCTCTTCTTCTTGCGACCACTGCATGTGGTCCCTGAGAAAGGCAGATGAAGAACAAGCTTTTTCATAGGATTTTCCATAATATTTTTTTCCAGGAAAAACAGTATCAAATTAGCTATATTGTCTCAAATAGTTTTTTTTTTTTGAGTGAAAGCAACTTCTCACATTACTAGTGTTTATGATGAAGAACTAAGGTCATTTAGCAAAGAAATCAGCTGTTCCTGACACAGTGAGCATAACCCACCTATACCACTGGAACCAGCGGAACTGATGAACAGGATTTTACTTATTTGGGGATTAGAGACGGGTAACATTTAAAAAAAACAATGAGACATTCATAAGAAAAGACAAGCAGTGCTACAATGGTTCCAAAGTTTATGCCCTCTCTATTTGTGTAAAGTGGTTAACTAAATGTTATGTTAATCAATTAAACGGTCACAGAACCAAGCCCAGGTCTGACACTGATGACTAAACTGCCTTCCCTGCAGATTCTGTGTTTGGATCAGGCCACAACGGGAAGTGCCCAAAAATGTGCTGCTGGCCATTCTTAAAAGCCAATCAGCTGTCCCTCCAAATCATCCAGTCTGAACAGATTAAATTCGATAATATAATTCAAGTAATCTATTAAATCCTAATCCTACTGAAATCAACTAACTGAAAGCCCATGACTAAAATTCCATTGGTTACTATGGGAAAAGAGACAAGGTGCCAACTTGGGAAGAGCTGATTGTCTCTAAAAGCTAATGAGCATCTTCCTGTTCCGTACCTGGTGACATATAGGTAATTTAATTCTTAGACCTTCACTGTTCCTCTTTGTTAATCGTGGGAGACTAATTGGTATGTATTTGTCTGCTTGCCTCAGACTTGATTTCCGCATCTCTACTGAAATATTTCTCATTATTGTCCCCAGCACGTTGCCTCTCCCCTTCCTGTATTTGTTCATATACCCAATGTTCCTGGGCAGTGTCATGGCTCTGACAGACGTGCTGCAGCAGAATAAACTGAACGACCAAAAGCATTGCTAGGCGGTCATCCTCTTGGAAAGACTTGCTTCCCTCACTGCTATCACCTTTTTTGACCTTGCCTATTCCAGCAAGCTGAAACCAAGGCCTATTCAGATGGCAAGAATTCACAGCCAACCCTTCTGACGGATGACTTGCTCTGGTATAATCTTCAGCTGATCAAATTTAATCTATCACTGTGTGTCTGTCAGAGCCCCTAAGGGTGCCTGAAGCCTTCCATCTTCAATGACCTTTTTTTCCCTTTTTTCCTTCCTTGGAAATTCATAAAGCTGAAGAAGGATCTTTTAGCTCCTTCCTAGAAATTTCTGTATGGTAGATCCCAAACAACATGACTGCAGCAGCACTTCCTGATCAAAATCTACAAAAGAGGAGACATAGCATGGTTCTTATGCAAACTATTTATATAGTTTGGATGCTTCAAATGAGGCAATACAAGCTGGTAGGAACACAGGACAATCCTAAACATGAAAGTGTTTAAATACAGAAGTGTTTTAAGCTGAACACTGACAGCAGCAAAGCAAGATATCCATTTTAACCACACCAGGAGCTGTTAACACGAGTAGGCCTGATATGAGATCAAACAATGCTGCTTTCAGTTCAGCTTATTCAACTTAGTCCTTTTCCACTAACTTGTTTGCTAACACAGGGTTTAATTATCTCTGTGATAACGTGAAAACTATGCCAATTACTAACCTGAATAGAAGCAGACATTTTTTGCTCCCGTGTTTAGCCTCATTCATTACTCCTCTCTCAAAATGACAGAAAAGCAACACAGCAAACATCTAAAGCATTAGTTCTCAAATTTAATTTGCTTAGTATGTCTAGCAGCAATGGTAGCAGCTCTTGGCTCTCTGCCAATTCACACACAGACAAAAAGAATGACAAAGCATGAAGTACCAAAGATGATGAGTGGAAAACAAAAGGATATCATCCATCAATGCTAGAGAAGATGAATATCTTATGCTCACCCTGCAGAATCTATTCAGCACTACCACCACTCATCCTAATCCCCCTTATCTCCCTAGTGAGAACCCTGCCAATTCAGTGAGCTTCAGATGCAAGGACCTACACCTCTTCAGAGCCAGGTTCTTGGTTTGTCAAGACCATCACAACTTCCACATACCTCTGCTTCAAACTCAGTTTCATCTGCTTTCCCTTCTGAGCTACACGGATTCATCTGCAGATCCATTTTCTGAACAACACTGTTTCTTTCACTCTCATTTTCACAACCCATCCCAACCACCTGCATCAAAGTTTGATAACTCTATCAGACTGTCACCCAAGGCTAGCAGGAAAAACTGAAGCTACACAAGATCAGCTTTTTGCAAGGAAATAAAAAAAAAAATAATAAAAAAAAAATAAAAAAAAATAAAACAAACCCAAACAACCAGAAAAACCACCCCCAAACTGAATTTCATTGAGATACAATGTTACAGAAAACGGATGGCCTTTTCCTAAAAGATTTATTAAAAAAGATTTTAAAATCTTTTCGTACCTTGATTACACAGTCTACATTTAAATCAGCATTTACACAGGTAAAGGATTTTTCCACCTAGCAGAAGGCACTAAGCCTGGAATATGTTGAAGAACTACACTGCATATACATTTATGAAACACAGAGATTAACTTTACACTCTTAACACAATAATCAGCCAGCTTCCAGCTTTCTTGGCCAAGGAATGTACGGAAGTACAGTTTACTCCAAATATGGCCTTAAGGTGGTAAGTGGCAAGTGTTGGGGACCATGGCTTGGGGACACTTAATTTAGAAAACACTAATAGGTGGCAGATCTAGTTACCTATCAGTTAAGTCCAAATTTAGAGACTAAAAAGAGTAACAAAGATACCAGTTTATTAACCAGAGGGCAATTTTCTGTGTCATATTTTTAAGACCTTTTTAATAATCAGAATTTGATTAGAGAATCTCTTGAAATAATTTAGATTAAAAAGCAAAGTGGACTAATTAACAAATAAAATGGACTACTAAAAAGAATAGCAATTAAAAAAAACAAACAAACAAAAAGCAAACAACAAACAGCAAGTTCAAACTTCATTTTAGAACACAAGCTTGTCCAGTAACTCCTCTGATGGCTGACAGCAGAGGATACCTCTGAGGAAACTGCAAGAATTGTAGATTAGTTCTATGAAGTAAGCTTAAGGTCTGAAACATGTTGTCTGTTACTTCTATGTTATGTTCCCCATTGGTTATTATTAGCCACTTCCAGTCCCTTTTTCTAATTTTGCTAAATCCTTGCTATCAAAAATAGTGACACAATTAAAATATACACTTAAAAATTATGTAGAAAGTAACTTCTTGTATAGTTTTTAAATTCACTACTTTTTATCAAATATTCCTTGGTTTTAAGTTATGAACTATAGAAGAAAAATTCCTGGTTTCCCCAATATGTTAGGTAGGTATTCTTCTACTTTCTAAACAGATTTAGATATTCTTCTATCCTACTAACACTTCCTGTATTACTTGCTGTTTTGTATTCATCTCCATTCCATGGTAAACAATCTTAGCCTTTTCAGTCTAATTTTTCCCACTGTGTTGACCAGCATTCTCCCTCTTTTCTGAGCACCCATTAATCACAAAAATACCTTTTAGAGATGGGGACGCACTGTTGCAAAAAAGGACAATTCTTATTCTTGTTAACATTTACACATTGATGTCTTCTCTGCTGTTACATCGCTTATATATGTTAAGATTCAATTTACTTGTTTTGATAATTGCACACTGTATGGAAATCTCTGCTGAATGATCTGTAACATCTTCTGTATACCTTTAGAAGAATAATTTACATGTTCCTTTCAAGGTGATGTCATTTTTAGACTAGGGCACTAATTCAGGATGTAACCTTATTGTACCTAACAAGTAACGTTCTGCCATTACGAATAACATGGACTATCTTAATACTACACTTTCTGTCTCTTAATTAATTACTGATCTATACAATATTTTGCATTTCATTCCTTGACTGTTTACTCAGCAGCTTTTTATGGAAGTCACTGAGGACTTGTTAAGTGTCCAATTACTTGTGACAATCCTAAGCATTCTCTGGTGCCCCCTTTACATGTCTTTCCTGGCAGTACCTTGTTTTATACACAGACACATCATTATTCATCGTAAACAGTAGATGAAATTATATGAAAATCAGCCTTGAAGAAACATCTCACCACATGTTATGCTCAAAGACCTTAGAAGGATCAGTTAAAATCCGTGATCCAAGTGGAACAGCTGGTCGTCTATTACTTTGGTGCCTGTGTTGCATCTTGCTTTTCCTCAGACATAAAGCAGGAAGCCTTGTAATGAAATTCATTTTGCTCAGAGACCTGAAAACACATTTAACTCAAATTACAATTTTGCTGTAACTTAATTGTTTATGTCGCTTACATGAGAAACGGGTCAAATCATCAAGCACCAGTATCAGTTTTAGTAATAATAATCTACTACAGTTCAATTTAAATGCTTTTCAGAAAAAAGCAACATCCCTTCAGTGCACTGAAAACCCAAAAAATCCCAAAGTAGGCTGGAATGAAACCAATTGAAGGACAAATTATTTGGTATTTCAAAATCCTATCAAGCAGGGGAAAGAAAAGCAATACACGCTAAAACAATAACCCAGGTCTGATATTGTACCTTTAGGAAGACAAGCAAGAAATGATCAGTAAAGAAACCACTTGTTCAAGTGGGTACATTCTGTCACCAAGATTGACTTTTTCACCTCACTCATCATCTTCAAAAGATTTTATTCTAGATCTGTGACTCTGGTTTTATGCTTTTAAATAGGAAATGAAAGATTTTTCAGAGTGTAAACATCACGCATCAGAAAACCTTCCAAAATTTCCCATACCTATTTAATGCTCTCTTTGAAATGAAGGGTCTTAAATGTTGAATTTCTACCAATGCAAATTATAAGGTGATTGAGATTTTTCTATTACGTGTATAATTCCGTTATACAGCTATATTTTACATTACTTGGAATTTCTTCATACAATATGAAATTTCAAATAATGAACGATAACAAGTGTGTGTAGCTCATACCAGCATTTTTTCTTGGGTTTTTATTTTCTTTTTTTTTTTTTTTTCATTTTCTCATTAATGTAGGCTTTCTACGAGATGAGTAAAATGAAATATACCTCCTATTACTACTTTTACTCTAATGTGCCTCTGTTCTTTTTTCCTTCAAATGCTCTGCATGACTTTCAAAATGATTCTTAGTCCTATTTTTTTCTGCCTTTTCTTTTTTTTTTTTTTTGAGTGCTGCTTCTGTAAAAACCACACATACAAATTTAATGCACTAGAAATACAAAATGTAGTTACAAAAGAACAGGTACAAGACACTACTAGAAAACATTCTGTGCAAATTGATTACAAAATGAAGATCTTGAGGAAAATAGTACTATTTGATCACAAGTCTCATATTGCGAATCAAAAATTATTAATTTGTACACATCACTACAAAGACTGGCAAAGGAATCACTAATTAAATGAATAATTTCTCATTTATGGTGTACTTATGAATGAGTCATGCTTTCAGCCTACCGGAAAAAAAAGGAAAAAAGATTAAAATTTCTTTTTATTTGTGAAAGATTAAATAAAATGAAGTTTACCTTATGGTTGTCAGTGCCAAATAAAACCATTGTTAATTTTGGCTAATAAGACCGCAATGTTATTGGGATATGGGGGCACTGCCATACAGAGAAAATAAACCATGTTGTCCTATTAAAAAAATCAGAACTTCTAATGTTAGCAAGTTTATTAAGGCTTTCTTTTCTTATATGTGGCTCAGCAACTAAAACAATTCCAGTTTATACTTCATTTACTACAAATTGTTTACGCTTTGTATTTTTTAAATATGTATGCATTTTTCATAACACAATGCATAACTATTAACATATATGGGATATAATGAAATAATTATTATGAGACATGAAAATTAAGACATTATGACAATTTCTGCAAAATGTGTAATTTTCACAAAGGGAATGTTCTTGAAAACAAAATCAAATAGAAAATCCTCCAAAACCTCAAACTACGATCTAAAATTATTATAATTTAATTACATAAAAACGCCTGGATAAAGATTCCATTATTACATTGCAAACTGTTTACAAATCCTCTTCCTCCTTCAATCATTCAAAAAGACCTGAGTTAGTATCTTGCATTTCCTGTGCCAGCATTGATATTCACCATGAAATATGATTCAGCTGCCAGGCTAGTCACATAATTTTTCTTGGCTTTCTAAATATCTCAATAAGAACATGAAAAGATGCACAGATGGCAATTATAGTCAGATGACTAAGATGATCTTGCATCAGTAAAATCCAGATATGCAACTCTTTCTATGAAAATGTAATCCTTTGAGTGGTAAAGGAACAATTTTAGTTGATAAAATCTGAAAATGCAAGGAGAGTGAGGTAGGTGTGCAAGTTAAATTTACTATTGCATCCAGAGTTAAATGTAAATGAACTCCTTGGAGACGTGCATGTATATCCCTGAGAGTTAAAAGTGATCCACAGATCGTGAGATAAGTGGACAACCTGGCTACTAAAAGTTCAAAAAGCATCTAAATTACTTGGAAACCTAAATAACATTTTCAGAGGCAAGTCCTTGCTCAGTTGTTTCTCTAAGTGATTTTTGTTAACGAAACATGCAAACACCCTTTCTTTGTCAGGTAAGATGATCATACCTCGAAGTCATGACAGCAAGAAATGTCTGAAAAAATTAGGAGTTATTTCCTTGTTCCAAGGCACAGTCAGGAATACTTTTAGTTTGTTTATTAATCAAAGCAATTCAACCTTCATCTTTAACGAAATTAACACAAAACTGAATTACATTAAAAATGGCTAAATTTTGTGGCAGCATAGCTATTTTTCAGAAAAAGAAAAACTTTAAAGAAGCAATGCAATTCATAACCATGATGAAAAGCAATATGGAAGACTTTTTCTCCCTGTGGAGTACTGCCTTTTATCCTTTATAATTTTGTCACTGTTACAAGTACAGATCAGTTTAGTTGAGAAATTTCAAGAAACAGCCTTAAAACTCCTCCTCTCTTCAAACAAGCTAACACAGCACCTTCAGCAATACTTTTTAAAAGTGGACATGCAGAAGAATGTATACACATCAACTGCTAGCTAGACCTGAAAGAATACATTTCTAATTGATGTTGGCATTAAAACCTTGAGCAGTCACACCCACAGAGATAAAAATAAAGATACAGGAGAAAGGAACTGTTTTAATTTTTTTAATGGTGGATTACACCCCAAAACATACGTAAACCACTTCACCAATGACTAAAATCCTTTAAAAATATCAGTTCTGAGGAAAATGTCAGAGAAGAAAAAACAAAACAAAAAGAACAGAAATAACCTGTAATTTAATGAACTTATTGGATGAAAATATTTTGACATTTCACCGCTCTCCAACTACAAATCTAACACCTTCTTCCATGTTCAATCACTAAGCCAACTTGTAGAGTCCCTGTTATAAAGAAAAAATTAGCCTATATTAGGAATAGTATGTGCAGCTTATGTTACATTCCTAGACAGATAAGTATTCTGGAAACAATTAACTTTATACAGTCACTTTTTCTTGGCACCTAGAAGCTTATCTAGACATTTGACCATTAATCCCCAACACTCTCGTGTAAAGCACAGCTGATCTACTTTATCACCATCAAACACTACCAAAACTCAAAACATCTTACACAAAACAGATGCAGGTGACAATCATGGCCACAAAGGAAAAAAATTTTCAAGATAATGGTAACACAGAAGGTATAACTATGAATTACCAGTGGTTATTTTTAAAATACATACATATTAATATTTCTTAATATTTCAAATCCAAGGGGATGGGGGCGACTTTACTGTCAACCAGACTCATTCATCAACTGAACGCTTAATGCTATTCTATTCTACCAAGTGACTAATCATGCCCTCTTGAGGTTTCATGATTAGTTTTTCAATTATATACTCCCAAAAAATTATGCACATTTGAAACAATAGGATATTTCACAACTTTTCAAACTCAGCGGATCTAAAATTTTCAACTGTTTTTCTTTCTCATGCATAATAACCAGGAATGATGCAGACCTCCCTGTGGGCATACAGCAACTTCAGTAAAACTGCTGCAGAGCGCTGACTCCCCAGAGGAAGAGAAAAACAGAAGAAAAATTATTTTGATTTATTCTGACTTCTATACAGACAACACAATTAGCACTGGTTAAAAAGCAAAGCAGATAAAAACAAACAAATCAACCCCACCAGATACGATTGTAATCACATGTACACAAATGTTCAGTGAGAAATGCCTGTTCTTACACCAGCTGGCAGGTAGCCTGTCAAAAATAGCCGAGGAAAGAGGAAATAGTTTCTACAATGGTAGAGGGAGAGAGAGAATGGGAGACAAACCCTGCTGATGTTCTGAAAACATTTACTTGAATCACAGAAGAGTTCCCCGTTACCCTGCACACCCTCTGCTGGCTGCTGCTTACACAGGAAGAAGGAAAAAGAAGAGAGGAAAAAAAAAAAAAAAAGGAGCTGTGGTGACTGTGTATATGAATACATATACATGCACTGAGAAGATACATCTAAACCTCCAAATGCAACCACTTAAACTGTTTTTATTCCTATTTTCTACAAAATATCGAATATTTAACTGTATTATCTAATAAAAGATGATTTGTCTCAACACAAACTATGTTTTCCTTCTATTAAAGATGATGAGAAATGGGATAGAGCAATATGAATTTTACTACTGTCTACAATTTATATTGAAGAACTTCCTTCACGAACATTCCTGCAAGACTCTGGGTGTCCATATGAACTTTGCTTAGCTGCAACCTGCCCTGTCAGCTCAGAAGTCACTGGCAGTATTGCAGATCCACTGGGCAGGATGCACTTAATCTCCTACCCAGGTCTTTGAAGGAGCATCTGCAACCACCGTGTTAGTGTGTTTAGCTCACTTCACGAAGTAACTGTAGAGCACCAGAAAATTAGAGGCCCCTCTCTTTGCTTACAGTATCAGTGAAGACTAAAGGTTTCACTCAGAGATCCTGAAGAACAGACACGGACAAAGCACACAAAACATCAGCAACTTCCGCATTACCCCATGTGGGCGCCTGCCCTCTGCCAAGCAAAGGAAAGAAGTTTTTCCGCAGACTTCAGCTGCTCTGCCGGCAAGACTGATAACTGTGACAACTTTTAGGATGTAGCTTTAAAAATACAAAAATTGAGCATCATACATCTTGAGAAGCTGCTGTTGACCTTGGAGTCTTAAACAGGGTTACACAAATCCCCTAACTTTCCAACCTTCCCCCCAAGTCCGGGTACGCTCCATCCCACCCCGCCGTACCCAAAAGGGCTGATGGCCGGTGCCACCGGCCCGCAGGTGCCAGACCGGCCGGGGCAGAGCTCCGGGGGCGGCTCCGCGGGTACGGGCGGGCGGCCCCGCCCGCTCCTCTCCCTGACCCCCGCGCAGCGCCTCCCTGCTGCCCGCTCCTCCGAGCGGTGCTCGCCGACGCCGCAGCGCTGCCGACCCGGGCGCGGCCCCGCTCCGCCGCCCACCGCGGGGCCCACGCGGCCGCCCCAGCCCGGCGGGCCCCGGCGGCGGCTGCGGGGCCCAGGGAGCCGCGGAGGGAGGTGAAGTCCGGGCGCGCCGCGCGATTCCGCCCCCGAAAACTACAGTACCCGGCGGGCCACGGGGAGGCGACGGCGGCGCAGGGTTGTTGGTGCCTGCGTTTGCGGGAACTCGGCGGCGGGGGAAGCGCGGGGAGCGGAGCCCCGGAGGGAGGCCTCGGTGTGCGTCTCTCGGGAGTCAAGGGGCAAGGGGCCGCTCGGGCCTTTCCCCGCTTCGCTTCACCTCTCGCCGGGCAGGGCGGGGGTCTGAGAGAAGCCCGGCGCGGGTGCGGGCCCTGCAAGGCTGCGCGACCCTCCGACAGCCAGGCTGGAGCGGGGCAGGAAGGCGAGCGTGGAGCGGGGCAGGAGGGCGGTCCCCCCCCGCCGGCCGGGAATGTGCCCGCAGGCGGCTCCCGGCCGAGTCAGGGCCGCCCCCCGGGCGCCCGGCCCTCACAACGTTTGCCGCCTCCTCGCCCGCAGGGCCCACGGCTTCTATGCCAGGGATGCTGGTGTAGCCCACAGGAAAAACCTGGGACTCCTCAGGAAGATCATGTGCCAGGTAATAGCGGGGCGTTTCGCGCTGACGGAATCCCCGCGCGTACTCGCTTTCAGTCGGGCGGGCTGAGTGTCAGTCCTCAGCCCAGGTGTTTGAGAAGTCTCTGGTCTTGGAGAGAAAAAATCTGCAGTTTTACTGAAAAGAGTTAGAAATGGTTAAATTTACTTCACGAGGCTCGGACCTAGAAATGTAGAAACGATTATGCTGTGCAAAAACTACAGAAGCACCTGTAAATCTAATAATTGTGTTAAGAATAAGCTTTTGTGGGATTTTACATCACTTATATCGCTAAGATGGCTTCATATTTAATACCAATAATAAATTCGTGGTGCTTAAGAGAGCATCAATGTTAAATTTGAAAGGAGTTCTCACAACTAAACAACCTAATCGGCAGAGTCCTTCAGGTAAACATAACCCTAATCAGTCAGTGAATTTATGGTAGAGAAAAAAATAGGAATTAAACCACTTAGAAACTGAACTCTTTTTTTAATCAGAACAATTACTGCTCCCATGCAGGAGTTGATAGGAATACATTGGAAGTGGAAGGGAATTGGCAGTTATATTGAAAATAGGTTTATTGGAAGTCAGCTGAAGTGTGTTCTTATGTAATTAGATCAATGGGCACGCAAGGTTTATTGAAATAAAAATAAGTATATATGATTTACACTTTTTTTTTGGCAAAACTAGAACCTTTGTTAATGGTATAAAGCTGCTGTACCCGTAATGCATGCAAGAAACTTCTATGGCAGCACTTTATTCCATTAACATTTCAGGCACTTTTTGCAAATAACTGCAAACACATTTTTCTACCTTTCGCACCAAACACCACTGGCAAAATGGAACTAGATGTTCAATAAATACAATTAATTACATATAAAAGAATTCTGTGCATATTTATGCTCTGGGGAGTTTAGTTCTTGATTTCAAAAGTCACCATGAGAGTTTAGTTGCCAGCTTCAATGCAGGTGAGATAATGACAGAATGTTCCTCACCCATGCTGTCCATTATAGGTAATAAAGAATCTTTTAATTTGGTTAAAAAAAAAAAAAAAGACAATTTTTCCGTGAGAAAGGTCTTTTAATTTGGTTTTTAAAAACCAAATAAGATTCTCTTTTATGTTTTCAGCTTTAAAGTTTCAATTAATGTAAGCTGTTAAGGTGCAGAAGCCAAATAAAATATTTTCCAGAAGCAAAGTTTATTACAAAAGCCATCATTATTACAACTACTGTGTTTCAGGAAAGTACTAAATTCAAGAATGTTTGGACAACTCATTCTGCATCTCCTATTGCCTATGAAAGAGGAAGAATATACATGGACAATTACCAGTGCTGTATTAGCAGGTAATAATTCACAATTACAAGGTACCCTGACGGTTTTGAGACTGTGATTCTGTGTTAGACACGTTACTAACTTGACTCATTCAAATAGCTGCTGTGAATTGAGCGGAATTTACCTAAGAATAAGAAATAACCAGGTGCATAAATCTCTGCTGAATTACATTTAGATGCCCTTGTATTTTAATGTGACACTTGCTTTGATAAAAGAAAGTTTGATCTTAGTAGTGCTGTATTAACTTCAGCTTTCAGAGTACTTTAATAGGAGGGAAAGATGGTCACTATTTTATAATCTACCACTGAAAAGCCAAATGAACAGTAGTTCTCTGCAATCTGGTAACTAGCAGTGTACAGATTTTGTGTCACAAAATCTGCCAATGCAACAAGCCTCATGTCTATGAATTCTGTATAAAACAGGTAAATTATTGTTCACTAGAAAGTACAGCATGCAGAGTTATGTGCTGGATTTTGCTAATGTATTTTGCAGATCAATTCTCTGATCTAATGTACTCTCTTATTCCATCATCAGTTGCAGAGGCACAGGTTAGGAGGCAGCATATGGCAGGGTAGAGGATGGGAAATCTGTTTACACCAGCCCTTGTCTTTGCCCGTCCCTCCTGTGAGGGAAGTAGCATGGTCTTGGAGAACTGCATTGCTGAGTAAGTTGTGGTCAGAGCAGTTTTGAGACAGTGTCATATGATACATAAAAGACAAATTACTCTGTCAGTGTAAACCACTGAGAGTTAATTAAATTAATCTATCACTTACAGCTGAGATCTAAATCTACTTCTATTCCTACATTGTCTGAATGCTTTCAGTACTGGGTTAACCTGTCTAACATCTTTCAGGTTTATCTTTGTCTCATCCTCTTCCAGAGGGGAAAACTATGCACAGTACAAAGCTTTTATTTTAGTTAGTAGGGTTTTTTAAAAATATGAAAGGCAACATTGGAAGAAGGGGAAGGTTCCAGGAAGATCGTTAGTTTCTGAAATATGCTTTCTTTTTAATGTATATCACTAAAGGAAGAATGTTACCATTAGGTTTGTTACTAAGAGAAAACAAAAACAAGCCCCAAACAAAGAAACAAAACCCCTACCAAACCACAAGACATAGAGAAGGTTAGCTTTTAAATATTACCTTATATTAACTATTGTTTATTAGGCCTTATTTTGAGAGAAAATTCAGTTATATTTACAGAGTAAATATAAGATGTATAGATTTCTGATCTGCCTAAGGAGAAGGCAGGATTTATAAAACTGTATGAAATGACTTGTTGATAGAATGTGGTCTATAAAATAGACTAATGATTATCCATCATTTTCCTCTAGCATTGCACAAGCCCCAAGAATACTTTATCAAAAGTCAAAGTGTGCTAAGTCAGAAAAAATAGAAGATGCTTTATTATTGGAATGCCCGCTGGTAAGATTATTTTTTACTAGAGCATTGTTGTGCAAAATAGTAAACTAATATATTTCAGTGAAATATATTTAGAGCACTCTTTCTCTGCAAACTACTTTCTCAATGTTTTTATGGAGTTAGGCCATTAAAGGTTTGCAACGTGTGCTGATTTATATTAACTGAACATTTAGAGGTATACTTCTCTGCATTTCTCAACAGTGCATTCAAATGCTTTTTCAGTAAGTGTTCATGGAAGATTTTATGCCTTTATGCTTATGCAACTAACTCTTAATTCCTTACAAAATAGATCCTGTTTATATTTTTCTTTATTCTTTAAATAGCAAGGACAGTAGCTGGGAGTTTTAGTTTTCATCAGATCTGTTCACATTAAAAAAACGAAAAAGCAGATGCGCTGAAGGCCCATTGAAGCAACTCTGCCCAAAATCTGTTCTGCTGTTTTTAACTAATATATAATTTCTCTCTTCCACAAGGAATTTTTCTCCCATCCAGTGTCCACAGATCTTAGAAATATTAGCCTGATCCTTGAGGTGCATAAAAATAAAGCAGTGTAAATACCTTTCTTAGCAGTTACTGTTATCCTTGAATGTCTTATTTTGCAATACTTCAACAATTTTCTCTTCAAGACTGGTATCAATTAGATCAATAAGCAGTTACACTTCATTTTTTGCAGGGCAAGGAAGTTTTAAAAGGTATGTTTTCTAGAAAAGTTAACTGTCTTACAAAAACTATGACAACAGATTTTTTATGGGAAAGGTGATTATTTGGCATGGACATGATCTTAGAGATACTGATGCCATTAGCAGGCTGCTTTCCTCGTTCAGTTTTTGAGGAATGTGTATTAAGTTTTGTGTTCTTCTGGTTGTGCCCAAATGTTATGTATCCTCATGGTAAAAATATTTTTCTAACACCTTTTTTTTATGTAGGGGGAAATGTTACCAAGTCCCTCAGATTATAAAGCTTCCCTGATAGTCTTGACGGTGCAGAACTGGCTTCTACGTCTCTCTGCTGACAGTGGAGAAGTACTGGAAAAAATATACCTTGCTGGTTCCTGTTGCAAATCCTTCAGGTATGAAACAACGACTAGGCTTAATATCATTAACAGTCATTAGCACTAGAGTGGAGAAGGGAAGTCATATTTATTTTAGTACCATCCTGTGGCTGACTACAGGTTTGTTAGTTTAGAGTGTTACCTGGAGTACTGCTCCTGCATGCTCTTACCTGTAGAAGAATTTTATCAGCTTAAGTATTACAGTCTTAAATTTGGTATCAAGTTCCACAAAACCTATGCTACTATTTGCTTTTCTCTGACAGCTTTACAGCCTTTAATATTGTAATGGCAACATACCAGGAAAGGACCTTTAAGCTGTAGAACAAACCTCAACAAACATACAAAAAATGCGTTTAAAATTTGAGCTGTTTGGAACTTGCTAACATTTTTCTCCATTTTGCTCATTTAAAGCAGAGCAGTTACTGCTTCTGGCAAACTGCTGCTTTTTTCAGTTCTCAGAAGAAATTATTTCCTTTAGGCTGAAGGATAAGACAGCGGTGATTATGAAAGGAAGGAGAAAAACTAAGATGGGGAGTGTTCGTGCTTTCCAAATTTTTCTTGCAATCCTGTATGGAATAAGCCATCCCTAGGTTCCGTGGGTGTTGCACTACTGTAAACAGCAAACATCTTGAGCACCTGTTCTGAATCAAGGACTGAAGTTTGCCTGGTCACAGGCACCTACATAGTTACAGTAGATTATATTTTATGTTTATATTTTATAAATATATATTATATTTACTAATGAATTTTTTTTAAGTGATTAAGATAGGCCTTTCTTGTCACAAATAGGTATCTGAGCTGGGATACTCCTCAAGAGGTAATGGTTGTAAAGACAGTTCAGAATAAACTCCCTGCAGCAGCACGGCAGGTAGGTTTGTTGAAAAACTGTCACTTTTACAATATTGATCAAAAAAATGTACAAGTACAAAGATGGAGGCATTGTAATTTGTTATTATGGCAGAAGATCAAGGTGTCCTACCATTAATAACAATATTCAATATTGTTCCTTCTCAGGCAGGAATACAACAGTCTGTATTGTTTTATCTTGCTGTATTCCAAGTTTTACCTCTTTCATTCATTGGAATGCTAGAAATAAACAAAAAGGTAAGTTAATTTCTCTATTAAAATTGATCTGTACTGTAGTTCTATGACAGTTCTAGTTTAGGCACTTGTTTCAGAATTTCAGAACTCATGGTTACAGCTTGTAAAAGGAGCTGAAACATTAATTAGCAGCAGCGTTCTTGTATCTGATAGGGGCGCTGGGGGCAAGATTCTTAATTGTAGTGACCAGAAGAGAAAACAGAAATACATTCTGGTATTGGGTTCGTCTTTGACACGTAGAAGGACTTTACTTAGAGCAATCCTAAGAATTAGGAAATCCTAAAGTAGACTTCTTTTCACCTCCTTAACAAAAGATAGATACGCCTCTGACCCAGTCCTAGTGGTAGTCTGTGCATTCTATACACAGTTACGAATTTTTCAAACTTCTATTATCACTCTTAATGGATGACAAATGTAAATATGTCCTGCTTTATCAGTCAAGAGCAAACAACCTTTCTGAGTTCAGTTTGAGACCTGTGAGTAAGAGCCTTTATACTGGGAAGCCTCGAGGTAGATTGCAAGTTTTCCAATGTTCTATTTTAAGCCAAGAAAACCCTGGATACAGCTTACAAATGGAACAGTAAAAACATGCAAACTCTCTCTTCAAGGTTCTGAGGTACAGTCTCATTCAGAGTCCAGAGCTATGAGTGAGTTTTAGTTGGTGCTAGGTTGGGTTGAGGCTGTAATTGGGATTGGGCTAGCAAGAGAAGGTGTGGGGTTAAACATTTTCATTTGAACCCATGAAAGTTTGGTGCACTGTCTGTTGTTCTGTTCAAAATTAGTATTTAGGACTGGAAAAAATGTTACCAGTATCAAAGGTATGCTCAACCTGGTTAGGAATGGCATACCAGATACATCACGGTCATAGTAGCAAAAGGTCTGAAAGAGTAACGCTTCAGCTGTGTCTGTACCGAGCACTCACCAGAGAAAGGGTTACACCTGGGAATAATGGCAGGGCAGAATTTAGGATGTGAGAATACACCCAGCAGAAGAAGCAACCAGTGAATGCAATGCCAAGCCTGAGATTAGATTAGATTAGATTAGATTAGGGTTACTGTTTAACACTGCAGAACGCGCCCATGCATCAGCTTTACTGAGATGGTACACAATAAATTCTGAGTTCAGAGTGGCTAAGGTCTCAAAGATACAAAGGAGACTTCAGAGTTGGAAGACTTAGGTTTGTGCCTGGAAGACACTGGGACCTACGATAACAAATGTATTTAAAGAACCATAAATCTAAGTAAAAGGCAAAGTCTCAGGAGTGAATATATCTTTCAGAACCAAACAGACCACAAGATCACTGATAGTGTTAAGATGTAGGAGTCTTGCAGCTTTTGGGTTTCTTTATATTTTTTAATTGTTTTTAAGCCTATTTTAACTGGCTTAATTGCTTTTTCACATAGTGTGCCAGATTAAAGAAATGCAAAATACATTTCCAAGCATATCTATTGAAAAATTACCAACATCACATTGTTATTCATTAAATATGAAGAATTAGTTTGTGGGGGTTTCTCAGTGATGTGTTAAACAGTGGCACAAGTGAATACTGCATGATTATTAAAAGCTTCTCATGTTGTGTCTAATTTGGATTCAGAGAGGATCCTGGACTCTGTGACAGCTGGATAATGTAGTTTTGGTACAGCTGTACACAGAGCTGTGAATAGACTAGTATTTTACCCTGGTGATAAAGAAAGAATAGAAGATCTGAAATCAAGACTTGTCGACTGAGTTGCTAGTTCTGCTAACAATCCTGTGGGATTGCTAGATTCCTAAAATCTATTCATGTATGATAATAACAGGGTAACAAGGTATGAAGATACACTGAGAACTTATGAGAGAATGAATCTGCTTGCAGATTATGACTAATCTAACCTTAGGTGTTAGAGCAGTGCAAAGTATTACAGAAACTCAGCAGGACAGATGAATTACAGAAAAC
Organism: Empidonax traillii; assembly: GCF_003031625.1. Classification (NCBI taxonomy): domain Eukaryota; kingdom Metazoa; phylum Chordata; class Aves; order Passeriformes; family Tyrannidae; genus Empidonax; species Empidonax traillii. The sequence continues at coordinate 3,173,948 of NW_020955226.1, forward strand.
TTCATGAACTTATAACACTGATCATAGGGTTTGGTCAGAATAAAAAATGAAAATGATTGCAAAATTAAGGACATAATGTCACTATTTTGCACTGTCTCAATTATTTCTTTAATGGAATACATTTTGCTTCCTTTTATTCCAGATATTTGGTAATAGTGTGACAGATGTTGCTGTTTCTAATGGAATCCTGATTGTAATGTATAGCATGGGTCTGGTCAGACTCTATAACTTCAAGGCCATTTTGGAACAGGTAATGAAATACAAAAGTTTTCATACAGTCCATGCTGTTTGGGCAACAAGTCATAAATATTCACATAATGCTGCATAGGTACATGGGGATTGTGTCAAGGGATAGAGTTCCTGCCTAAATCTATTTATAGTCAGAGGATGCAAATGGATACACTATCAGAAAATTCCACCTGCACCAGTTACAGGGTCAGACAGGCACTTCAGGGGAGTTACATAAACGTTAGACCAGATGTGCTCCACATAAATGTTAGACCAGGTGTGCTCCTCTTTACACACCTGGCCTTTAGATGATTGGGAAGGGCAGAAACTGGTGGGTGTGGAAGATGGATCTCAAACAGAACTGCAGTGAGACTTTTGAGTTTATATCCTTCCAATCAAAAGATGAACGTTGACTCAAAAATAAGCCCTCAAGCAGCATCTAACAGGATAAAGAATGCAGTAGTAATGAAGCAGTAAAACTAAACAACAAGTAAACATGCATCAATAAAGCTAAATTGTTCTGTGTTATTTTAGTTCATGGAACAGCCATTTGATTTGGGACAGGAATTCAACTGGAACGGTCAAGTGGGAGTTGTAGGAAAGTATCCATTTGGTCTTCCATGTAACATTAAAATAACAGGTAATTATGATCTTTGTATTTTTTGATATTTGTATCTTGGCTGGTGGCTTTTATGATTTAATTATTACTTATTTCACACCAAGAAAGTTAAAATTACTGTGCTTATATTGTGCCATAGCTATATTTCTGGATTTACATTATAGTAAAAATGTGGTTTGCTTTACTTCTAATTACAATTATAATAATGCAAGACATACCTAGAAAACTATCACAGCAACTAAGCTATCTGAAAGACCTCATAAGCAATGCATGAAATGGAAACCTCTTCCTCATTTCTGAGACCCAGCTGCTCTTGAGAAAGAGGAAGGGCTAGGATAGCTACTGGCAGCACCCAGAAACAGTACATGGTATGTAAGCAAACGGGAGAACATTTAATCTGACTTGCAGAGGAAGTTCAAGGAAACTGAATACAATTTGTCTGACTTCCATTTTGATAATTCTAGGTTGTCAGAAACGTGCCAGTTTCAGTGAGAACAAATTATTAAAAACAATTCTTATGCCTTAAATCATTAGCTTAGACATGTTCTGCTTTATGTAATGATTTTAATTTCTCTGAAATCAGACAGTTATTTCTGTTGGTGCATTTAGGATTAGAATTTGGTGCTAAGAATCTTAATGAATGACCAAAGACTGAGACTTTCTTTGAAACAAAAATACACTCTCACAACTTCTCACTCGAGGCACTTCCAAAAAAAAAAAAAAAAAAAAAAGTAAAGAAAGAAAGAAAAAGTTGGTTTCACAAATATCAAAGAATGCCTGTTCATTTTTTTAATTTGGAATGTTTTTCTATTAAATGTTTTTTACAGGTGATTGTCCACATAAAAAATGCTTTTGATCTTCATGTTCTCCAGCTCTCAGATAATAAGAGGGAAACCATCCAGATTTACATAAAAATGAGGGAATACATAAAATACAGACTTCCATAGTAAAGGCTTTCAGTTATAATGCAATGTTTTATCAACACAAAGTAATAGGCTGCTATAATTGATGTCTCAATTTCTGCAAAGGGAAATTTTTCCTCATTTTTCTCTCTCTCAGTCTGCAAAACCACCATTTAATGTTATGGGCCCTGTGGAAAACATGCTTATAGATCACTGTAGCTTTTAGTTTTGAGATTTGAAACCAGTGTACTGGAAAAAACATTTTTGATCTTGAATCCTAAGCAAGAGTTTGTGGTTAGGAAGTTCTGAACTCATGACACACATTTGCCATGGCTGCTCTTTGCAGATACTTGCATTCCTGTGGGTTTTGAGTTGTTTTCTTTTAAGAACATGAGATGGCCAAATGCTTCAGTGAGCAAGATCTTAAGATCTTATTTCAGAGTTTAGGCTTGTATTTACTATAACTTAATTGTGTGTTCATTTTCCTTCTTATTTAGTCCTAGCCTCCCTAAAGAAATTACCTGAAGGGATGGCCATTATTACAGTACTGTTTTCATGGTGTGAGGTACCCAAAAGGAAGTGTATAGAGATCAAACCTTACAGGCTGCTGTGTACTTACCACTTCATTTACAACTCTTAACTGGAGATGAATTTGACTTTGGTCACAGTGGAAGGAATGGAAAAGTACCTATAAATCTTCATTATGTAACTTCTAAATATCCAGAACTTTAAAACTAGTTTGATTTATTGATAGAGGATACGGTAATTTCAAAACAGAAAAAATACTTATTAGTGCTGCCAGGAACTACTTTATGACTTTATTTTAGATGAGTCTGGAAAGTTTTAAGGAAGTGAACAGAGAAGCTCAACTGGAGACTGAAAACTGGCAAGACTTGGGAAAGAACTTGCAAACAATAAAATAGGTGTTAAGCAACAAGAGTGAGTGACACACTGCAGGAAAGGGGGAGCTGAGGCAGCAGTCACATTATCACAATGGTTTAGGTGGCTGTGATCTTGCAAATCTTTGCCAAATGAACATAAAAAGAAAGGCATATTTTATCAGCAGCCTATACTGCTCAGGATTGATATACTATTTAATTTCACCATACATATACATATTTAATTGTATCATTTAGTCCATCTACCAGAATTTTTGAGGAACCTTGCTATATGTTTTATTTAAAAAGTTGATAGGGTTAAATGTTAACAAATTTTCTTGACTCATTTTTCATTTACTGACTGATTTTAATATCAGTAGGCCCTTTGCTTATGCTTCCATCTTCAACATTCTCTACATTTTCAGCAGATGTCTAAGTTTTTTATAACTTTGTTATATCTTGCACAGAATCTCCCGTTTCCTAAGTGTTAGTCCAAAAGACAGCTAGACAACTAGCCACTTTCCAGCTTAGGAGAGACTTCATTTCCATTGGCAGGGAACTAATTCCAGTCAGTCTATGTGCCAGAAACGTGAACAAAGGAAGAAGAGAGAAGCAAGAAGCACTCTGTAAGCACCAGTATCTCACGTCATGTGACATCTCAGAACCATTGGCTGGAACCTGGATAATTATCTAGACTAAGAAGGATAACAACAAGTCTAAATTTGGAACTGAAACGAAAACTAAAAAACATTAATTGCAAACATTTCCATATTTTTATTGATTTTTATGAACTCAGCTATAGATTGCATTCAGTGTGGTCCACACTATTTTGTTGTATTACACAAAAGGAGAAAGAATATTCTGATTTCATTTGAGACTGCTGCTTGCTGTTTCCAGCTATTTATGGCTATTTTTCCCAAGAGAATATTGACCCTTTTGATATGGTCTTTTGATCTGTTCATGTGTACATTCTTTCTCAATCAGATGAGCTGGATTAAATTTAATTATTTGCTGTGTCTTTGCTCATCCAGCTCATTTGGAGTGAAGTAAGTCAAAGGTACTAGAAGAGCAGTTGAGCATCAACCTCTGAGAAGGCAGTAACCCTCCCCAGGGAGCTGCAGATTTGTGCTTGGATGTTAGGTGAGGTAGCATAGCTGGTGATGGAAAAAGGTTCACAGCAGTGCATTTCCACCAGTCTTCAAAAGTTCTGAACTTTATTGGAATTAGAATTGTAAGGATCAATGGAATTATGACTGTTCTGCTACTAATGGTGTTAACATTACCGAATATTTGCAGATACCCCACCTTTGCTATTTGAAGCATCTTCTCTGGAGAATGCATTTCAAATTGGAGGTTACCCTTGGCATTATATCATCACACCTAACAAGAAAAAACATAAAGGAGTCTTCCATATTTGTTCTCTGAAAGACAATGCTTTGGTAATATATTCAGATAGCAGCTTCTCTGAAATTAATGTGTATCATGTTTGTCTTCATCTCTTATTCTGAGTAGCATTTGAGGTAATATTGCCCTTGTTTTCCAATGTGGTGCTTTTGCAGGGATCACCCCAGAGTATCAAATCAGCTATCCCATGGAGTCGTGTAAAATGTTTCCTTCTGAATTAATACTGCTTCTCCTATTTCCTTCATTCCAATATAATAGTGGCACTGTCAGGTCTAGACAGCACTGTATTCGTGACTTAAAACTTAAGTCTCATTACCTGATTCCTTGCATGGTAACATCTTAATGCACTTCTGACTAGTCAGCCTACCAAATGCTGACTAAAGAATTATTTTAAATTTTTAGAAATGGCAGAATAAGTTTCCTTAATGTTTGTAGTTTATTTTTGATTTTTGCTTTCTCTCTCTCCCTAGAAAGACTTCATTGCTCAGTATAATCCCTCTCTATTCCTAGAAAGGTTTTATTACTTAGTTTAATCTATTCCTAATTATTTTTATGTACTGTTCATCATATATTCTTTTGTGTGAGCTCTCCATCTCAGCTTTTATTTTCAACCTGGAGTTGACCTGAAGATCATTCTGTAATACAGGCAGCTTCTAGGCCTGTTCAGAGTTCTTGACTAAATAAGTCTCATCTGTAGATGTCCTTATCTGTTTTGCTAGCCTGATCAAATCAATGATTTCCCCTCCTATGTCTTACTGTCAAAACTGTTGTTTCACAATTGTAGCTGAAGATCAATTTTGATTGAAATGGACATGTACAATCCTTTCTTATCTGTTTTTTCTATATGGGTTCATGTATTTGAAAATGTGAATGATCAATGTCAGCTAAATTTAACACCAAAAAGCTACTACCAGAGTCCCAAGGTTTTGACCAGCTTGCATCTGATTGCTGAAACCACGAGCTGTCCCAGGCTTACATGCTCTACAAATAATTTCCAAAAAAGAGGCTAAGCCTGAGGTTTGACGCTCAAGTCAAACTTAGTGCTAATGTTTGTCTCATGTCTTGACACATCCCATGTCTTGGATACTCAGATTGCTGGAATTGTTGATGTGTTTGCAGAGTGCAGGCTAAATCTTTTGCTTAGTTTCAGGAGAGAAAAGACTATATATAGCTGAGGTCATTGCTTATTGCATATTAAAAATGTTGAAACTGTTCCATAGAATATCTTGAGAATTGGAACTGAATCTTTTTATTATTGTTGTTATTATTATTGTTCCACTGCCATCCTTTCTGGTCATGATTAGGAGCAATACTTAAAAACCTTCAGAGGTATGTAGTGAGGAGCTTAAGTATTTCCTCTTTAATTAGATCTGTGAGACTTTCAAAATACTAATATTCCTTTTCTTCTTCAGGCAAAAAATGGCATACAGGATATGAAATGCTGTTCACTTGAACCTGACTGGATATATTTCCATCCAGATATGTCAGGTAGAATAATCCACGTGGGACCAAATTTGATAAAGTATGAACCTCTTTTTTTTTCAAGTCCTATTTTCATCAGAGCAGAGATTGCAAAACTGCACAAATTCAGTAGTTTGACAGTTTGGAGGCCAAAACACACATCAAACTATAGAAACTGTAAAATTCATTAATTTGTCAGAACCAGAAGTTCTGGTAGAAACATCTACAGATTTCTATGTGATGAATGTGGGCACTGGAGGCCAGAGTCTAGATTTTTATATGAAAAATGTTCGAGGACGACTGTGTTAAAATTTCATTGATAAACATAAATTACAAAAATAATTAATTTCCATTTGACTTACGATGTTTTTATGTACAAGATTTTTTAAAAAAAGTGTTGCAGTAGGCAGATTAGAGTATGTGACTGACTTTGTAATTTCTGTTTCTTTTGTAGAGTCTTGAAGCTTAAGGAAGTTAAAAATCATCCAGATCAAATGGAGATTGCAGAAGATTTTACGATTGTAGCCAACAGAGAAAACTGTGTGAGTTTAGTGTCTGAGATCACAGTGTATGATTTTGAGCAATACACAGGGAGTTTGCATATATGAGTAATCACTGTGTTTTATGGGCTCTATTCAAGGTTTATTGAAAGACATTCTGTGTCTTCATCAGAGTTTAAAAGAATTTTTGAGAGCAGTAACATTTTCAGGATAGATTTCTGAAACCTCCAGTCTTTTCTTTAGATTTCAGCGTTCTTTATGGTGTGCAGTATCACATGTATCATGGATATAAAACATACTTAATAGATGGTGACAGATTTGCTTCAAATGAAGGTGCTACTAAGTGATAATTGTGTGCCTTTCTGGTGCTCAGGTAAGTTGATCATACAAATACTGGAAATGTTTCAAGTCCCTCATAACTTATGAGTAAGTCTTCATAAGACAACAAAGACAATATCTTGCTTCCAAAAGTCTGTTTCTTTTCCTGGCTGTGCACACCTGTGACAGGTTTGGCATTCATCTAACTCTTGGTGAGCCAAATCAGTGCACTAAAATAACAGAAAAGGTGAGTGCTTGTCTGCTTGCCTGGTTAGCTGAACTGGAGCAGAACAGAACTGAATCATCAGTGGATCAGAAGAGTGCGGAAATGTAGAATCAAGTGGTGAGGAGATGATCTAAACCTACTGGTAGGACTGAGCTCTTAAATCATCTCAATTGTTTTGTGAAGTCTTTTGCGATGTAAAATCACACAGACAATCTAACATCAAAAAGGTTAAAGAGCACACTCATGAAGAAAATTTTTTTATAATGGCTGGAACTGTCATTTTGCTTCAGCATGCAAGGTTATGTCTTGCCTACTATCAAGTTTTTAGTTTGAGTACTGTAAAATGCCTGGAAATTGCTCATACTAAAATTTTGAAGCTTTTGCAGAAGAAAGGTTTGCGTATTAAAAATCTACACAAACTCAGGAGTAAATATTCCATTGAATTCAGAAACTGAAATCCAGGTCATCTAGTATGGACTCGCCATACTGGTTTTCTAGGGTTTGTTTAGATAACTTCTGTTACAGTAAGAACAAAGAAATAAGAGTTTTAATCCTGTCTGTGCTGTGCCTATTCCTTTTGACTTCCATTGTGACACCGATAACCCAGTTTTGAATGTTTCTTGTGGTAATGAAGCCCAGTGGAAGCAGCCATGGTGATTTAAGATGCTACTTTTCCCATCTTCTGCAACTAAGAGTTTAAGAAGCAAGCTGATGGTGACTTAGCTGTGTCAATTCCCATTCCAGCATCTTGGTTCCAGACACTTCTGTTCTAAAACTTATGGTAGCTGAGAACCTTTGCCACCTCTACAGGACTGAGAACCTCTGCATATGAGTAAATATTAATAATACCTCAATTAAAGTTACCAAGTTCATGAACCTTCATAAAGAAGCCATAGCAGCCTAGGGCGATGCACAGATTATGAGTGAAACAAGGTCTGAGAGATTAAAACAAGCTCAGAAAGCAAAATATAGGAAATCGTCAAAAAGATGGAAACTGAAATGCTCTGAAGTCTAGAGACACTTCTTTGTGTTTCTCCAAAGGTGAACAACACTGTTACCGTAACAGCTTCTGGTCGAGTGGTGAAAAAGCGTTTTAACTTGCTGGATGATGACCCAGAACAAGAGGTAACTGATGCAGTGAGTAAGACCACTTCATGGATTATTTTAGGTGCTTAGCCAGCCAGAAGCCATTCTTGTTTCAGGTGCAGTGGGTATAACCATTATGTGTATCTTTGAGTTCTTTATTCTTCTTCTGTCTGTCTTTTTAACTTCTAATTGCTTCAAATACTCTCTGTCATCTTTTCTCCTTAGTTGACATTTGAGCTATGGATTTTTTTCTTTCTTGCAAGAACTGCTCTTATGCCCCACGATACCATCATAACTCCATTTAACTTCAGTGGCAAAGAAAGGAGATATTAATGTGACAAACCATTACTCTTTTCTCCATTCAAATATCTCCTTTAAATATTTCTTAAAAAACATTTTATAAAATGAAATAAATTTTTTTTTTTTCTCTGTTTAGTTTCCTCTTGTCTTTGATGTAGTATCTCTAAACTCCATTTTCCTCTCCCAGTTACTTTGATTAGATTGCAGGAAAAGGTATTTAACATTTTTCCTTTAAGTAACTGCTTCTTGAGAGTGAACACCACATGCCTTGGTGTTGAGTCTTCAAGAAGTTGTGAAAAGTATTTTTTTAGCTCTCTGTCTAGAGCAGGAGCTGTAATTGTCATAAGCACAACAGTTAAAATGCATCAGTTTCGGGCAGTCACTTCTTTTTTTCTGAGAAAATAGATTTTACTATGGTAAAACTACAGCACCGTGCAATATAACCCTTAGGGGTCTGCAGTTCATTTCTATCCACCTTTTCTTTTAACCATAATAAAAATAGTCTACACACTATTTTTTTTCCCTGCTGTTACACTTTACTTGGGATTCCAGTAGATGTTTTTATATTATGGAAGAAAAAGATTGGCTTGAATTTAAAGAGTATGTCACATTGAAATAAAGGCAATTAAGTTAGTTCACAATCTTTACATTTTGGTCTCAGTTGTTCACTGACACACTCTGTGGAGCAAAAGAGAGCTCTGAACAGGACATAGAAATATTCATGTGAATGGAATTACCCTAATATACTCATCCCCTAATATACTCAACCTTCAAGCCAGTGAAGGTTTTAAGTTACATTGTCTCTATCTACTATGTCTGCTTCAAGAACTTAAATATATTTCTTCTGCCACTTTAGAAGTACCTCTTTTCTATATCCTGTATGTTATATATAAAAATACATCTACTTGCACATTAGGATTTTTCAGAATATCACTTTCTTTTCTCCTGCTTAAGGAATTTCACTGAAATACACTGGACAACTCATGTTGGGTATCAGTGTCCCAAAGTTTTCTTTATCAGACCAGAAGACATAAGAACTAGAATTTTTCCAATTGTGCTTTCGCCAGAAAGAAAGAAGAGCTATCTAATTTACGTGGAGGGGAATGTGAATTTATGTTTTATTTCTAAACTTGAGGTTTTGTTTTTCCTAAGACATTCAAAATTGTGGACTATGAAGATGAATTGGATTTATTATCCACTGTGGCAGTTACTCAGATAGGAGCTGATGGAAGAGCTCACCTTGACTTTCACTGTAATGAACATGGGATTCTACTTAAGAGTATTCCATTCCGGGAGTCCTGGGATGTGGTGAGGAAAATTCCTGTCTTTTGTTCACACTGTCTCTTCCCCATGCTCATTTACCTGCCATTTTTGTTCAGATTTGAAGCAGATATATAAATAGTGTTGCCAAGGGATGAGATTTGTATAAAATAATAATTACAAATCAAATTCTAAAATTGTAAGTATTCCATTATTTGAAATTATTATTCTTTCCGTTTGTTGATTTGTTTGGGTTTTTTGGTTGGGGAAAGGGCTGTCCTTATGATTTTCTGAAGTATTTATCAACTTGAATACCCTATGACTAGTTTCATCAGATTAACTTTACAACTTGTAAAAAATGTCACTATCTTAACTTGAACTGCTCATACATAGAATTAAGATGGACCTCCCTGTGGGTGTATTTGGAGAGATGGAGTGGGCTGTTCATACAGTCCAAGTTTAGGTGGACATCCAGCTTAGGTGGTCTGAAATTTTCAGCACCTTTGCACCTCCTTTATCATTGACTGCATAGGCCACTTGGGATCTTAAATCAGATGCATCTAATTGCAGCCAGATAAAATAGCTATGTGAGAAACCTCTCAAAGTTTTAAAATTCTGTCCTTTATCTGGAAGAGCGATCTCTGTGTATCCACACAAATCCTGGAGGTCACCAATGTTAAATATTTTTTCTTCCTCGTGCAAAATGGTATGGATATTAACAAGTTGTGGAAATAGAGACTACAATCCAATTTTTTTTTTCTCATTTCAGACTTATAGTCATGAAGTTTACTTCGACAAAGACCTTGTACTACATATAGAACAGAAGCCTAACAGGAGATTCAGTTGTTATGTTTACCAAATGGTTTGTGATACCGCAAAAGATGATTAATGCTCAAGCCATGAAAAAACAGAAAGTGTTTTGTAAAAAAGGAGGGAGAACTTTTGAATATATTTAAACCATAAACAACAACTACAGAGACTTCAGTTTGGATGTTATTTAAGGACTCCATACATAGAACATAGTCAGCTACTGTTTTTCTGGCAGGATTTAATCTTAACATTTTGTACTACTACAAGAGGTTTTGAGTTTTTTTTTCTTTGTAACACTGTACACTTGCCTGTAGTCCATAATGGCTCTTCATGTATTCACCAATTCATCATTAATTCTAGATGCAGCATTTATTGCTTCTCTTCAGCAATAGGATTGAAATACTGGACATCAAGGAGAAAGATGTGGATTTACTGATTATCTGCCATCTGCTGTGATCTGTCTTATATAGTTTTACCTATGCAACTCTAATATAGACTGTCAAACAAAGTATGTAAAACTGTCTAGGATAAATTTTATATGTAGCATGACAATTGCAGTGTTACTATTAAACCACTTAGACAAAATCCTTCTCTTGCTTTTCTGTGAGAAATAAAATCACGCAGGTTTTCTGGTTGTGTATGTATTGGTTTAAAGATAAATATTAATAAATTATGTATTTTACTGTCTTTTTAATTTATATTTTTACACATACATATAGATATAGCGGTTCTCTGGTTCTTTCTGTGCCAAGGGTCAGGAGTGTGAGCCAAAGCTCCCAGCTGCTCACCCTGATCCCTACCTGGTATCTGGGAGTGCCGTGTGGTATATTCAGAATCTGCAGAATGCAAGCTTTCATTTTAAATTAAAAAGCACCTACAACAAAACCCAGGCTGGAGACTTCATGGTGATAAAGAGTGTTTCCAAATGTAAGCCAAAGATGGGCTCAGGCGCGTTGCTCTTGGAGGGAAGGACCAACATTAACCAATCTACCAACTACCATCACCATCATCATGAGCATGGTAATTCTAAATGCAAATATTCTTTTTACTCCAAGCTTTACTAATTAAGCATGGATCATTCTAGATGATGCAATAGGGAAGAGCTCTAGAAGAATGATAAAAATTTTCTATTTCGAGTTTTTACAAAAAGTGTAATGCAAAAGAAAAAGTGAACTACATTGTGGAAAGAAAACAACAACGCAAAATGGACATTTATGAAGAGAATGAAACAGCAGTAGTAATAAAGGGCAGCAGCAACACCCAATTTCCACCCTCGCTTCCATAAATTTTCAGTTAGTGTCCAGGAAAGAACACCTGTCCATTAGCTGCTATTTTATAAGTAACTACATAACTAATACATGAAGGTAATGAGTCTGTAAGGCAGAAGACCCAACTCTCCAGCAGATACTTAAGGTACATTTTATGCTTATTTCTGTTTGGTTTATTGAAGCAGTTCCTCCTAGAAAAAGACATTTAAACGTCATTGTTTATTAAATACTGCAAGCTATTGTCAGTAGTTCATGTCAATCAGCTCTAATTTTCAGGAGTTTGCTATACTTCCCAGTGGCTTATTCTTAAATTATTACAGACTTCTGAAATTATATTCTGCTAAATCTATAAATGTACCTCAGTATCCAAAAATGCAGCAATTTGTAATGACCAAAAGGCAGCCCCGACTTTGATGAAGATTGTGGGGTCTCAGGTAAGAAATTCTATCACTCTAAACACACACTGTGTTGCTGCACTACAGTAATGGCAGATGTTCCATCCTGGAAGATCACACGGATATTTTCATTCAGAAACAAGAGTGTTTTGCTTTAAAACACTTTGAAAGCTATTTAAGGGTAAAGATTCCCTAGTAATTAGGCCTGAGCACTTCTGTCTTCACACCCTACTTACTAACAGGCTGGAACACACCAAAGAAACAGAATCAAGCTGTGAGTTGCTTTCTGTACCTATGCAGAGACCCAGAAAATTCTAAACATAAACTTCTGTTTAAATGGGAGGAAAATCCTGACCACAAACCAGTAGTATTTAGACTGTTAATAAAAAAACCTGTATCTAAACCAAATACAAATACCTGCATGCTTCGTGGCAGCTCATCTGAATCAACTGCGTTTACTTCCAGTTACATTTTTAAACTCATCCACCAGAAAAAAACTACTTTGCCAGGAGATTTCATATGTAGGCATTTTTTGGTCACTATTGCTGGTAGTGGTGTACTATTGTGCAGTGTCAAATTGATAATTTGAATTAATGCATTAGATTTGACTTAGACCTATAGTTTGATGTCCATTTATGATGATTCTAGAGCACTTAGCTTTCTTTTTTTCATAATGTAAATTAGGTACTTGGAAATCTCTTACACAATCTGAATAATTCAGTATGCTAAAGAGTAACAGCGTTTGTAAAGTGGAAAAGTTCGGAGGAAACCCATGTGGTTTCCATTACAGAGGAAAAAATATTCTTGTGCACATGCCCAGAATAATTATCTACAAGCATCAAAGTGTGACATTAGTACAAGAAAAGACGAAAAAAAAAAAAGCTTTGAAAAAAACAGAAGTAACTTTTTCAAATGTAGTTTATTTCCCATTTCTAAATTAAGAAATTAGGATTAATAAAATAAGAGAAGACAAAAATTTTCTTCACTTCTCATAGGTAGTAGCTTCATGATCAGGAAACCCGTTTACTGATAGTTTTTTGTTTTACAAAAATCAGACTAAAGAATTATTGGCATGAAATTGTGAGTTCCCTTACTTCCTGTGTATTTCAGGGGGTGCTTAGCACTCGTGCTGTGGCTTCCAGAGTCTGCAGATAAAGCCTCAATTCATTATTTCAAATGCAATCTCAAGTGCATATTTAATAAAAGATCAAAGCTGAAAAGTTCATGCTTCTATTATTTTCACTAGCACTAGATGCCCAAGGAGAAAATTAGCTTCTATAGAGACAGATGTAAATATGTATGTGAACTGTTAATCTGAATAAAGACTCAAACGTGTATTTCAAACATAGAGTTGAAGGGATCTTACTTTTGCCAATTAAGTGATCTCACACAATCTTTCTGCATTTTCAGTGTGGAGAAATGTTTCTTTATACTTCTGTTTGTTTCTGGATATGTCCAGTTACTTTAACAGCACAGTTTCTTGCTCATTTTATTCTCATTTTGTATTTTATTCTCCTTTTGTTATTGAAAAAAATGCCTTTTATATTACTTAACAGTAACTGAAGACTGCCAAAAACTCACCAGCAAGAGATTTGTTTTCCTTATGGAACTGTAACAGCTATCCCACATGATGGAACAGCTAATAAATTAATTTGCTCCCCAGTTATGATAAAGATTGTTAATAGGAATAGCTGCTAGAGAGGACACCTGCATAGGGTGGCATGCAGGCTGCTTCCTGAAGGAACAGTTGGCAGGAAGTGCTGTCAGCTGCTCAAAGCAAGATCTCTGGGCACTCTGCCTGCAAATGGCAAAATGTTGGTCTAGGAAGTAAAAAGATCATGAACGAGTGAATTCCCGTTGGATTTCACTGAGCATTGTTCGATACAAACTTCTGATGTTGCCAGAATGAGCAAAACCTAAATGATAAGACCAAAAAAGGGGAGAAGGCAGTAAAAATGTGGTTTTTCTAAGGCTGAACCACAAAAGAACATGGAACAGCAACTGAGGTCTTTCCTAACTGCCAAGTATTGCTACAGCCACAAGTACAAAACTTTTTTAAAGACTTTCTTTTTTCTGGAAGGTGTGTGAATTGATCTGATATGTATGTAGCAATGGCTCACCAATAATAATTGCATTGAATCAACATGATTTCAGGTGTCTCTGATACACAGACTTAATATGTTATGAGTACTAAAAGAAGGAAACAAGGATTCCAGTATTTAAATCAACGTTAGAGATATTTAAGGGAACAGATTTTTTTGCAGCTATTTCACAATCTTAGATTTTCAGAGAGGATCACTTGAACCTCTCCGGTAGCTACACTTGGCATTTATGCAATTGTAACTTTAGTATTTACTTCTCCTTTACTGAAGTTACAAATTGATGACCCAAATAACCTTCAGGAGCTCCAAAACAATTTTATGTCAACGCATTCTAAAGTTTATAGATTGAACAAATTTAAAGTAGTTAAAGTGCTTTCTTCAGCTAACAAAAGATTACATGAACTGCAAAAATAGGCTGGGTTGTTTTTTGTTTTTTAATAAAAAGAACTAGGTATCCTAGCAGAGTGAAGAGTTACAATGAGGCAATTGTTAAGAACTGCTTGGTATAGCCTAATAACTCATTTAGTAAACCGGGAGTACAAATGCCTTGTTCCTGCCTGTGTGGAGAAGGAAATTGAGTTCTTGGGAACATATTTTTAGGGAAGAGTAAGTGCACATTCTTCTGAGGAAAAGAAAAAAGGAATCTAACATTCACTGGAATTACTCCACCGAGTGGTTAAAGAGCTCTGGCTTCCTTGAGATGCTGCAGGAGAAGCAATGCATTCCACGGGACAGGACTGCAGGCTCTCCAGACAGTCCCCAGTGAGAGCAGTTTGCCAGCAGACAGACAGGAAAATTATTCTGTGAACATGTTTACTTGGATGCTCCACAATTAGACTCATACATGGGCAGTTTTCCTGATTCTGTCTGAAGTTAGTCTCAGCCTTGGGTATGTACTGTGTGCGTTGGCTGCCTCTGACCTGCACCTTGGAGCATGGTCACAGCACGTTTCCATGCTCTGGGGCATCGGAGATCTAGGAAACTCCTGAGTGCTGACACCACGCTCTTCCTAGTTTAGCTCTTTATAATGCCACTGCCCCTTCTTTGTACTGCCTGGAAGCTGGCTTGATTTTATGACTGTCTTACAAACATTTTGTTTTGCGGACCACAGCAGCTTACTTCCAGCACTTCTACTTCAACAAAATCACTTTTTAAAAATTTTTTTTCCCCCTTTCTCAATGATCTGGATAGAGAAGAAAAATGGGATTCCAAAAGTGCTACCTCTCTTTGTATTTGATAAACACAGGGGTGCAGAGGCCTAGGTGGAATTTCCCAGTCATTGTCTAGGAAATGAAAAGATAGGAAGGACTGGCTTTTTCTGATAAGGAAGCAATGAACATTGAGCATTAGAAGAGTGCCCATCCTGCCCCTCTCTTGTCATTGAGTACACACTCACTGCAAGGCTGCTGAGCAGTGGGGAACAAAAGGAGAAAGCACAAGTCAAATAAAAACTGCAAGCTGTAAAATTTTATAATCTTGCTTTGACAATTCCAGCTACCGCCATGGAGTCCCCAGTTTTAAAATACTTTAACAAAATACCTTAAATTATTAGAAAAATATGCTACAACTCACAGAAGCCAAATGTTTATGTACTGAACAACAACAAAGAGTTTCATTGCATAGGTAACAATGACTGGCCTATAACCAGTACTGAATTTTGGAAAAGCTGCATTATGTGCCTTATTTTGTCGCAGCAAAAGCTCTCTCTGGGGTGGAAAATAAGTAAAAATTATTTTTAGGAAGCATCTTATCCCACAGTCACAATTTTTGCAAAGACAAAATTAGTGATGCCTTCAATAGCAAGCATCAAATGGTTCTGTAGCTTAGGCATGGAACTCAATACCAAAAAGAGCAAAAGGATCATTCTGGTTTGCTTGTGCTATTCCAACACTAATTATTTAGACTTCTTTGTCAGTATTACTCCTGGTAAGATAACTTCTACAGGGGTATTTCTAAAGCTCCCACAAAAGCCAGTTACATTAGCTGCCAGAACAAACCTGATTGGACTATCTCAGCCCTTTTGTTTGTTTACAAGATGAATAGCCACTGGGCTTCTGAAAAACCCATCCAAATGCTCTATGGAATACTGCAACTTATCTAAAATATCCTGTTCTACAGCTTCGATCTTCAGTGACTTGTCCAGCATGAAAAAGCAGAAATAAAGTTGTAGCTGGTAGAAGAGGCTGTAGTACATTCCAAGTACAGCTCTGACAAGTCAGTTACTGGTGACTGGAAACCAGAAATACTTCCCATATTGAAAAATTACATCAGAAGCACAAAATAATGATCTATGGTGACATGGTGTGTTGCTTAGACAAGCATTTGTGTATATTTATGTCTAGGCTCCTGCTCTAAAAATATATGAATGGTATAGCAACGATGACAGAAGTTCCCAAATACTGCAGGAACAATACAGGCAGAAATCCAAAATTTCTGCCTGTATTTCTGCCTCTTCAAAATAACCTGTGAATCTTTTTTTTTATAGGTCTTATTTTGTCTGTCTACTTTTTAAGTTCTTCCAGGTCTAAAGTTACAGATACCCTACATCTGACAACGCAGCAACCCAAAGAAAGAAGTGTGTATTAGGTTATGTCCCAGCAGAACTGCTAAGAGGGAGCACACACTTGACAGAGTTGGTAATGTACTGGAAAAAATCATTGTCTCTAAGAAACAGAGGCTCTGGGAAAGAACAGAGGGCCTGGTTAACAAATGCAGGTGTTCATTGATCCAAGAGACTTGGAAGACCTGTACAGGATAGTTTCCTTCTTATGCCAGGGGAGTTTTGTTTTCCAAAGAGATTATCAAATGCGTCAGCAGTCAGCTGTATCATGTTGAGTTCCCACTCCCATGTAAACATGCAATCCACTTGGACATTGTAGCTGTGCTAAGGATCGCTTCTGATTCAAGACCAATCTGACATTTGCATCAGGTGGGCAAGAAGAGGTGGAAGAACAGGAAACAAGGAGAAATATGGGCAGGAGTTACTAATTGTGCTGCTTAAAATCCTCTCTGTATTACAGATGTTCCATAAAGAACATTTCACTTTGTCTAAGGATTTATTTTGCACTTTGTGCTGTTTGGTTTACGTAGCAATCTGCAAGCTTTCACATTTCTTCACTTCTGTTTTTAAAAAAATTCATCCTAGGTTAGCTGGCAAAACTGGGCCTCATTTTTCAGTTCAATAAAATTTTGTGTTTGCTCTTGTTATTTGCTGCTTAACAGGGCAAACCAGTTTGAGCTACAGGAATTTATGAAAGTCTTCTGAGAAATATAGTTTTAAGCATAAGTAAAATCCACTTGGGTAGAAGGTTCCTATATGGGACTGTTGGGGTATTGGATGTAATGAAAGCTTGTTGAAATCAGTGGGAACTTGAAGTATTTTGCAGTTGGGAAATTTAGGTTCATAAAAGGTAAATTAAAATAAATATTTGCATCAGTTTTTAGGCTTTACAGAGATAAAAGTAATTTTTGCAATCCCTTGCATGGAACTGAGAAACACCATAAAAACGATGCTTTGCTATCTGTAACATTTCAACATCAATCTGAAGGTTTTACAATACTCTTTAAGTAAATGTTATTTAAAAAAAAATATAATAAAGATTGATTGTTTAAAAGACAGTGAGTAAAGGATTCCAGATAAGTATAGAAAAATACCCCAAAACTGATCATGGAGAAGTACCATTTTGTTTAACCCATATGGTATTTTTTGTGCACAAGTAGGCAGATCTATGGTTTTACTATATGCTGGTTTGCATATAAAAAGATTCACTTAACAATCCATAAAAAACTTAATAAAATTTTTATGACCATAATATTGAGATGACCTTTGTGCCTCATAAGCTAATCACAATCTGGCATCCTTGGAAGTGCATTTATCAGTAGATTCAGGGCTTAGATCTTGGTTCTCATAAATGCTGTGACTTGTCAAACTTAACAGTATCAGTGTTATCAGTTCTAGTTCCCATTGTGACTAGAATGAGCAACCACTGAAATCCTGAGGGCAGGTCACACCAAATCCATGCAAATTAAAGATAAACATCTCTAAACAGTTGATGCCCAAGTGAAGCTTTTCTTTAAAATGTCAGAGCCCAGCATCTATTTTTAAGAGATTAGAGAGGATAATGAAGAAATATGTCTGCATCCCCTTCCAATCTGGCCCGGTCTTCATGTCTCTATGTAGATGTTTCCAGCACTTGTTAGTAAGGACGGAGTTTGAATTGGCAGTATTCTACTGAAACTATTTTAAGTTCCATAAAACTGTTTCCTTTAATTTTTTTTAGGCCTCAGTTTGAGTGTGAGATACCAGACAGCTCAAAGATTAGCCAGAGTAAAAAAATAAACAGTTTTTTTCTCTCAATCAGTTAATGAATTTCTAAGTAATTTTAAAAGTGCTGAATACACGTTTGGGCATAGCCTCCTACTGATAGGAGAAATAGAAACATTGTTCACAGCACTCCAGAATGCCTAAATAAGGAACAATATAATCTTAGAGAAGTCCTAGAGAATTAGATAAGGGATGTACTCAGACAAACAGGATGTAAACTAAGCTCTGCATCCTCAAATAAGATAAAGAACGAACGTTACAGTTTTTGGAGGTGAAACACAATGACGCTGTGCCTGCTCAAGAACTGAAGTCAAGACAATGCAGATGACTCGGCAGGACTAAACAAGGACTTCCAATGGGGTTGTGACTATGTAAAGCAAACTAATGACTGTGTATTAAGCGAGAATATCTAATGAATATGTGATGTGCAATAAAAAGCCCTGTCTGTCTGTCTGTCTGTCATTTGGCACATTCAATTAGAGGAGCTATCCCCCAGATATCCAGCACACTGCTTTTTAATACCTACAGATTGGGTTTAAGAAGTTTGTTTCTGTTGCTTTTCGGTATCACTACTGCATTTGACAGACTTCAGAGCCAGCTGAATGCCCTTAAGCAAAGCAAAAAGTGACTGAATACATGATTTGACAAAACGGATCTAATCTATCATGTTATATTTTTGGCAGGTGCTGCCTGTTGTCTCCTTTGCAATTCTGTTTTATTTCCTTCTCTTTTCCTCAATAACTTCCCCGCATGAGTCCTTCCATACCTGTTGGAATTGTCTTAAGTTTCATGTGCTCCCTTTTGATATATTTATGCTATTCAACAGAACAATGTCCACACCCTCCTGTGCACTTAGGCCAGACTCCATATATAAAACCGGTTAGTATCTGTTCTACATTTGCAGCACTCCATGAATCCAGTGGGAAGGGAGCGATCATGATGGCAAGCCGTGCTCCAAGTACAGGCAAGTTCATCAGTATCTTTAAGTGCGCTCCTCCTACTCTGTATTTTCTGTATGCTCCGTCTGCCTCTTCGTCACAGCAGCGCTCCTGCTTTATCTGTAAGTGCTTATGGCTGCAGTGCCCTATCTTTATGGCAGGTCTGTAAATTCCCCAACGTCCACTACAGCCTCCCCCACAAAACCCAAAACCCGCGACCATCAGCTCCCTTACTCCGCTGCCGGGAGGAGCGCAGTGGGGCCGCCACCCTGGAAAGGGACAGGTTGATACAGAAAATTCTTTTCTAAGGCGCGGTTCTGAATGCGAGGGGACACTTGGAGCTTGTGAAAACTGCTTTTAAAAAAAAAAAAAAAAAAAAAAGGCAACACCTTCCTCGTGAAAAAGCAGCGCTGAGAGGGTCCCGGGACTCGGGGCAGGGCGGAGGGTCGCGGAGTGCCGCCCTGCTCTCCTGCTCCCGCCCCTGCGGCTCCGCGTTCCGTCTCTCCCCGTCCCGTCCCCGCCGGGCCCGACCCCGACCCCGCCCGGCCGCCGGCCTGCCCCTCCTTCGCGGCGCTCGCTGCCGCGCTCGGGGCGCGGAAGATGGAGGACTACGGGCGATTCTTGGCGCTGTTGGCCTCCACGCTGCTGGTCGGCTTCGTGTCCGTCATCCTCTCCCTCGTCTGGGTCTTCCACTACCGCGAGGGGCTGAGCTGGGACGGCGGCCTGGGGGAGTTCAACTGGCACCCCGTCCTCGTCATCACGGGCTTCGTCTTCATCCAGGGCATCGGTGCGTCGGGGTCCCGGGTGCGGGGCTGGCACGGAGAGGGCCGGCGCTGCCAGGAGCGGGGCGGGGGCGGCCCCCGGGCGGTGGCGGTGACAGCGGGAGCGCTGCGGCCGGTCCCTGGTGCACGGACGGAGCGGTCCGGGGAAGCTGGCACTCCCCGGGAAGGCACAAAGAGTCCCTTGTAATAAGCCAAAACTGCTACGTATCGGTTTGGGCTTTTTTTTTTTTTTTTTCTTCTGCAGGCACTTGTTTACCCTGGCCTGGGACTGCCGTGCACTTTGAGTAATATTTGAGAGGTGTGTTTTCCTAGGCAGCCTGAATTTATGCGGGTTGAGAATCCAAATGCCAGAAATGCTGCCCTAGGAAAGTTTCTCCTTTGGCTCTCTCCCATGTCCCCAGAAGAGAAAGGAAAGTTCAATACCACAGAAGCTTGATCCAGGAATGGGGTTTGTGCCAGAGAAAACGTAGCACCACGAGCACCATTAAAATGCAGTTCTTCAGTCCAGACTTAGAATAAGTTATTTTGTAAAATATATGTTTTCAATTAATTCTTAACTCTGTTGCCTAAATAACATCCAGTTATTATGATGCAGTGTTGTCTTTTTGGTTTGGTTTGGTTTGTTTTTTGTTGAGTGTGTAAACATTTGACTTCATAGAGTTCAGCCTTGTTCTGACATTTAACTGTTTCCCATTACACTTAGAAAATGAACAGTATCCTTTTTCCCATCCCACGCAATTAGCCCATTGGGTCTTCTGTGCAAGGGTTGTTTCTTGAGGCCAGCACGAATATTGGAGTTGGAACTGTGTTTTGCTGTTGGCATAACTGGGTAATTCCAATAAATCAACCAAATTAGACACACCGTAGTAGATAAACTGTCAATTTATGAAAGAAATATACTATGCTTTCTGTAAAGTTTGAAATGCAGATAATGACAGAGTGCCACAGAAGTGCTTATCTACCCTTCGAATATATTCTAACCACAGCTAAATATTGCAAAAAATAACATCACTGCACTGTACCTTTTAAATCCTGAAATTTGGGAGAGCAAATTTATGCTAATGGCATTAAAAAGTAATGGGAAAATCTGACAGAACAGCTTCCAACAGTAACTTTATTATAAACTCAGTGACACAAATCTTGCCAGTTTCAGTATGAGGAGAACTAAGTGAAACATTAGTAATGGGCCCACGAAGGACAAATAAATACTGCACAGAACAGTGGAAATGCTTCCAAAGAGTTACCACTGAGTTTTGACGGGAGAGGATGGGGAAGATTTCACCGTTTTTAAGGAAGGAAGAACCTCTGGCAACTTACAGTATAAATGTAAGCAGGAGTATTTCTTTGTAATAGCAGATAAACTCCAATTTTATCTAGACAAACTTAGAATTTAATTTTTAATAACCTTATTTACATTTGCTTCACTGCTGAATGATACATCGCATTCATCCAGCCAGAAAACTTGTCCAGCATTCATTTCAGTGGAACACGTTGTTTGTATCACGTGTGTGCTCGCTTGCTCTCCAGCAGGAGCTCAACCAGTCAAGAGGTTGGAAGATGCCGAAGGCTGTCTAGTTCTGGCGATGAAGGGAATGTTGAGATTTGAACATACACTGTAAATTTTTTTTTCCACTGGGAGTGGGGGTGTTCTCAGTTTTGTGGCTTCAAGTTACAAACTACTATTGAGCAATAAACAGTATTTTGAAGTTGTTCTACATAATATTGCTCAATAGGAAGTGTAATTTCAGGCTATAAATAAGCAATGAAATTCACCTGTTGACTTCATTAATATATATTCTGTACTACTTATTGTGCCTAAGCTACTGGTTTTTTTATATAAGCATAGCATTTTTTAAGAAAATAGGGGGAGGTTTTCTGCAGCTTTTTCCAATGTATTTTATATTTTTTTCCCTTTGAAACTCAATTTTTTCCCTGTGTCACAGAGAAAGGGTGTTGTCTTAAACCTTCTGTAGGTAAGGATATATGTAAAGTAAATGGAGATTTACCATAGTTAAAAATCTCCACATATAGAAAGAATTCACTTTGATCATTCTTTGGGGAGGAAATTCTGTTATATAACATGAAAACAAAGTTTGAGACTGAAGGAGTATTGTAGTAAATCAGATAAAATATCAACAGATACCACTGTGAATCTGATTCAAATTTGATTGACAAAAGTCTGCCCCTGAATCCAAAGTAATTTGGAGGAGACTGGGAAAAGAGATACCTCTTTGGAAACACACAAGAAACACAAGTCTTTAAGTAGTTAAAAGTAGGAGTATGTAAAAAAATCTTGGTTAAATTTTTGTGGAGGATTTTAAATAATAACAAAACCAATTGTTTCTTGAGTTTATTAGTCTATTCAAAGGATGGAAATGTTGTATTGTCTGTAGGAGGTAGAAGAGATGACTATAATATAATGTGCATACTGGGAAGTAGTATGCCCTAATAAAAGTGTTGTATATATCTTGTCAATCAAATGGAAAAGCTATAGGCATGGTAATATTAAGATTTAATATTTATGGATCAGCACCTATGGGTAAATGATACCTGACAAAACACTGTCAGTGCACAGTAATTGTCCACAAGATTTCCTAGACTTAAAGTGGGAAAAACAGAGGCAATAAAACTGTGTGCTATTAGTACAGCAACATTTTTGAAAATAATAAGAAAAAAACATGATGAAAAAATTTTTAAGAAGAGCTTGAAGGAATAGTAGTGTGATGGAATGGGTTAAATAAGTAAATAAATTTACATGTGCAATTGTTGAACAGTGACTACAGACTCGGGGCATGATCCAAAGGAATATTTGCATGATAGTTCATTTTGGCCTGCAAATGATTAGTCCTCTTATAGGAATAATTAAGAAATCCATCAAGATATAATGTGATAAAAATGGTTTTTGAGAATTTCCCATTACTCACTTTATAAAAGAATATCTTTTTTTCTACAGAGATGTGGCAATCTCTGTTGCAGACTGAGGAGCTGCGTGGTGGCTTTTGGGGTGGTGGAAGAGTGAATAAAGAGTGAGTCAGAACAAGGAAGGTGGGGTAGCCTTTCTCCCATCCTCAAAAGTTCAGTCTAGGGTGCCTAGACTATCAAATCTCTTAACAGTACTGGAGATGCTGTACCTAGAGAAAGTTATTCACAGAGCTGCTTTACCATGTTCCCACTAAAAATTCTGTAACTGTGTATGTGCTTTTAACCCAGGCCTTAATTTTGAGATGAAATTACACATCACATCTGAGTAAGTTTTAAGAGCTTGCACTACTGAAAGACAAATCTTCCTTTTCTCCCCTTTGTTCCCCAGACTGTCTTGTTTCCTCTGGCAGTTCAGAAAAGCACTAGGAAAAGCACACAGAAGAGGTGATGGGAAAATAAGACTGTGTCTTTTCACACTGATAAACAGTCAGATCTGCTCAAGCTGCAATGTGTAGCTTCACACATAGTCTTCACAGAAAGAGAATTAAAACAAATTGTACTACCATTCATATGTCCCAGGCTGTGGCATGTAACGTACTAATGCATGGCATTGTTAACAAGCGTCCAGTCTGTATTCCTTGGTTTTCTATCATACTGTTTATGGGAAACAGCCCAGAGAATTCAAGGCCCAGATGGAGATCTGACACTATGTGGACAAGGCACATGGACAAGGACCATGTGGACTGGTGAATCTGATAGTGATTTTTGAAGTTAAAACAACTAGATGAAAACAGAAAAATGTTATACAAAAATTTTAGCCCAGACTTGTTCTGTCTGAGATCAAAGACTGAAAAATTAGACTGAAAGCCTATGCTCATGAAGTTTTCTTTAAGACATACAGAGTCCAGTACTCAGCTGCACTTTGAATAAATGATTGACAGTACTATGGGCCAAATGGTAAGGAGGATTTGCTGGGAATATCCTCATGGGATGCTGAGGCTTGTTTGAGGCCCTTTGACATATCTGCTTTATGAAATTAGAAATCATTATCATCAGCACTAAGTTGATTCAATAATAGTCTAATGCAGGATATTATTGGCAGCTGGCTGAGCGTGAGCCAGCAGTGTGCCCAGGTGGCCAAGGCGGCCAACAGAATGTTGGCTTATATCAGAAACAGTGCCACCAGCAGGACCAGGGCAGTGATTGTCCCCCTGTACTGGGCACTGGTGAGGCTGCACCTCAAGTGCTGTGTTCAGTTCTGGGCCCCTCGATTGAAGCCAGACATTGAGGTGCTGGAGTGAGTCCAGAGGAGGGCAGCAGAGGTGGTAAAGGGTCTGGAGAACAAGTCTGATGAGCAGGTGAGGGAGCTGGGGTCATTAAGCCTGGAGAAAAGGAGGCTCAGGGAGGAACTTATCATTCTCTACAACTACCTGAAAGGAGATAGTAGCTAGTGGGGATTGATCTTATCTCCCAAGTAACAAGAGAAAATGGCCAGTTGCACCAGTGCCCTTCAGACTGGATACTTGGAGTAATTTCTTCACCAGAAGGTGATCAGGTATTAGAACAGGGTGCCCAGCAAAGAGGTAGAATCACTGTCCCTGGAAGTGTTCAAAGAACGTGCATATGTGGTGCTCAAGGATATGGTTTAGTGTGAACATGGCAGCGATAGGTTAATGGTTGAACTTGATGGTCTGAGAGGTCTTTTCCAACCCAATGATTCTATGATTCTAACATTACCATTTAACTTTTGGGGAACTGCTGGAAGTGATCGTAAGCTTGGTGTGCTGAGTCATACTTACATAAGACAGTAAAACCTTCCTAAAAACAATCTCTTCCTGATTTTGTAGGATTTACTACTCTTGTTTTTTAAAGTAGAAAGCTGAGAACTGCCTAAGTGCTGAATATATTTAAATATTTTAAGGGACACATTCATTCCAGTATTATATTTTCACACAGTATGTAAAAGCTCACATTGATTTAAAATCAGATCACAGTCTGGAAATTTGACTCATGAACAGTGTTTTCTTTGTGAATTATTTAGTGCAGTATTGTATTTACTGGCATGCATCCAAGTAAAAAAAAAAGTGTAAACAGAACTTTGAAATTAATAAATCATTTATTATTGTTGTTCACCACTACATATAGAAAGAATATTCTATTTATAATCTATGCTTTTTGCCTAAAAAGCTAGGGTTACAGAGAAGTCATGAGTAATGACTAAGGCACATGAGAATCACTTAAGAAAACTCCTAATCTTTGCATTAAGGTAATACTTTTCTATTTCTATATTTGGAACAGGAAGCTTTTAAAACCTGAATACATTATTACTCTTTTGTTTTAGTGTATCTAATCATATGTAAAAATTTTAGTGTAATTCCATAAGCAGAAATCTTAAATGAAGATGTGCTGAGTCACTGAATGGAGCTTTTTGCTCAGCCAAGACATTATGGATGTGGGCATTAGCTTTTATTGGTCAGGTTATCACTTGTCCTCATAAATATTTGACCCCTCTTATCTAAATATGTGTTGTTACACACCCAGAATTACTACGTGGTTTGTAGTCAGATGTACCTGGGGCTTCAGTGATCTAATCTGGCCTGTTTGCATCTGCTGTGGAAAGCACCTGGGTCATATGACAGGCAGGGGACAGTTGTGGCAGGGAAGGGGCGGTGGGGATCTTGAAGAAGCAGCTCTATGCTAAGTTATTCTTATGGACCATCTAGTGTTGGATCACTGGCTCCAACACTGGATTGCTGTTTTGTTCAGACTGGACTGTCTGCTACAGTTATTAAAGCAAGTATAGGCAAAAACCCCCTACATTCATCTAAAAGTGGTGGAAGAGTTGTATGTGCCAAATGCTTTTGTCTCTTACAAGTAAGGTTATGATTCCCTTATGCTGAAGAGCACTTTTCCATTTAAAGCAGACCTGTTAATATCAGTGCAATAGATGGTCATATAAATATTTACATAATTCAAGAATCGCATTATCCAAAGTTGACAAAGAGAATAAATATTAGAAAAATAATCTGACACACATTCTCAACAAGTGAGATTTTCTAAATAGAAGACTCAGGGTCTATCTCACTAGTAGGAGAAAAATCAAAATCCTATGCAGAATCCCTGTTAGATCAATTTAATGACTGAGGAAAAGATGGCACCAAGTTGTTTACTGGTTTGCGGGTTTTTTGTTGGTTTTTTTTTTAAACATGCTTAAATTTGGGATTTTTAAAATCTCCCTAAAAGCTGTATTTAAGCCTCAGTTGTATATTTGGAACATGCTATGTTTTGTGTATGAGAAAAAGCCTTTTAATAGACTTTTATAGAGGACTAAAGGTTGGATTTTGCTGTAATTTACCGTGGAACGATGTGAATTATGTGTAATTATTAACATCTGAGAGAAGTTATAAGGCATAAAATCTTGTTTCTGTTCTTTTCTTCAGCTATTATTGTGTACAGACTGCCCTGGACCTGGAAGTGCAGCAAACTCCTAATGAAGTTCATACACGCTGGATTAAATACCATAGCCATGATTCTTGCAATTGTTTCTATGGTAGCCGTGTTTGATTACCACAATGCCAAGAACATTCCTAACATGTACAGTCTGCACAGCTGGATTGGGCTGACTGCTCTTATATTTTATTCTCTCCAGGTCAGAATCTAACTATTTATAAATGGGTTGTAACTTTGAGGAATGTTTTGAGTAATTTAGGCCCAATAGGCCCTTGCTAGTACACTGTAACTACTAGGATAGCCATTTGACACTCCTGGATTTGGCAAATTAGCATGTAAATGTGCAAATACTGGGTCCTTGATTTTGATGAAAAATGCATTTTAAAGCATATTTTGTTTATTTGCTGGGATAGTGGCCATTTATTTATTTTACAGTTACACAGTATTGTGTTTCTAAGCTCTGTTAACTGCTGAAGTTAAAGCAAGTTATTTGGTTTGTTGGAAGCACATTTAAATACAGCTAGAACTTGTATTAAGGAAGTCTCAAATGAAGTAACTGCTTTGCCTTTTTTTTTTCAGCTATCATAATTTTAAGTAATCACTTCTTGGCCTCAAGACTTCTGTTTATCAGCAGAACAAGTGCTGCAGGGAGCAGTAGAGATCTGAATAAGCTATACTGGCTGATTTTCCTGAATCAGCAAAACTTTGATAGATGTTTGTGGGCATGCTCTAAACTGCTCCTGTTGGCAGAGAATTGGCATTATTATAATGTAAAATGAGCTAACTTAGTATGTTTTGCATTTGGCATAGAAGTGGACCGGGCATGCCCTGACATCTACAGTACACATACAGATATGATGTTTCTGCATATACGTACTGAACTTCCTGTATTGTGTTATTATACTAAAGAAATCTATTTTGTTCTTTCAATTTTTTTTTTTTTTGCCAAAACACTAAGAAGAAAAAAGACTTCATTATCTGTGATCCAGCACAGAAAATCCTCAGCTGAGGGATTTGGGTTCTGGACTTTTATCCTTCACTGCTCAAGCTAGGAGCTTCAGGAAATAGTGTTCAAATAGTTTTTAACACTTAGAAAAAACAGAAAGCATATTGTAGCTGAGTATATTCTCTCTAGCTGAAAAAGTAAATGAAATTAGTATGAATAAGAAGGAACGGTGTTATAATATTCTTTGTCCTAGTAATGCAGCTATTTCTGGGAAATCTGTGCTACCACTATAGTATTGGCATTTTTTCTAGTGGTTAAATAAAGAATTGTGAATAAGGTCTTTGTTCTACTTCTCATTTTGTTACTATAAACATGGCCAATGGCACTTAATGCATTGCCTGTCTCATCAACAGATCTTTGGTATTACTTCCTCCAAGCTGGGGTGTAAATCTCCAGTCAGAGACTGAGGTTTGTTAAGTGACTGAGCACTATTAAAAACAGTCATAAAGTATTATCTCTGTTAATAGAGAAGACACCTGGCCTTTGCCAGGAATGGCATGTCAGTCATATGCTCACATACTCTGCCTCCAGGAACAATAGTGTAAATGTATTTATGTCAAATGTACGTTAACACAGTACAGCACACAGACATAAATTTAGGAATAGGGCAGAAATTTAAAATGGAGACTGTGTCTTGGAAAACAGTGTCTCTGGAATGAAGTACTCAAACATTATATGAATCTCAAAATGACTTCTCACAAAGCTGTGACAACAAGAAAAATATGGCATTAGCAAAACTAACATGAAATACTATGGAATAATTTTTTTTATATATATAAAAAGAATGACCAGAAAAAAAACTCTGGAATAGTAATTTGAGAGTTGGGAAAACTTATCTTTCAGTGCAAGACTTAAAAAGCTCCAACTGTTTAGCAGATCTAAGGAAGATTAAGAGATGACTTGATTACAGTGTATTAAAGTGCTTTCCAGGGATAAAGTATCGGGCTCCTTAATCCATCATGGAAAGACAAAACAAGGACTAATACAGCAAGTTAAAGCAAGATGAAATACAAATTCATGCACTATTTCTAATTTAGCAGCAGGGCTGAGTAATGGTAAAACAAACTAAAGAAGGGATGCAACCTCAGTAGTCTGAGCAAGCCTGTGACTGCAACCATGTGACACAATGGGTTATTTTCCATCACAGAATTAGTGCTAATGGGAGGACTAATCTCCTCTGCATAACTTGACACCACCCATACGCATCTCTGTAAATGCTATCTGATTGATACATTGAGAGACCATTCCCCTTCTAAAGATATGTACTTTAACTAAAACTCTAACAAAGCAAAATTATTTAACCCACCCAAGTCAGAAGGTTAGACTGCCTTCTGATCTCCATTTATGTATAGATCTGTAACAAGAGCAGAGAACAGGATTTGAAGAGAGTGTAAAAAAGTAGCTACTCACACCATTAATATATTACTGTATTAGTGACACTGAAAACTTGTGTGTTTTCAGTACTTAGTTTGGTTGCAGTTTTAGCATTACCAGTAAGTTTGGACACTGGTATTAAGTAGGATTATTTTTAAAATATTTGATGTCTGCTCCCTAAGTGCTAATCCAGAATTTTGCTTTGGTTTTGAATGGAAACACATTAAAAATAGAAATGCCAATTCTTTTCAAATTTTTACCTGAAGACATCTGAGAATGGAATTTTTATGATTTTTTTTTATTCTGCTTGAGAAGTGCTGCATGTTTTCCTTACAGCTTTAACTATAAATCTGTTTTGTGTTTAGCTCGTCTTGGGTTTTGCTGTCTTTCTGCTCCCTTTTGCTCCAGTTTATCTCCGAGCATTTCTCATGCCAATACACGTTTATTCGGGTCTCACCATCTTTGCAACAGTGATTGCAACTGCTCTCATGGGAATCACAGAAAAGCTTATATTTTCATTGTAAGTACTTTCTCCACTTGTTTTTAAGTTATTAATTGGAAACTATACTTCTGTATGCACAGAATAATACTGCGTGCCATCTAGTATTGGGACAATCATTTTGTTTTAAAAAGACTGCCTAGCAGGAAACTCCTGGTTTTAGACCAGGATTGTCTTTAAAACAATCTTTTCTGACTTTTTCTTTCCTTTTCCCCTTCCAAAGGAGAAATCCTGCATACAGTGCATCCCCACCAGAAGCAACTTTGGTCAACTGTCTTGGCCTTTTGCTTGTCGTATTTGGTTCCCTTGTTTTGTGGATGGCCAGCAGGCCCCATTGGAAGCGCCCCCTAGAAGAGAACACTAAAGTCCTGCGGCCCATTGGAGGGACTCCTGAAGGCACAGAAGTGGAATCCACAATGACAAATAGGAGTAATGCAGATAAATCTGACCTGAGGATCAGTACTGAAGCAGCCAGAAAACAAAACCTCAAATTGGATGACGCAGGCCAAAGATCAACTATGTAAAGAAAATACACCAAATAAAAGTACTATTATACTGCCAAATCCTGCCCCTCCCCCTGGTGGGGTTCCTTCTAATAGTTATATTGATATAAAAATAGGTTGGGGGTTATTTTCACTATGGCTTGCTCAAAGAGACTCAAGTTTTCTGCATATGAGTTTAAATTCCAGTAAGTCCCAAACATATTATATTGGGTCATGCTCAGTCCTCCATTAAAAAACAAAAGCATGAATGACATAACATAATGGGAAAAGCACATAATTGGAAAATGTTTTCCATATAATTTCTTAATTTTGTGCTTATATCTCTTACAGCCATGAAAAATTAACAAGATTGAGACTAAATTTTGCTCTGAGTGATTTTGCAGGTTATAACTCAGTCATGAAGTATATCAGATAGAAGAATTTAGTTGTTCACACATAAACTTTCTGGTAATTTTCACTTGTTTAGAGCTGTGATTTCTCTAGATCATTAATCCCCTCACCAGCTGCTGAGATCTATGGGATTTGAGGTCATTCAGCACTTTGAAGAGTTGCTCCATAAAAATGACTCCAATTTTAGTCTAAAATTTTTAATTCAAAACAAGAAATTAAAAGTTTGCTTGATAACTTCATAAAATGTTATGTTTCCTTTACAAACTTGTGGGTTATTTTTTTTTTTTAAATCAGAACATATCTGTTGACTTTTTAACAAACTCTACCAATTATATTGTATACAGACAACATTTGGCTTTGCCTTATGTGCAGTCATTACTGAAATCTAAGGAAACACAGAATGGAAATCCAAATGCAGAATCTGTCTTATTTGAAAAGCTATAGAAACACACTCAGATATATCACTTAAACCAAGTCTTCCTTTTATCCCAGAAGGCAGCATTTTACTATCTTTATTTGATTGCACAGCTCTGTTGATTTATGGCACTAGACTAGAAATTAGGTTAGAAACCAGAAAAGACTACTATCAGTCTGTCAGAAAAAAGGAGCCTGAAGTAAGAAATGCTTTCTCAAAGAAACAGCTGAGCTTTGCTGATTTGATTGAAGTGTTACCTATTAACCGAAAGCCAATTTGGGCATCTCCACACTGACACAATCATCACTGTCACAGGCGTGAAGACATACTTTAGTCTATAAGCAAACTATCTAAACTCTATGACTTTTTAATTTGAAATTAAAGTGTTAAATAATGCAGCTTGAGTCTCTACTGGCACTTTACTTTTATAGCTCTTTCTAATAATTGAAGTATTAATGTATTATACTCATTCAATAATTTCACAGATATGAACAATATATTTTTACTACTATGGAAGAATAAGTATAGTAGATTATTTTGACTGCACATGTTAAAATGATAAGCCTTTCTATGATAATCTCTTGTAAAAGCTGCAGAGCCCACTACAAGTTCAAATTTACCACTGTTCATATTGGAATATAGACAGTTTCAGACACCATATAATTTCCTAATTTTTTAAATACTACATAAGTTTTTATCTGCTTCAGGTTTTAAAAATGTTTAAACACATTAAACTTCAACAAATATGCCTTTTTTGCAGTTCAATGTTGTGTTAGTACAAACTATTTTGGACATGAGTTATTTTGGATCTTCTCTGACAAAAAGCAGTTCCTGTTATTTGATTTGTAATAACATTTAATTCTTTGGTGAATGCAGTAGAGAAAGCCAGCATCATAAAATATTTTAAAAGCTTTTCTACTGTACCATTTGGTACTCAAGGACTACATCCCAGAATTTTATATTTACACTTACATGTTTGTGGATGACTGGGACCAACGTAGCATTGGTGTATTTTTTCACTGGGGAAAATACCTGCTTTTAAATGCCTTACTGTAGAATTCAGGTATGACAGAAGGAATACTAAACTATTGTGTGAGCACTCCTTCAGTCCCACTATGTGCAGTGAGTCAAACAGTGAAGTATGACAGGGGAAGTGAATAAATGAACCTGCCTGTCGCAGTAATTTACTGAGCAGCTTTGTATGCTGCACTCACCCAGGCAACAGCATTGTAACTTGTGTGTCAGCCTGTTACTGTGTCTCACCCACCTGGGAAAATGAGTTTATTCAATCCTTGCACAGTACTTGGTCATCTAATGAAAGTGTATGTTTGTATGGAAGGTAGTCAGTTGCCTAAGGATTTTTCTGGAAGAAATTATCTGTACAGTGTACTAGGAAAAGCCCCACAAAATCCATGACTTCTTTTGTTTCAGCACTGCCTTGATGTATTGAAATGAACAGCTTTTAGGTGATTGGTTCTCTATGGTGTTAAACTTAAGCCATAGTAACCAGTATGCCTTCTGATTTACATTTCATCCCATGTACTGTTCAAGGGGAGGGATATCTGAAAAAAGAATGGTGGCATTTCTTTACTTCTTTATTCTGATGATATAAAACTAGTTGAAAATTGAGGATTAGCAATCTTTTGAGAGGAGCTTGTTTTTCAACTTAGAGGTTAAACACAATAGTAGTAACTCAGTGGAAGCTGAAAGATTCCATTTGGGGAAATTATGATAATCAATCATATCTCATGTGCATGAACTGTGGGCTTCTGGCTGCTGCTCTGTGGAAAGTCCCCATGAGATGCAGTAGCTGTGAGCTCCTAAACCTTGATCCACCTTTAGTTTAAGACTGACCAAACATAGTTCTGGCTTCATTCTAAACTGATTAAAATGGTCTTTAAGTATCCTTGCAAAATATGAGCTTCATTCAATTGCTAAATTAAAGTACATAGGCCTTTGGAGAGTAATAGTCTTAAATCTACTTCTCAAAGTGGCCTTCCATTAACTTTCTTTCATGCAACTTTTCTTGCCTGTATTTATGAGTAACAGTAGCAACATAGGAAATAAAGTGTATTTTCAAATATGTAAAAGGAAGCTTTTTTATCAGGATTTTTCTGCATGTTTAGAAATCTTCTACATTGTTGTTTTTACAGAGATGTGATTGTAGAGCTTATATTCCAAAGCTTTGATTCCTATAAAAACATAGGAAGTTACAAAACCTAACATTCAAAGCGTATCTTTTTAAGATGCCTGGAAAAAAAAAAAAGTATTGTATTTACATGCTGTCATGCAGTACTACGCACAGAGACAGAACAGTGTTTTTTTATAACCTTAATGAAACTGAGAAATGATGACGCAAATTAGATTTTAAAACAGTAATCACATATATGCTGTTACTACGTGTAACCAAGAATATCGCACGTGATATTGTAAATATGGATTGTTTGTTTACATGGATATTTTATTGAGGGACTAAGAGATATTGCCAAATATTTTCTATTTCAGATGTCTCTTTCTTTTGCTTTTATTTCAGAAAATTCCTTCCTGTGTTTCTAACTGTTCACAAGAACTTAAAAAAATATTTTATTGTTTTGTTACCCAAGATACTTATTTGTAGATGAAAGCAAATCTTTAATTACAATGTCTATTTTCCTTATTCTTTTTTGTGTGTAATAAAAATTACTTTTCAAGCTTATGGTACTGGGTACAGATTTTTATTAAGGTACTAAAATAAAACTTTCTAAATTTGGACAAAGATCAAATTATTCCTAAACTACTTTTTGAAAACAGAATGATTGTTGTACAAAGTTTCTTAAATACTTCTTAATTTCAAGTATTTATGATGATCTTTCTGATGAAATTAATGTACTCTGTAGTGTTAGAAAGATAATCAGTATATAATGGAAAGTGGAGGAATTCACTGTATAAACAATCTGTATTTCACCTTCTGATCAGAATACAAATTCCCTATAGCAGTTGTTAGGGGGAAGGGAAAAACCAAACCAAACCTATCCTCAGTCATGACATTGCCATGGCAAATAGAGGTATATATCATGAACTCTCATATATGATGGTCACATAATGCACTGCAACATCCAAATACCCTCAGATAAGTAACAGCCAGACTAAACACAGACCCCGTGGAATTTTCTGACTCAATTTAACATCTGCATATCAAGTTACACTCCTGAGTAGGTTATTGATCATAAAATGCTATAAATTGTTAAAACATCTATATGAACATATCAGTAACAAGTAAGAATTAAGGTATGTTCTTGAGCTTAGTAAGATTAATTGGAAACTCTTCTAAAAGGGAAAAGCATAAACTGAATATTCCTGAATACCATAAAGGTGTTGGTGAATACTTTCTGACGTTGTCATCATCATGGAATAGTAGA
This sequence comes from Empidonax traillii, assembly GCF_003031625.1. Classification (NCBI taxonomy): domain Eukaryota; kingdom Metazoa; phylum Chordata; class Aves; order Passeriformes; family Tyrannidae; genus Empidonax; species Empidonax traillii. Next base: position 3,207,706 of record NW_020955226.1, read on the forward strand.
AAATACTATTACAAACATCAGTTGAAAACCTGCTGCATTCAAACCTGACAATTCCATTGCTGACAACTTCCCTTAACTGTCACCTGTAGGCTGGATGTGTTGGGAAGAATTCTGCTAAGATAGTCCATGTTTTTAAATACATTGATTACTACAAAAATCAATAAAAGCTCAATTATATTAAAAATTGAAAGAGGGGACTCCAATTTTGGCAGGAGGGCTGCATTTGTGTGGAGAAGTGGGTTTTGTAAGTAGCTGATAGACCCTTGTAACCTACGTACAGATTTTTGCAGATTGTGTTATGTTGTGAGTAACACTTTTGATTTCTGTAAGACTACTGGGCAGTAGTGAAAGGTAAATTATTACACAGGTAGAAACTCAAGTCCAGGTCAACAAAATGGATGACAACCATTCCAAGCAATTTGGCTAACAGAAGAGGTAAAGTTGAGAAAATCCAGTTCCTGCTGGACACATACCAGAAATTTAAAAAATGACAAGGCCACAGCGAACTCTGATAGGAGAAGTAGAAACAACTGGTATAAATTTCAGTGAGCTCACTTATGTTCACCAACTACAGTCATAACAGAGTGTTAGCTTAGGGCTTGAGTTTACAGTTCATGGCCACATATACTGATGACTCACTGGGTCTTAAATTCCAGTTGCTTGTCATCGAGTCACGTCATAGCTATAGATAGAGCTATCAGAAAATGGATATTAGTTATGGAGATGTTTGCAATTTCTATTTAAATTTTCACTATAATTTCATCCCAATAACAACAATAAAAAAAACCCACCTAGTAGTACTCAAATTCTGCAGGATACTATCAAATAGTGTGATTAATAGTGTGATTTTCAAATATTTTGGTGGCAGCTGATCTTTCTCCTATGTGTATACAAGCAGTAATCCACTAGGTGGCAAGCACTACCAAAACGGCCCTTGGTAGACTCAAGTCTAGCATTGCTTTAGATGATTCAATACGATAAGTCATCTGCCTCAAAATAAAATTACAAAGCTAGTAGACATAAAACACACAGTCATGTCAGAATTTATATATTTACTTTTCTATTCTTTTGAGGGGCCCACTTAAAATACAGTATTTCTTCATCCCAGATGTTGGATATTGTTATCTATTGTGCTTCACCTCAGAGCTCCTAAACTCCTGTTTGTAACTTCTGTGCAAATACAAGCTTGGTCAAAAGGCTCAACAAAGAGAATATGAAAGATTAGCAATAAGCTCACATACAAGATATGAAAGTTGCAAGAATTAGAAAAAAACAGGAACTTCTAGTACTTTTGCCATTTGATCTTGCAGTCTCACATAAAATTTTATCCTGAAAAAGGGAACACTAGTGCCCATTTCAAATAATGGAAAAGTACAATTCTGCCCTCTGATACATGCTGACAGCTATTGCTCTTAATTTATTCCCTTTGTGGGTGCTGACTTGTTTTCTGCTATATTCCACTGAATATACTAGTTTCAGTACTACTGGGAGCTACTTTGCACATGGTGTGCTAGTGCTATCACCTGATTTTACTTGCTTACCTGTTCTCTAGGCTACACTGGAAGATATTTTGTCTCCTATAGCTAACTGTGGCAGTGGTTTCATAGTGTTAGGGGCAGTGGAGTACTGAGGTACAGGGCCCTGTGGCTTTTCACAAAGCTTGCTATTCATGTTTAGGTCAACAAAGTGGCAAAACTCAGAGTAATTCTGACATTACTCTCATTATTGCTATGACTATTGGATCTGGTAGAAATACTAGATTAAAATACCCTAGCAATGCAGATTGAGTGCTTGATCTTTTTGTAAAGAACAGCAATTGCTGTTGCAGTGAAGGGATAGCTCGTAGATCACTGTGGCAATGGGAGTACTAATACTGTCTGGCTTCAGCTTCTGAACAGATACAGAGAATAGGATTAAAAATACAAGAAAATTTACGCAGCTGTTCATTACTATGATTACTGCATCTGTAATAAAATGAGGAATTTGAACAAAAGTTCAGTAAAGCACAGCCCCCCAAAATCATTTTCGTCTGCTCCAAATGCAAGACTGCCAATAGATATTAATTTATGTAATGTTAAAATTGTCAGGGTCCTGAAAACATTAATGGGGCTTAATGGCCCTGATCAACCTCTCCTGTTACCCTTACCCCAACATGCCTGCCCATAAATCCAGGGGTTCTAATTAAGCTCCATCTGGGTGTTTTGGGGCTTGCCCGTGTCCCCTTGGACCTGACCTCCTGGCCTGACTTCTGCCTGACCCCACCACCAAGGACCTGCCCAGTGACCACAGGACTGTGACCCTCAGTGGGTTGGGTTATGACCAATGGGTTATGTGGACTGACTTTCCAGCATGACTGTCAACCTGCCTCAGCAGCTGAACCTGGTTGCCCTTTCCATGCCTGCCCTGCTCCCAGCCAGCCCTCATTGCTCCCTCACAGCAATCTTGTTGCATATTCAGCCTGTACTCAGAAATGGAGTATTGGCTGTAGACCTGCAGTGGCTTCTCCATTTATAACTATTTCTTCTCTTCATATTGTTTTATGGAAATACTGTGCTTAAAAAGCTTTAAAATTACATTTCAGTTATAATCTACAAATAACGGATGAGGTACATGGAGTGAACAAAGATGCTTCCTGGACAGTTAGTCCATAAAGCTTTTTTTCCCCTGCATTTACAATAAGTAACAATACATCACTTCACTGGTCTCCATACCTAAAAAGAGCAGCATCTGGAAATACACATTTCCATGTTGAAAAGTATGCTTAAAATCTGTAGCAATGTAAAATCACAGATAAATCTTGTCCTCACTTTATTGCACACCATAAGAACTTGCAAGGGCCTTGCAAAACAGAACCTCAGTAGCTTTCAAAATGTACTGACAATTATACAGTTGGTGACTGGAAATAACAACTGGAGCCTGTTATCCATGTTATACATGGATTTGGCTGAACTCTTCTCGGCTACCAAGCAGTGGGACCCTGACAATGGCACTGCAAAAGCCTGGGAAGAATTTGCCTATCCATGAGACTGTAAGTGTATAACCATAAGCACTATTTGAGTTTGCATACAGACCTAAGCACTGCCATCCTATCCTCAAATAAATGACATAAAATTCACAGGCAGTACAGGCAGTCAGCCACTGGCACATCAACAGCTGTTCAAATCCCGCCCCCCCCGTACTGTTACTCCACTTTGAAGAAAAGTATCTTCAAGTAAGAATTGCTCCCAATGATTTTAGTTGACTTCAGAGAAAGCAGAGTTCACTGTCACTCCAGTCTCTGACGGTACCTGTACTCCATTTGTACCTGCTTTTAATAAGAAGTCAAATATTCTGGCACAGAATCACACAGAGTGCTCCTTTTGATTTCTTCCTCTGCAAGCCTACACCAGTCACTGGGGTGTCTTGTGTACTCTGTTTGAGCCTCTTTCTTACTTTCAGTTCCTACTCAGGTTCTAACTATAGGAAGCTCTATCAAGGAACCTTCATATGGTTTGCAATCTCCACAGCAATGCTCAGGTCTTCTAAGTGAAGAGGTGACTACAATCCCATGAGAGTTCAGACATTTCTTCACATTTCACATTCTTTCACATTGTTTTGTACTTACAAACATTATGCTTTCCAAGCTACTGAGTTACATGTGCTCCATTCACTAACATTTCCTTCTAATTCCAAACTCCTTTCTCCACCGCCTCTAAAGACATTTTATTCCTATATTTGTGTTCTCTGAATCCCTGCTCTAGCAAATGAAATCTTTATATCTCTGGGTATGTTTTCTCTGGTTTATAACCCTAGTAACTCATCTCTCATTTTCAGGAGCACAACTCAGTTCAGTATGAACAAGACAATTCCTCCTAATGCCTTAAAGGACTAATTCACTTGGAAGTGAAATCAGCTCTTGTAGAATGTAATAATTGGATAAAAAGATATTTTGTACATCAGTTCAATATATACAAATTCAAATTATATTACAAACCACACTTTAGTTTTATTATGTTGTTGATATACTTATATGATAGTTATTTGTATTATACTCAAAATGTTTATATGATAGTTGTTTGTCTTATACTTAGTCTTCCTTTGCCTATCTCTAAACATTTAAAACATCCCTAATCAAATTACTAATAAGATTTTTTAACATTAAGGACTGTAATAATAAAGAATATCTTGGGGTTTTGCTCTAATATTTTGAATTTTCAATTAAAAATACTTTTGTTGCTTTAGAGTCAGTCTGTATGTAAAAAGATATAAAATCCATCCCATCCAACAATTTTTAGTTACTTTATAATTTAAGGTCTGACTCATTTTGAGAGAAGACAGCTTGTGTAGCCTCTATGTAAAACACTAGGAGAAGCAGAAACTTCAATTTGTTCTCTTTATAGATTTGTTTATTCAGAAAGAAGCTTTGAAATAAAAGGCTTTGAAAGGCTGGCAGGCTTGCTGAACAATGAGTTGTTATTCTTTGAAGGCATATTATCTTTAAAAATACAAGAAAACCTGAGTGTTTCTTAATGAGAGAACTCTTATTTTTTGAAAGAAAATAAATTGAAGAGTTTGAGAGGATATTTTTGTTGGGTTTTTTTTTCTTCCTCCTAGGGCTGCCTGTTGCTCTTATGGGGAAGTTTCCTGCTGATTTGACTTTCTATTCTGCTGTGAGACTGATGCCAAGATTTACATGATTGCTGTGGATAGAAACTGGATTTAGCATAAGGAAGATAACTGCTTTTCCCCTAGGGAGAGACAGAAAAGGGAAAGACAGAGTGGGGCACACAGACAATATTATTTGAAGCTATATTCTTGGTCAATTACTTTATTCAGCCTCTATTTTAGGTTATGCTGCAACTAATAAAAAGCAAGAAAGCTACTGGTCTCAAGCCAGGAACAAAATAAGGAAGGAAACTCTTTGTGGTTTAATGCAAATGTCCAACTATAATGGAAGCAATGCACTGGTTTTATATAGAACTGCCATAGTAATATAAATGTAATATAAATGTAATTAACAAAAACTCTCATCAGAATTTGCTGGGTGGTGATGTGTCTGACATGCAGAGTCCTTCAGCAGAGAGAAAAGGGTGAGTGTAGAACTGTGCACCGTTACAGTTATTTTAGCAGTCATTGTCTGTACAGTCTTTTGCACATTCTTTAATTTTGAATTACATGCTCTGAACATTGAAACAGGGGTTACGATTTTTCGTTATAAGGCAGACTTGTGCAACTTGAAAGCATTTACAGCCAGCTGGCAGACTGTTGTCTTCTGTCAACCTACAGTACCTATGGAAAATGCAATGTTTTGAGATACTGAGAAAAGTTTGCATCACAATGCAGGAAACTTCACAAGCAAAGCAAGACTCCACAGTAAGCACACAAGAAATACTGTGGGCAGTTTGAGAGAGTGTGGCACTGAGAGGGTATAGGTTTTCAAATGCAATTATTAACAGATCATTTAACCAAATTTTAGTAATTTTTCTAATTAAATAATATACAACAAATAAATAAAACTAAATACCATAATGAGTCAGTAATTAAACAAACTAGAAATAAATATTATCTACCTGGTCTAAAAGTTTAAATTCAGTAACTGGATGACAGTATCATATTACTGAGGTAAATATTCTGGAGTTCCTGAACTAGACGTATTTAATAGAAAGATGGGTAAGAATTAATTTTGTTCCCTTTTTGTTCAGTTAGTTACATGAACAACAATTTATTCTGACATTAAAACCAGGTTATCTAACTGCAATGACTGATTTTATGATTTTGCACTTAGTTGATTACAAAGTTATGATTATCTTGCAAAATTCAGTTATTAAGAATAACTGATCCTTTAAGCTGAACCTGTTGCAGTGCTGGTTTTGCTGCCAGAAAATAGCATACTTGAGATACTCAGTTATCACCTACAAAATCTTCAAAGGACATTGAACAAAAAAAAATGTCATCTTGGGGCCACTGATATAACTGCTTGGTATTTTTGCATATGCCAAAGATTACCTTTAGTATCAGTGTTTCTTGAATAGAAGTTTTAGCAAAGTCTTGAATTTGGGGTCTGTGGACAAGCTTCCTGGAGTTTAGGAGTTTATGTGAGCGCTCAAATTCTTAGTGAACCCACTATTCTACTGAGCCTCCCCTGAACACAGAATTATTTTGAAGATAAACCTAATAACCTGATACATAGCTACAAAATTACCATGAGGGTTATGGTATACACTCATTAGCATTTATCTACCTTCCAGAACCATTTATTTTCTTTTCAAAACATGGTAAATTGAGACTTGATTTGGGGTTTTACATTTTGCCCCCTCTGCTTTTAGAATGGAGTGTTGACATAGAGGTTTTTTGTTTTAAAAAACCTTTTTTTTTTTTTTTTTTTACTGTCTTCTGCTACATCACATTTGACTTTAATTCCTCTTGTATGGGGAGGAGAGCACTAGAGAACAAGAAGTGTATTTTTTCTCCCCTCTCTATTTTTCACGGTTGGCTATTGAGATTTCTATTGATGAAATTCAGGGCAAGGCGCCTTACCAGGAGGCTCAGAGTGTGAAGTCCAACCTCTGTGAGCTATTTTGATCTTCTACAAATCAAAAGTTGAAGGTCTTTAATCGATAATTCCCATATCAGTTCAGAAATTGTGTGTAAGAATACAGAAAAAAAATGGCAATTAAAGAATTTTGGTGATAGAATATTCCCCTTACTCTAGATACATTGTTCCAAATTGTAATTAACAAAAACTTTTAAAGTACCTAATTATTAAATTTATCTACCTTTGACTTTTGATCACTGGATTTTATGCTTTTATCTAGTAACTAAATGATCCTCTGCTATTAGCTGTCTTCCTTCTATATAGGTATTTATAACTACAACTCATTATTGTTTCTATGAAACCAAATGGGAAGTCTGCATATTAGGAAGGTAGATGGTAAATTTTCATTCTTCTGCCCAAAATGTAAGAGCCAACCTCACAAAACTGACTACACAGAGCTATAACCAAGACAAAACTTTAATAGCTCAAGTTTGGGCTTGTCACTGCCAGCTCAAACTGTCACCATAGTTATTGTGTTGCAAAAGAGTCCAAGAGGCTCAGTGCAGTGACAGAGCAAGTTCTCATCTATTCCTACAAAATACAATATAAAACCATCCTAATAGGACAAAGGTGGCTTTAGGACTTCGAGAGATATGAGCTCACATAAATGTTCACAATTTCATCTGAAAAATAAGCTTTGCTTTAGTTTTGTAAAGATTCTTTCCAGTTGTTCTTTCAGCCATTTCATTCATTCACACGGTTCAGTGCAGGGCTGGGACAAAACTACCAGCAGCTGACAGCAGTTCTTTGCCTCGGTTTTTTTCTACACTTGCAGTACATGTCAGGGAGGTGAAGTTATGAAGATGACTCATCAGACTGATCAGAAAGACAAAACATCATATCCTATTTTGACCCAACACAGGAACTTGTCCAATTAGATTTTTTAAAAGCAACCAACCAGTCATAATTAACCACAATACAACCAGGAGAGACTTTCTGAGAGGAAAGGGAAAAGTGCCTATGAAATGGAAACAGTGGATGCAACTATATATACACAGTAGCAGTGAAAACTAACTAAAAACACAGTGTTTTCCTATAGAATATGAAAAAAAAATGCAAAGTGGATTTTATGCATAAAAACAGAAGTCTTGTTGGCAGCTTCCCAGCTTTCCAGGCTGCTGCTTTATTAACTGAGTCCCATGGAGCTGTTTTTGCAAAATGACAAGAACATTGCTCTTACACTTAATAATAAAATATAAATAAATGTACGCTCCAAGAATAATTTCAAGACTATTACTGTGTGTTGTTTCATACTGGGTAAAAAGTACATGGAAGGCAAACATGAGTTTATAAAAGTACATAATGCCTTCTTCCACCACCACGGTCATCTGTATCAATCATCTATCTAAGTGGAAATTTAGAGCTGTCAAATGATGCTACATCAATTGATTATGTAAATGTCACTGGTTAATCACACCTTCCGCGTTAGTTTTGCTTTGTATGACCAACATACCTCTAGCAAAAGGCTGCTTATTCTGACATAGTTTCATTTGACAACTCATCAAATGGTTCTTGATTGCTAGACTCTGTCCCATTTTCCTTTTTGTCTGTCTGGCTGTAGCAGTGATCTACCAAGTAGGTCTGGCTTCCTCCACTGCCAGGGGCAACTGAGTATTCAGACCTGGACTGAAGAACTACTCCAGTTTCTCGTAGAGACACAAAATGGGTAGCAGAGATAAACCACTGCAGTGCTTCCACACATATTTCCTGACGTACTCGATTTAGGTGTATTTTCTTCTGTATCTGGAACACACTTTTTATTCCTTTTGTACAATTTATCTCTTGTTGTTTGGTTGTTTTTGTTTGGTTGCTTTAAATGTATACTAGCTTCCACAGCTCAATACAGCAAAATATTTCCCTTGGCTCAAGTAAGTTTTCTGTTAATAGAACTACACTTTTTGTTGATCTAGGGATAGTGCAGTAATACAGTAATTTGAAAAGGAAAATCAGATGCCTTTGGGTTGTATACAATAGTTGCATACCTGACATTATTTAACCAATTCATTCCCATGAAGAGAAGCTAAAGGAAGGAACTCTGCCTATTTACGGTGAGTTTAGACATCTTTTTGCATGGAAGAATGAACACAGAGCAGTGCAGGTACATACACACACAAACACACACGCATATGGCCAGCTGGTGCTAGCTACTTTGTAGGAGACAGACATACATTTTGTAGTTCAAATATTTAAAACCAGCTTCTGATGCTAAGTAAAAATCTTGTAACAGGCTACATGTCATACAGGTGTACATAAAATGGTGGGGTTTGCCACAGGCAGTAGGTAATTTAAGACATCTAAAAGCTAGCATTTGAAACTGCCATTTGTCAGGATCCAAAATTTATGGATTACTTTAACACTTCAAAAAAAAGTTATCTATAAACAGGGTACATGCTAAATCTATTATTTTTGCCAAATTCTTGGACTGTTATTTTGGACTTTTAAAGGACAGGTCTAATAATGGCCTAATAAATGACCTCCAACTGCATAAGCAACTATAGAAAGGCATGGGTAGCTGGCTTGCACATTTAGAAAATTCTATTCCTCTTCTTGGAAGTAAAAAGTTTTTTCTGTAAAGTGTATCCTCCTGACCTACAGGTACTACATAAATAGCTTAGAAATGGTGTAAGACTGAAAGTTCTTCTGAAAAGGAAGAGCCTTGACTACTGTGTGTGTCTATATGTAAGAAAGTGTATGCAGGTACATACATACATACACACATGTATGTATATATATACTGTACAATGAACACATTTTTTTGATATGAGTTACTTAGCAAGGCAGTTTTATGTGCCATCATTTTGTTTGCACTGATGGAACCAACTGTGCTTCTAAAGGGAAGTAATTAATTTTTGATGCCTTAAAAGTATAATAAAATAATAATAAAATCTAACTAACACAAATTCAAAGATGTATCTAAAGCCCTTCAAGTGTTTTAGTATATATTTAACCATGGGTTAGCTTTTACCACTTGGAGAGGACTCATTCTTGTATTCTATTTGTAGTAAAAAAGTCAGCCAAAACATACAAACATTTAACCTGATTTAAGTGTCCCTTACCAGTAGACTCATCAGCAGTTGCCTAAGCAGCTGTCTAAGTTGTTGGGATCCAGTCTTGCCAGCTCTCCAGAGCTCTTCCCTAAACATGATGCTTACCAAAACATGACAGTGCTTCACTGAGACACTGAAATCACTGTTGATTATACTAGTCAATACTGTCTTGGATTTTTTAAATATTAAGCTTAAAATTAAGCAGTCTACCTCTGCCCAACCTATCTTATACTTGGATTACTGGATGCACCAGCAAAGAACAATGACTCACAAGGATCATCGAGTCCAATTCCCAGCACTGAACAGGACCATCCCCAAGAGTCACACCATGTGCCTGAGAGTTTTGTCCAAACACGTTTTGAGCTCCATCAGGGTTGGTGCTGTGACAACTTGCCAGTGAAACCTGCTCCAGTGCCCAACAACTCTCTAGCAGAAGAACCCCTTTCTCATATCCAATGTAAACCTCCTCTGACACAACTTCAGGCCATTCCCTCAGGTTCTGTCTGTCACTGGTCCCCACAGAGAAGAGATTAGAGTCTGACTGACTCTCCTCTTCCCCTCATGAGAAAGTTGTAACTGCAATGAGGTCTCCGCCAGGCTGAGCAGACCAAGTTCCCTCAGCTGCTCCCCATACAGTTTCCCCTCAAGGCCCTTCACCATCTTGATGGCCCTCCTTTGGACACTCTCTGATACCTTACTATCTTTCCTATGTTGTGGTGCCCAAAACTGCCACAATATTCAAGGTGAGGCTGCCCCAGTGCAGAGCAGAGTGGGACAATCCCCTCCTTCGACTGGCTGGTGATGCTTTGCCTGATGCCCCCCAGGACAGGGTTGGCCCTCCTGGCTGCCAGGGCAGTGCTGGCTCATATTCAACTTGCCATTGATCAGGACCCCCAGGTCCCTTTCCGTGGCACAGCTTTCCAGCATCTCATTCCCCAGTCTGTCCGTACATCCGGGGTTGCCCCATCCCAGGTGCAGAATCCAGCACTTCCTCTTGTTGAACTTCATGTGGTTGGTGATTGCCCAGCCCTGTCATTTGTGCAGGTCTCTCTGCAGGGCCTTTGAGGGAGTCAACAGCTCCTCCCAGTTTTGTGTCATCTGCAGATTTGCTTAGTATCCCTTCCAGTCCTGCATCCAAGTCATTTATGAAGATGTTGAAGAGCACAGGGCCCAAGATGGAGCCCTGTGGAACCCCAGGAGTGACAGGTCACCAGTCTGATGCCACCCCCTTCACTATTACCCTCTGTGCTCAATCTCTGAGCCAATTTATATCAGTAATACAAATGTAAGGAGAAGAAAGCTTTTCACTGAGGACAGCAGAAAATGTCCAAAGTATTGACTTCAACTGAGTTCTAAGACTGAAGGTCTAAGGGGATTAAGCCTAGATTTCTGCAGTAAAAGTATCTGTATATCCATCCAAAGATGAAATTATGAATACATCTGCTTTGCTTGAAATAATGAAAAATCTCATTCTATGCTTAACATTCCACAAGTCAATGCTGTCTTTTTCAGTGTTATCACACACATACAGCCATTTGTTTTACGATAAACAACATGAATTTTTTTTGTTTCATCAGGTCAAAAATCACTGACAAAGATGTGCTGCAATTCATTACAAAGTCACTAGAAATCTAACTTTCATAAACATGAAGCTTCCTTTCTGGATTTATAATCAAATCACATTGAATTTGATGTCAGAGAGCTCATCTAATTAGTTTTCATTGATTTAAATATATGTTTATGTTTCTTAGCTGTTGCCGTCAGTTTTACAACAGTGTTTTTCCTTAAAGGTTGGCAAAAAGTAATTAACCCTATCTTAACTGGACTCATCTGCACAGTTCAGGTTGATGGGATATTCTGCTAAAATCTCTTGATTCTTCAGAACAGTTTTGTGTCTGATAGACTCTAATCCACCAGCTGTACACAGGATTGAATCAAAATCAAGAGAGGAAGGCTTGCAGAATGAATCAGCAAACAAGTGTTTCTAAAATAAAAAATATCTGCCACAGGTTTCCTGATGATATGAGAAGTACAACACATTGTAGTGAGCCTACCATCTGAACATGTGGAAGGAGAAACACAGAACACAAAGTTACAAAAATCCAGTAAAATTGTGAAGTCTTCTGTAGTATCAGTTCTACAGATCACATCTCTTGAAGCCAGAGACAGAACCTCATAATGTGATCCTTTCCCAAACAAAACAGGTGTCCAAGTAAAAGACAGTTTTGCTTTTCACCACAGTTTTTAAGGAGACTATTGATTTTGTATGTGTCCATTTAAGTCTGTCTATTTGAGATGCGTTAGGATGGAGTTTTTTAGAACTATTGAACACCCATAATTGACTGTTGAGGTCATTATCATTCTTGGTGTTCATTTTAGCTCCTACAGTTAATAATCTTAAGAATATCCAGTTTGTCATTTTCTTGTTCAGCAGTTCTACTTTCTATACTATATTAACAAAGGTATGTAAAAATCTTTTCTCTCTTCAACTCACTATCCATGGATAATTTCTTTGCTCTGGAGTGGTCTAGCATGATGTTCTGGAAGTTGTTTGAGATACATGCAATACATATAGGATGTTCCTGCACCAATATATTCTAGCATCGTTATTTTGGCAGCTCCTCCAGTACAAAATCAGTTCTAATACCCAATATCTTCATTCTGCAGTCTCAGAAGTTTTGTCCTCCACACTTTCCCAGTCTCCTGACACATAGTTTTGCACATCTGGTTGTCTTTCTGTTGTTTGCTTTGGACACTCTCTTTCCAATTCAAGCTAAATATGGAATAAAATATTTTGCTTTAAATGCTTATTCTTTTCCCTGTGGTTAGCCTACACATTTGGTAACATTTTAGAACCTTCTACTTACCTTTCAAGTCATTTCAGAACATCTCAATATTTCTGCTCTTATTTTGGAACCTTTAGAAAACCAGAACTTCTTTCCTGCATTCACATACAAAGCAATAGCAAAGAGAACCTTGCTGTAGTTTTGAAAACTCAGAACATCGAGGTTTGATTACTATCCTGAAAGAAATCCTTTAAAAAGGGAAATTTCAGGAACATTTACCTTTGTGCATTACAGTGCAGTGCAGAGATCTTTGGCATACTGATGACAGAATCTGCAGATTCCCTTTCAGCTCTCCAGGGAGTCTTACAAATTTCAGATGCAGCAGTCCATGGTTCAATTTCTTGCTGGAATGGATTCTCCACAAGTAGGGATAATCCTTCATTTGATGCTTACTCACTTGGATACATTTCTGTATTCCAAACAGGCCATATCAGGCTTTGAAATGCTTATTTATTTTTGCCAGAACACACTCCTGCATTAGTTGGTATTATTACACTTACATGGTTGAAATGGCACTTTTCTTCTACGACCTTCTTTTCATTAGCTTAAAATAACTCTTCAAAACAATTATCTCTAGGCCAATACTCCTCATGCTTGTTCTCAGGTTAACAGTTACATTTTTACTACTTTAAGTTGGAAGAGAATGCATCCAGTAGTTTTTGAGGATCAGGCTTTCAAATACATACAGATACAGCTGGCAAATGCAATAGTTCCTGGTTTCCATTAATTTAATTTTATCCTCCTAACTATAAGTAAGTAAGATATAGTAACACCTCAAATACTACTTTCGATCTTACTTTGTTTTGAAATTCCCTTGAAGTTTGTTTTTTCTCTGGTTTTGTTAAGTTGTACTGTATTTAGAGCATCTTTGGACTTGACTCACTATCTGAACATATAAATAAAGCTAGTAATAACTTCAATATCTTTATTATATGAACTATGCATAAGTTGCATACTATGTGCATGTATTGATATGTTACCTCCACTACATAATTTTAGTTTATATTATAATAATAACAAATAGATTGTCTAATATCTCAATTAAAATATAGCTGAATTACATAACACAGATGTTAATGTTGTAATTTTAAATCTGTAAAAGCTATATATGTAGGATTTCAAAAGAATATGATGTTCTCTAGGTAAATACAGCACAGTGTGGCACAATGTATAACATACCATTTTATGACATCATGGCCACACACACACATATATATATGTACACACACATACACACATATATAAAACAGGAATGCAGTTTAAGGAAACAGGTTATTGCACCTGAAAGACAGCAGATGAAGATGGGAGAAATGGAAAAATTACCTTTATGCAAACGTTATGCTGTACCATCCGGCAGCTTGTGTCATGCACCCTTCAGCCACCACTGAATCTCCTGTGAACAATGAAAGATTCAAAACAGATACAAATCAGAACAAGTCACATTTTTTTTGCATTAAATATTTCTTTATCTTTGGAATAATTATATTTTTGGTTATCCACTATTACTAACCTTCAGTTGGCTAAGAAAATTCTAAAAGCATTTCCAATATTTTCTTAACAGGCACTGAATCAGAATTTTAAATTGCTACAGCACCACATAAAAAGTCTATTTAAAAGGTATTTCAGTCCAAGGCCTGACAGAGCAATTTCTCATCACTGAATTTCCTACTACAAGCACTATTCTTCCCAGGGCAGAAACAATTCAAAATACACCAAAAGTCACACCAGCATTCTGTTAAGTCCTACATGTTTCAGAAAATAAAACAAGGTGATCTGACAACCCCAGATATAGCTTACTCTTTTTGAATAAATAAAAAGTCAGTAAATTTAAGCATTTCCTTTCATTTTACACAATATTGTGGAATTCATTTTAATAAAAAGAACTCCAAGATCTAATTGATTGGTTTCTATCAGTAATTTAGAGATAGATTTTCAAAGGCATGAAAGCCTAATAAGAATGCATCTAATTGATTTTCAGAAAGAGCTGAGGACTTGATCCTGCATTTACTGCAGTCAGCAGTGAAATTTCCATTGATTTAAACAAGAACAGTTTCATACTTGCAGAGACTAGCTGCTATTTATGCCTTTCACATTATCCCTTCCATAGCTAGAGGTTTCTTCCCATTTTTTGTACAAATAATCTACACACTTGATGTGAAGTGAAAATGCTACGGCATATATTCAAGTCAAAACAAAAAGAGGAAAAAAATAATGTTTTTGTACATACACTCAGTGCAATTCACCTTATATTACAAATCCACAAACAAACAAACAAACAAACAAACAAAAACACAACAAAAAACAAGTCACATTTCCAAAGGCAATAGAAGTGTAAGAGTGAACACATTACAACTGCCCCTCAGTTCTATGGTGCCTCTCTTCACTGAAGTCAATAGCATTATTTATGAGTAAAACAACCAAAATGTTGAATACCTAGTTTCGTCTCTAGCTGTTTAGAAGTCTACAAGTTTGAGCAACTAAACATAAAACTATTGCTTTACTGCTGCGAGGAATATGTTATGAAACATTCTATCAATAAATGAAACACCGTGATCTTATTCTGTTTTATTCAGTAAAGAAATGCAACTGAGTATTTTAAAAGTATTCCTGTGTAGGGAATATCTGGGTTTTCAGAGAATTGTCTCACTGACATATGCAAAGATCAAAAAGGGGTGGTAGTGTTAGCATTCCAAATTCATCTACATGAAACAACAAGATAATTAGGTATAAAAAATGCACAGTCATGTTCAAGGCACTAAAGGATCAATTTCATCTAAAGGCAAGTGGAGTGTGCACTGTATCATCTGATCCAAAGTAGTGACCTCCTTGATTCAAATGCAAAATGCCTATTCCTATTGCAGATGGAGTTTTCCAGGACAAAGTGTTCAATAGAAAGATTACATTTCCAGTGGGGCAGAAAGGTATCTGCCAGTGTCTCATTACAGCTTTGATACAAACATCTTGGATTTCAATTAGCTTTGAGATAGAACAGCAATAATCCAGCACTGAAACTACAGACAAATCTTTGTTTCTTACACCATTATATGTGGATTTTTGTTTCATTTGCAATAAGATACAGTAAGATTTCCAAAAGAAATAAATAGAAGGAAATAACATTCCATTCATTTTAATGGCAGAAATATCACTTAGTGATGTCTGTCTGATAACTTTGCACTAGGAGGCGAGGGTGACATAATTTACATTTTTTTCCAGCATAAACGAAAAGTGCTGAATTCCTTGAACCGTAAGTGTCCCATCAGTTCTACCCTCACTGTCCCACCTCCTATTATTAACATACCATATCCACTCCGATGCTTTTGATCCCTTTCTATGAAAAGTAATTTGCCTTCTCAATGGAAATAAATATGTAATTTGCTCTGGTACATTTTAGGAGTTCAAACAATGGCCCACACAAATTTCCACCCTATAGAGGTAATCTTTTAACTTTACAAATTTAGACTTGGCAGTCATTTAAAATTCTTACTCCTAAATATTATCCGATATTTAAGAAAACTAGTATGTTCTTCTGAATCGATCATGGAACTAGGAGATGGAAAGGCACTTTTTAACTGTCACTTGAATATCTGTGACTGATTTTGAATTAACTCCTGTAAAACTCCAGATAGTATTTATCATCCTTATTTTATACCTACATCACAAGGGTAACTCTGTCAGCTCCTGATATGTGGCAGGAAGTAAAGCTCAGAAACCACACAGGTATGATTCAGTTATTGATTTCTTTGTTAGTAATGAAGTTATGATCTATGCCATGCAGATATGATTTTAATAACACTCCAGATCATATACGATGCCTTCCATTCAAAAGGCTTCCTTTCAAATATCAAATCACATAGCTTTAGCAGTAAGAAATATTGAAATAAATATGGTTAATTTGACACACTAAACAACTGAGAGTAAGAAAAAATAAAGACAGGTCTGTAACCTAGTAACCAGTGGCAAAAACTACTGGTAGCAAAACACCACTTTTCCTCCTGCGACATCAAGGTGAAATTCAAGACATGACTGCAGTCACTTGCCCCCACAATTCCAGAGTAGGGACAAGAGCTGCGAAAATGGTCCTTTTAAGATGAATTGTTCTCTGAACTAGCCATAAGTGTCTTTCTCTCAGAAAAAGAAATACTACAAAATGCTAGATTTATCAGTAAATGTAAAAATGAAATCCAGGACATTATAAAATCTCATGGATCTGTATTTTTTACTTTCTTTTGGACTCTAAATGGCTGTCATAAATAAATCATAACAGCTGATCAGTAACTGTCTGTGGATATATACAGTGAATTTAAACCAGCCTATAGAACGGATTTTTTGCTTCACTCCTGAATTGCAGCCATCTTTAGGGGAATGAATAGCAGGAAAAGATATAATTCTCTATAACTATAGTGAAATTAAAAATAATTGTCCTGATTAATGATGATATTGCTTAAATATCACATAGTTCCACTGACTTTAATACCAGCTACATTTATAGCAGGAAATAGATTTGGCTCCTAAAAGCAGATCCGTAAATGTGTTAGAGCTTGGCAGCATTACTGGCATACACAATACTAACAAAACCAGTGCTGTTTATTTTTTGTCAAACTGCTCTCTAACAAAAACAGACTCATGTCTTATAAAACTTTCTCTGACAGGAACAACAGATTTGACTCAACATAAAGCTGAATACTAACAGCTATCAAGACCCATGGTGATGATGCCTATGGTTAAAAGCATTTATTGAATAAAAATTTGCCAGCAGTAGAATATCCACTTATTCACGCACATACCAGTGAAATGATACGTTATTTGATTAAAATTGTATACTTCTCTCAGCCTTTAAAGAACTGAAAGCAACAGCTGTTTAAATTTCTACCATTAGGAAATGTGTGCGTTTCATTGTTTTATGGTTTCCTAGAGTCTCAAAATCACGTGTCATGGGAAAGATGTACTCTTACTTAGGTCTCTACAAGTTCACACATATATATATATTCCATTTAAAAGCCTTACAGAAGGCCTTTTGCAGGTTTTTTTCTCTTTTTCTGTCTGAAAACACATGCACTAATGTAGTCAAAGGCATTCAAAGATGTACCATTCAAATCTAAGAGGATTCCTTTTGTTATAAATGTTATTTTTTAAACTAAACTACTTGCATGGTTTATATAACATATAAACCAAAACACTTGTCAAATAAATTAAATAATAGGGTATTAATGTAACCAAATTTAGGTCAAGCAAAGCAGAAAGAAAAAATTAATCGTGATTAAAAAAAAAATCAACAGTTTAAAACGATATGACGTGCTTGTCTAGAAAACATATATATAAATTAAAAAAAGGAAATCCTATTCCAGAATAAAACATTAAACCAAAATTAGTCCTACACTAGCAAGTAGATGGATTTGGCTACCCAAATCATGTTTATGAACTCTGTGGTTTGAACCTAAAATTTTTTCTATTAATTTTTTCATAGGAACACACAGAGCAAATTTTTTAATAAAGATACAGAAAAGGAACAAATTCTATCTTTACTTACATTTCTGTCAGCAGTAAAATGACTCCATGGCACCAGTCTTTATCAAATAGAACTGACTGATGCTGTGAATCAGTGACTCAACTAATTCTCATAACAATGTGACAAGATTAAAATTTAACTGTTCCAGTTACCAGTTACAGCAGAATAAATATTACTTCATGGTAAGAACAGAATATCAGGAGCTAGGAATCCTAAATGCTAATCTCTGTGGTCTTGTCACTTCATCTTTTTAAGGCTCTTATTTCATTTGTAAATAATAATTATGTACTTGATCTGGCAATTACTTAATATTTCCAGAATGAGATAATTTGATGTCACTGGATGAAAAGTGCATTCACTTTAAGTAAAATGCAGTATTTTAGTGTCCCTTAGTTCATAATAATTCTAGTTTAAAATATACCTTATGATTATATAAGATATCCCTTTTGCTTACATAGAGAAAAATAATTAAATCCTAATGCAAAGTTAAATAAAGCCCCTGGAAAAGCTTAACACTTTCTCTCTCCTATTTATCCTATTATCTGTTTGGGTAGTAACACTAACTAATCCGTACAAAAGGAACTCTGATATCAACTTAACAAATGTTCAAATGTATTCTCCCCCCTCAACAAAACTCCACAAAGGTGATTGGGGAACAGGTGCACAAGCTGAGGGTGGAATACAGCCTGGCAGACAACACACCCGAAAATGTTCCCTTTGGGCTGATCTCTTGGCAGTTCTCACATTCTCTCATAAAACCAGAACAAGTGCAGGTTTTGGTGCATTACAGGATCCCTTAGGAAGCTGTCATTATCTCCTCTCTTAACCACTTAATAGAGAAAAAAAGAAAGAGAGCACCGTACACAGACCACACTGAGGAAGGAGAACTTGGAATTTTTCAACTGGTAAACTTATGTTCTGTAATGCTTAACAATGAAACACTCTTAAGTGCTGGACCATTCACTAGTGTATGTGTTTTGTGACAAAGGTTACCAGATGCCAAAAGTGTTCTCATCTCAAAAAGGACCCATCATTCACCATCACTTTATTGTGACACAACAGAAAAAAAATGTGTCCACCTAGCAGGAATAGGGAAGGGGAATAAAACTTGTATTGGCAATGCAGCAAATTTTCTAAGCGAAAGCACACATATCAAATGATATTAGAAAAGTTATATGTTTATATCATGACATAAGATCTTCCTGATTATTTCCATTCCAGTAAGTCTGTAGGAGGGACTTTTAATTTTTCTGAAATATGAGAGGAAAAAAGGGAGCCTCAGTGGAGAAAGGTAGGCCAGCTGCCTTTTCCCAGACTCCCGTACTTCCAGAGAGGACAGCGTAACACTGGCAGTTACTTGAGGAAAGAACTAATCTCTCTAGCACAGATCTTGGGCTCATACTCCAGAGCAAATCACTGTTCCCCAGCAGCACGATGAGGTGACAGAACAAGATGATGGCCCAGCTGCCTTTGCTCTCTACCATTCTGATTCAGGTAGCAGAGGAGTCTAACGTTCTCAAAAAAACCCCAAAAGTAGAGGCTCTTCTGAATCAAATTATACCTTCCTGTGCTTTGTCTGGATTCCTGCTGACCTGCAGCAGAGACCTGATGGACCTTTATCATTCATTTACATGTCTCAAAATAACTTCTCAGTTATTTTAACACAATCACTGTTAACTCTCATGTTCATGTCTTAACCGAGCTGTGACCATCCAACAGCCAAAGCACAGGATGGGTGTATAAAATCCCCTGAAAGCTGTTTTCCCAGTGCTGGGTACTGAAAGAGTTCACCTCACAGTGTACCTGATCCACATTCTTTCAGGCCATTATAAAACTGGGGTTTGCTACACCGAAAGATGCCACCACCGGGAAGCTGAAGCTGGAAGAAAACTCTCACTTATAAAGAGCTACAACCTGTGTGCTTTCTCCAACCTGTCCTCCCACCACAGACACCATGCCTTCCAGCTGATGAAAAATGTACCAGCTACTTAAACTGAAACTGCTGCTACTTGTGAGACCCATGACTGTTAAAGCCCCGCAAATTTCTTTGTATAGAGTTAGTATTCTGTCAGTGTTTGTGTCCCTGCTGAACTGACTCGGGTAGAGTTATTTGAAAACTACAGCTGTCATTTACAAAGAAAAAGGGGGATGTCAGAGCTGCAAAAATTAGCTATTCTATTTTCTGTGTTCTAAAATGAAGGACGAATGTAACAAATAATAACATGATCTTTAGCATATATATGTAGGTTCAGGACCAAGAAATACACTTCAGTATTGAAGATCAATTACCAACAAGCAATTGGCTAAATTAATTAGAAATGTGAGATATTTGGTTCCTACATTCATAATTTTAAATGTAAACCTGAAAAGTATTACTGGAAAGCATCAAATACAAAATTAATATTTTATAGCCAGGTAAGAAGCATATGTAAAATACAGAAATAAAACACAGATTCCTGTTCTGAAATGCACACGTTACTTTAAGTGGTATTAGAAAATTCTGGCAAATAAATTCAAGGACGACAGCTGTTAGTGGAAGTTCATTACTATCATCTTCATATTTCCATCTCTGGAGAAAGATGCAACCCCTCGTCTTGCACATCATACAATTTTCTTTGACACTTTCACTTAACGGTTTCTGTGAATGGTAACACCCATACCCTCACTAAATGTATGGAGGTTATTCAGTGATCAGAAGCCATCTAGAAAACAGACAGTTTCTCTAAATTTTCTTAAGGTACAGTATGAACCCTGACTCACATGGAAGACAGTAAATAATCAACATTGATTCCTGAAGTAATTGAAGTTCTCCTGGCAGCTCTCCCAGCAAAGTACCAACCAAACCATTCAGCTTATGATATCTAGCAGAATTGCAGCCTGACAAAGCCTGACTGCAAATGCGGCCTTTTTCCAATGCTTGTCAGGACGAGTTAAAAAAATATACTCACCGGGCACAACTATTTGTAGATCCAGTGATTGCAAATAAATTATTCCAATTTGCAATAGCAGAAAATTTAACCTGCTCTGAAGTTAATAGTTATTGCCTCCAAAAGCTTCCTTTTGTAGGGTGTAGTGAACACACATTCCACTTGAACTACAAGAATTATCCATAGTGCCTTATCCACAATTCTGCCTTGGAAAGCACAGCTCAGGAAGATCAGCAGGCTGCGGTATCACGCCCTTCAGCGAGACACATTCAGCAGCACCAGCCCAGCAGTTACCAAAAACAGGCGAAAGGTTTTGATACAGGTTTCCACAGGATGCAAGGGACAATATGCTTATTAACTCAGGAGGAGTGGGAAAGAGCAACTGCACTTGCTACCAATTCGTAGCTGTACCCGAATGAGGTGTAACTTCACTCCTGCCCGACGCCCGTGAGGGACAGCGCCGTGTCCCCGGGACAGCCCAGCGCCACGGCGGACACCGCGCACGACACCCGCTGCGCGGGCCATTCGTGCCTCGCCTGACGCCGCCGGCACAGCAGGCGCTTACAGCTCTCATCCCCCGCTCACTGCAGTGACCTCGGCACCGGCCCTACGCCTGGCCCGCAGAGAAAACCCTGCAGTTCAATCGGTGCCCGCATCGACACGATTCGTTTCAGTGATCGGCAAGGCGGGGGCTGAGGCGGCCGGCCTAGGGTGGATCCTCACTGCCGGGGGCGGGCTGAGGCGGCCGGGCTGGGGTGGATCCTCACTGCCGGGGGCGGGCTGAGGCGGCCGGGCTGGGGTGGATCCTCACTGCCGGGGGTGGGCTGAGGTGGGCGGTCCCTCCTTGCCGCGGGGCCCAACCCCTGCGGAGGGGGCTCAGCCCCGCCCGGTCCCCGCGAGGCGCCAGCGCCCCATCTGCCGCCGTTCCTCCCCTCAGCCCCCGAGCGTCCGCGCCCCACAAAGACTACAGCTCCCGTCATGCAACGCGCGACAGCGCCACCCTCGCGGGCGGAGGAAGGCGCCGGCGCCGAGCCCCGCCCGGCGGCGCGCGCTGCACGCCGGACGTCGTCGTTCTCCCGGCGCCTTCCTCAGCCCCGCCCCGCGGGAGGGGCGCGGCGCCGGGCCCCGGGAAGAGCCCCGTCCCCGCCTCCCTTCGCGCTCGTTCCCCGCGTGGATTGCTCTCAGATCACTCGCTAAGCAGCGCCTTGGGTGTCTTCCTGCACAGGTTTCCGTGTCCTTCCGCAGTTCCCGTAAGTTCCTGCGCATCCCGCAACGCGGTCAGAGCTGATTTGTCCTTCGGCGCCCGCCGTAGGCCGCCGCCCTCCCGCTGCCGGCGCCTTTGTGCGGCGGCGGAAGAGGCGCGGGGGTGGCGGAGCGGGCCGGAGCGGGACAGGAGCAGGGCCGGTGCGCCGGCAGGTGCGGGGTCCAAGTCGCGCCGGGGGGAGCGAGTGCGCCTTCCCTAGGGACTGCCCTGCGGAGCAAGGGCCGGGCGGCAGGGTCGGGCCGGGGGCGGTACGGCCGGGGCTCTCTGAGGGGGAGAGGCCGGGAGTGCCGCCGCCTCCCGGGCCGGGGTTGTGGGGAGGACCCTGCTGGGGCTGCCGGGCGCGCTCCCCGGAGCGGCCCCCGCGGGGTTTGGGGTGAGGCTTTGGTTTTGGCGCACCGTGTTCGTGTCGCTGTCAGCCCGGGGCGTACCGGGCGCCCCTCCCGCTCCTCGGGGATCCCCTCCCTAGACGGGCGGGGCGGGACCCGCGGTGTGACAATGCGCCTTCCTGGTGCTGTGCCAAAGGGACACGGGAATGCCATTCGAGAAAGCCGACCGTAGAGTATTTATTTATTTATTTACTAGTACTTAAATGTTTACATAGGACATGAAGAAATACATGCGTGTACCCCAGTATAGACACTACTGAGCATACGTATGTATTTCTTCATGTGCTGTGTAAACATTTAAGTTCTGGTAGACATATGAGGCTTGCAGCGTTTTGCGTTCTTGTCTGTGCTTAGGTGTGCAATGCAAATGCAGGTATTCTTCATTGTGAATTAGTGTGTAGTTATATTACTAATGCATCACCTTGTGTCCTCGGTGTCAAGCTTAGTGTAAAAAGCATTTATAGTTCCCTTATTTGTTGTAGAACTGCTTCTGCATTTTCTTTGCAGACTTAAATTTGCTTAAAAACAGTAACATTAAGCTGTTCTCCATTTAGCCCATTTACAGTTTTTCATACTTGTGTTGTAAATCATTTTAAGTTCTATGTGTTGAGTGTTTTCCACCTTTTGTTATTGACCTTCTTGTCTGTATTTGAATTAGTTATATAGCAAAACTGTTTGTAGCATTTTTGTCCTTAAAAAATCCACCAATTTCTTAGAGTACGATAAGTTTGGGGACAAAAATTGATAATACACATATTTTACAGTTTTCTTTGACCATCACACTTGCACTTACCTTGTCTTGTAATTTATAGTAATGCTACTAAATCTTTTAATTAATATTTTTAATCATACAGTGGTATGTAGAAGTACATATAGTTTACCTACTAAGTTATAGTGTGCCAATTTTTAGCTGTTGAAGTGAAAAGTGAAAGATAAATACTGTCTGGGTGCTCTCCTTGCTGTTTTCAGTCTCAGATGGCTCTGTAGCTGTACAGAATCCTAAGGCGAAATCAAATACTCCCATCGTGGGTACCTAATGTTTCTTTCAAAGTAGTTCCTTCAAACAGCATCAGAACTACCTTAGGAATGGATGCTGTCACCACATCATCATCAGC
Organism: Empidonax traillii; assembly: GCF_003031625.1. Lineage (NCBI taxonomy): Eukaryota > Metazoa > Chordata > Aves > Passeriformes > Tyrannidae > Empidonax > Empidonax traillii. The sequence continues at coordinate 3,231,371 of NW_020955226.1, forward strand.
TCTGTTTGGTTTAAATCAATCTCTTGAAAATGTGTTAAGTGAAAGAAAAAGGGAAATAGGAATGTGGGTTGTTGTTTTTTTTTTCAATTATTACTGACTTTTCAGGTTTCTGGTTGTGGTAAGCTAGTGTAATTTCTTTAAGGATAGCTTCTTTAAAGAAAAGCTGCTCTCTTAAAAAAAGCCCCAACAAACAAAAAAACCCCAAACAACCAAAATCAAACCCACAGAGTGATGTGATTTCTGTTGATCAGCGTTTCAGCCATGTCTGACAAAAGTGAACTGAAGGCGGAGTTGGAGCGCAAGAAGCAGCGATTGGCACAAATCAGAGAGGAGAAGAAGAGAAAGGAGGAGGAGAGAAAGAAAAAAGAAGTAAGAAATAATTTTTGCTTTGAAGTTTGGCTTTGCATATGTAACTTGCCCAAAATTTAAGGATAGGTTCACATAATCATCTGCTACGTGCAGTTCAGGGAGTGTCTGTTTAATGGATGGTGCCAATACAAATGTAGTACTGCCATCATCTCAGGAGAGCAAACACCTACTGTTTTCTTTAGAATTGTCCATACAATGTTATATATTAGTTCTGGGGTTTTTTAATCCTACAATGGTGTAAAGTTCTGATCTCTTGTGTGGACGTGGCATCATTAGTCAAATCACTGTAAACTATTGCCTGAAAGCTCTGCTTAATAAGTTGGAGTGGTGTTAACTAATTTCTGGAGTACAGTCCACAGGATGTCTGTATGAATTGTCTGATTAACAGTATTATTGTTGTTCAAATACTGTGCTACAGCATTCTTTCTGCTCTCTGACCCATCCATAGGCTGAATTTTAAAGTCAGATCAACACTCAGGATGTGTATGGTACTTGTGTGTTAGACTTGGTTTGTTAACATTGTCTTCTGGATTTCTCTCTCCTCAACTATGTGACAGTCAGTAATTTACTGCTGTTTCTCCTGAGTGCAGATCATACCTTATAAAAGAAACTTTTGCTGGAATGTTTTGGTGTTTGGGGATACTTTTTCAAGACTTCTCTGTGTTTTGGTTATGATCTGGTTGCTGTTCTAAATTAGGATATGACTGAAGACTGGACAGCTGCCAACTACATGATTCAGACAAAAAGGAGAGGGAAATATCTCAAATTATGTTCTAATGGTCTTGTAACAAGGTATTGCCTGTATCTGAGATTCCACATGTGATGCAATAGCTTAGCAGCTGAGAACTTGCTCTAAAATTTGGGAATTGCTTTTTAAAAAAGCAGTTAAATGATTGTGGAAAGATACTGAGTGTTCATCATCTTTTACGGTAAAGCTTGCATTATTTCTAAATTAAAGAGGATGAGGGTGTATTTTTTTGGGTGGGGTTTTTTTTGAAATCTAGCAGATAGTAACACAACTTAAAAAAACCTAGTTTTCCTCGACACAGTTATTGTAATTTCAAAATTACAGCAATATGATGGTGTCTCTAAAACACTTCCATACACAGAAATGTAATATTATTTCTCCAGTCTTTGCATATTTCAGTGCTTAGTATTACTGTAAAAAAAGTATTCTTAATCTTAAGAAGTATTATTCAGTGTGGCAAACTTTTTGGATGTTTATATATGTCTTTTAAAGACAGTGCCAAAGCTACAAAACGTTGTTGTTCCCATCTGTTTACTTTATCTACAAAAAGGACCATCAGAATTACTGGAGTCAAATACTTAACCTATATGATGATACATTTCAGAAGAACAAAAAAGCCCTCTGAGGTCTCAAAATAAATGACAGGTTAAATGCTGTAACTTAATTATTGAATCACTTTTAGACTGACCAGAAGAAAGAAGTTCTTCCTGTACAAGAAGAATCTGATCTTGAAAAGAAGAGAAGAGAAGCTGAAGCATTACTTCAGAGCATGGGGTTAACACCTGAGTCTCCCGTTGGTAGGAATATTTGTTTCAGATAAATGATTTTTTTTTTAGCTTTTTTTTTGGGGGGATTGAGGTGGTTGGGGGGGGGGGTGTTGGTGGGGTTTTTTTGTGGTGGTGTTTTGTTTATTGTTGTTAGGGTTGAGGTATTTACATATCTAAAATTAAAATTCTTACTTTTTTTAGGGGGTATACCTGTCTGATTTTAATACTAATTTGTCCTGTATGATCTCTGTTATAAAATGCAAAGTGATGTGCTTCAGTACACATAACACTCTTCTATTAAATACATGTTTTACACTTAGTGTGTTATTTGAATCATATCAGTTAAAATATATAAATATCATGTATGTGTTTTATTCCCCCTCCTCCCATTTTTCCTGCACATTATTCTACAGTACTTTTTTTCTTTACTCTTTTTCATAATGCCAAATTTTAATCTTTTACACCTTTGTTTTTCTTTTATCAAATACCTGACTGACTTTGATGGAGCAATATCAAGGTTGAATATAAAAATTGATTGATTGATATCTGTGCAGCATATTGGTTGTTGATTTCTGCCTTTGTATAGTCACATTGTTCTGGAAGATGAAAGCAAAGAGTGTGATAGTTCAACTCCACTTTTTGTCTCTAACTCAGAAATTGAAGAGGTTTAAAGCTTATCAGTTTGGGTTATTGGTAAGGTTCTATTTCAACTGGGTTTGTAAATAAGTAATAGTAATTTCTTATGGATATAGTATCTCTGTAATTATATTTTCATAATTGCTTTTGCATAATCCTTAAGTGTTCAAAAGCAAGCATGGAATAAACAGCACTACTGCTGGTTCCATTCCAACAGCCACAGCAGTCATTTCTGGTAATTTGAACTCTTCTCATAGTTGAGAGAATGCATTTGGGCTATGTTAGCACTACCTTACAGCTTTTTAAGTAATCAGTTTTGACCTACTACTGATTTTGCTTGCTAGACTAATGGTTGAACACTTCCCTTGCATGAAGTTTTGCCAAGGCAGTTGACAGGACTTTTGTAGAAACACATATGACTATTTTTGTTTTTTTTTCAAATCTGTGAGAGGATCCAAAAGCCACAGAATAGTCAGTCCTCAAAGCGCATTATTGCATGGGCTCAGAGTAGCTGTCCGTGAGGAGCTTAGGGGGGTTGACATCCAAGACTGGGGCGCAACCCTGCATGTTGTGGTTAATTCCACTGAGCATCTACTTAACCACACCCTTCAATGGCAGATTTACATGGGATTCGTTCTGTTCCCTTTCAAGATAACCAGATCTGATGTGGATCCTAAATCAAGCTAATACATCCTCCTTGGTACCTCGCAATTAGCATGCCTAAGGCCCAGGCTCCTTTTCTGCTGACTGAGTACTGGCAGGTGCAGTGATCCCGTGCCTGAGCTGCTTGGTGTGCAGGAGGCTTGTGCTGTCACTGTCAGTGCAGGTGGATGGCTTGACATTAGAGTCCTTCATAGAAAATTGTATGAAAAATTCCTAAGACAATTCCTGTCCTGTTAATTGCCACAGGGGAGAGCTCTTTTATGGGAGGAGGGACCATAACAATGTCAGTATGATTTTGATATCTACCATACTTGTTATATAAGAAGCCATAAGTTAGTGAACCAAAATTACTTTCAAGAAGGTATTATAATTGAATTGTTTGTTGGGGTAGGGGAAATTTCATTTGTTCTTTTCGTAAGACTGTTGGTCCCTCAGTGGGATTCCCCTGAGTTATATAGGAAGGCTCTCCCGAAAATCGCTTTCCCCACAAGAGGGCGGTGCAGCACCAGCGCTGGGCGCGGGTTCCTCGGGCCGGTCCTGCGACCTCAGAATTTCTCTCAGCGCGCCTGGTAATGCACAAAAACAGCGATAGGGGGGCCTGTGGGCGTTTCCTTTGGGGTAAATTAATCGTGCGTGGCGATGAGGAGTTGAAGAATTTATATATTCTTATACATCCCTATTTATCTAAATATAAAGTCTGTTTATGTGTGAATTCACGAAATATAACTCTAAATCTGTAAAAAAAATACCTCCTCTTGGATGAATGAGTTTTGTAAAAAAAATTGAAGAATTGACTGTGGGCTTTGTAAAATTAGGGGAGAATTTTTGTCAACCAGAGTCACGTCTCTGCTTTGGGATGGGACGGAAAAACTCTAGAATTCACAATATGCTTATTATTTCAGGAAATTCTATAGAAATCTTGCAAATCTAGATACCAGTTTATGTACATAATTTGTTTTCAGTTGATTAAAGGTTCTTTTTAAGGGATACTAAGCAGTGGATGTTTGCCATATTCCTGAAAAATGAAGCATATGAGTAGCTTCAACACCCCCCCCCATTCTTAAGTATCAACCCTAAGTTTCATTAAATAATAAATAAAGGTGAAAGAAATGTCAAAAGGTGAAAGAAATGTCAAAGTAACTTTGTGTTTGTATCAGATTGCATGATATCATTCACTATTATGTATCAGTTCCAAAAAACATGTTACTTTTTAAAGCATAAATGCAGTCTTCACCTGTATGCTGAAAATGAACTGACTCGTAAGAAAAAGTTTCAGTGTAGCAGTACTAGACTGTTTACTGTCAAGTAAAAAAAAAAAAAATCCTCAAAACCCAACACTGGAAACTTCATTGTAATACACAAGATTTATGTGGATTTGATTCAGGCTAGAACAAAAATAACAGCATGCTGCATGACAAAGCCACTTCTTGGTCCACTTTTTAGTGATCATATGTTTTGAAACAACATTGCCAATTTAACACATTCATTGTCTAACTTTTAACAAAGACTGATGTCAAAGCTGTATTAACACCTATCCTTTTTTATGTTTAAGCAACATGATCTAGTAGAAATTACCCTTTGAAAATCGATGTCATCATTTGTCAAAAGTTCAGTTTAAAGATATTTTTTCAGTTCATTTTCTCTTAAATGTCTTTCGCTCCATGTTTTTTTTTTTTTTGTATGCCCCAGATGCATAAATGCCAAACAACTGCATGAAAGTCCAGCATGAATTGTTAACATTGTCTTTTCCCCTCTCTTTCTACTGTTCATTTTCATCCATGTACTTTTTTGTTTGCCATCACTTTTTTTTTTTTTTTTTTAATACTTCATTTTAAATTAATTTGAAAACATCCTAAGCTGTGCAACCTCTGCGAGTAGTAACAGCGGATACCTGTCTGTTTCACTATTTAGTCCCTCCTCCTACCTCTCCATCTTCCAAATCTGTGAGTACGCCAAGTGAGGCTGGGAGCCAGGACTCCGGAGACGGTGCTGTGGGATCTAGGTACGTCACTTTCCTTGTCATGTTGCTTTGCTCAATACTTGTCTTTTGAATAATGAAGCTTTAGAAGGAGTCAAGGTTAATTACTTGATTATAATAGTATGAGGTTACAGTGTACAGGACTGTTTTGCAGAAGTGCTTTACTTTACAATTTGAAATGCAACTACAATAATGTAGAGTAGTTTAAACTTGCAAGTTTAAAGTAAAATGAATGTCTTGGGACAACAGCAAACTGGAAAGGTCCAACTTCTGGGCTCTTCCAGCTTTTTCTAAAGGAGGGTGTGTATGAGTGATAGTGTATTTCCCTTTCTCCTCACTCCTAGTTGGTCTAATAAAAGATAATGTCTACAGACTTTGCATTACTTCTGGTTTTAATTTTTCCTTACTCAGAACCATATTTCTCATTATTTCACTTTGCAGCCATCTGTGTAACACACCTACAGCACTTGGAATCTCTCTTTTGCCAAAACATGACACCATCTTAGTGCCACCACAGTCGTTTTGGTTTTTTTTCAGGGCCCATACTTGCCCCACCTATTTGACCATTTCTTTGTGCATGATGATTTGGGACAGGCTGCTGTAGAGTCAGATGAATATTTCTGTTAAATATTGAAAGTGATGATGTGGAGGTGATAAGGTGGGAAACACTACTTCCAAAGGGTATTTCTACTGTTTCCCGTGCACAATCTGCGAATAAGAGCAATAACTTCCTGTTAATATTGGTAAGATATTTTCTCAGCAAATGAAGTTCCTGTACTTAAAAGTTACTGAATATGCATTGTGGATGAAGTTTAATTAAAGCACAGTAACTGCAGCAGTTATCATCAGTTACTTTTGATCTTGTATAAGCAATTGTTTTGGAGAAGGAATGAATACTTAGACCACTTTGAAACATCTTTTAAGAAGACTGCAGTGATGTCTTGTATGCATGTGGATTATGCATTCATAATTAAATACAGTCTTAATCTTATTCAAAATATTAATGACCTGAACAGCAGTTTCATGGTGCCTGTTTCTAAGTAGAAATCATTATGTTAAAACAGAATAGATCAGGCAGCAAATATGAACCCAAACTTTTTTTAAAAGTGCCCAAGTATGATCTTGTTTGTCCATCCTGGTAATTAAGAACCAATGTGATTGTTCCTTAACTGAGTAACAAGCAAATTATTTTAATTATTTCAAATCTGTGATTATTGCTTATTAAATAGTCATTTTATATTTAAATTTACTGTCTGGAAGAAAAAACAAGAAGTATTTGATGATGACTTCTTTTAAAGAAAATAATTCCTTCCCATTCATACCTACTTTAAATTCAGTATGAAACAGTATGTGTTGGCCACATACCTGGGAACTGAACACCATGTGTACTAAATTTATTTCTACCTCATAGAGCACTGTGCTCTCTGAGTGTATGTTCTCAAACATCGTAACACAATGTTGTATGCATACATTTTCTTATGAAACCTTGAGAAAACTCATATCCTAAACCTCAGTAGCTTCATGCACTTTCAAACTTTAAATCTGTGTCAAGATTGTGGTGTTTAAGGCATGAAGGTGTGAATGTACAGCTAAATTGAAGGCATAATAGAGTCCCTGTAAGAGTTCCCTTGCTTATTCTCTAACCACTGGATAATATTCTTCCCCTCCCCTGGGAAAGAAGTGTCTGTATCCCAGACTAATAGTACAAGTTCATACGTTTCTAATCTACCCATACATTTGAACCTGAAAGTTGGACTCTGTGATATCACTTGGTGTGTTATCTGGTATTACACAAGTGACTCATATCAATATGAGATATGTTAGAAGGCCTCTTCTGTGATGCTGAATCTTGTCAGTAACTCTTTTAGTAATTAGTAGAACAGTGTTCAGACTGTTCCTGCTGTTACTTCCACCTGTCTTGCTTTGTTTTCAGCGTTAAAGAGTTGTTTTCTAGTTTGAGCCTGCTTTTTTCTCCTTTCCTCAGTTAAGAGTATAAATTCAAGACTAGAAATTAATACAGTTGGTTTACTTTTTGGCCAGATGGATGCTTCACAGAACTAGTTCTGAAGCAAAAAAGACTGTTTAGAGATATAGGAGGCCTTAGGAATGAGCCTGGATACAGAGAAGTTCAGGCATATGGACACTTCTGATCACTGAAGCTTGTAGATAAATTCATGGAACTTATGCATAACAAACAACTGGAAATCTAAAGAAACAGTGGTTGACATCATTTTGGTACATATGTAACAGTTGAATTTTATCTCAGAATGTTATCTTTATTTTAAAATAATATCTCTGAGAAACATTTAATTGTCTATCCTGCACTGCTTGACTTCAACTATTTTAGAAGACAGACTGTCCGTGGCACCACTGAAACAACTGTTGAAAGTGAAAAGAGTGCTCTGAAAGCAGGAAAGCTACCTCATTAAGGGCTAGATCTTAAGCAGGTGCAAAAGTTGGAGCCTTTTATATTTGTAGCCCTTTCCCCAAGTTCTTCTCAAATGGGATTGAAAAAGTTGAGAAAATGTTTGACAAGTATTGTGGTGATGCAACATTTGTATCTGTAGCCAAGTTACCCTTTGCAACCTGAAGTTTGGGGTGGTGGTTTTTGTTTTGCTTGTGATTGAACATGAAATGCAATATACAGCTTGAAGTCTCGGGCACCAAATTAAACTCCAAGCTTAATTCTCTTTGCTCAAGAATGATAGCAGGGATGTAACAAATAAGTATACTCAAAGTAATTGACTTCAGGCTAAAATCATGTGTTTTCTGATCAACAAAAGATATGAAAAGATTTTGGAGATTTAAATTGCTGCGTTATTGCTGTGGATGCCATTGATTTGCTAGAGATGAAGACAGTGGATTTGTAATTCTTAATTAAACTATGATTAGTACTTCTAATGCATATTTTCTACAAGAACAAGGTAGTGCATGACACTCATTTATGAGCTTTTATGGCACTGTGTGTACATTTTTCAGATCAACTTTGCTTTTAGGAATTCTGCACCTGGTTTATAGGAAAGTTACCATGTATGGGTTAAAAATGTAAAATCACTTATTTTCTTTATTCAAAAACATGGTATTTATATATATATATATATATATATATGTAAAATAACATCTGAGAATGTCAGAAAAACTCATACATGTTAATCTGTTAATCTCTTATAAGTACATTTTTAAAATTCTGGCCCAGCCTGATAGCAACCAATAGACTACATGAAAATTTGTGAAGAAAGGATGAAGGCTAAAAATGAAGGGGGGAGGGAATATTGATTTCCCCCTTCATATTTCTCCTGATACAAAAGTGACTTGAAATAGATCTATTCTGTTGATTATTCCACATGACTTTGAAACGTGTTATTAATCTAAAGCCCACTATTTCTAAGAGATTTTAAGTATCTTGAATGGAGTTGGCTCTAACTCAGATGACACTTACAAGCCCAAGGCAGTGCTTAACCCATAATTACTGCAATGTCACATCTTGGAAACTCTAGCAGTTCTCTATCCCAGTGGAAATGCTTTTTTGCCCTGCTACCAGAAGGCTTATGTGTTGACTCATTTCCTTTACCAATATGACAGTTTCCTCCACATATTTACTGCTCTGGGCAAGTTTGCATTACGTTAACAAATCTGCCTTCATATGACATGAACAAATTTGAACAGATTTTAAAAGCAATGTGAAATTTTTAGTGATTCTTGTCAGTATTTAAAATAATTTTAGTTGCCTTGCATAAAGGCTACGTTTTTTGCAGGTCTTTAACTTTCAGTCTTTAAAATAGTTTAATTCTTTGCTGATAGCTCTGAATTCTGTGCTTCTTAACTTTTATAATTACTGCATGTGTTATTGCACTGAGTGCTGAATTTCCCATAACTGATGTTGCATTGCCTTGTTTCTTGTGAATAATGAAATAACTATAAGCTTGCTGTAACTCTAGAATTTTATAGTGTGTATTTGCTTCACTAATCTCTGGCCTTTTTTGCTAATGCTGCATGATTGTTCAACCTGGGGTGTCAGGACGCTGCATTGGGATACTGATCCATCAGTTCTTCAGCTCCACTCTGATTCCGATCTGGGGTATTGCATAGATTTCTTATATTCCCTCTTTCATACGCTTATGGATAATAAGAACTTATTTTTTCTTTAAGACTTCAAGTTGTTGTTGTTAAGAAACTGTGCTGTAAGTAACAGAAATTTGCTATCCCTAGACTTAGCACAGTTTGCTCGCAATGGGAAATTTTTATATTATTTAATATACATTAGATGCTTATTTGTAATAACAAACCTTATTTGTGTTTTTCTTTGAGTCTTTCTTTGACAAAATGTAATTTACTTAAAATAAAAAGGTTAGAATGACTGTATTTAAAAACAGAACAACTCCCATCTTTCGTTATAAATATGTTTATAAAAGCTGTATCTCATTTTTACTAAAACCCATATTATGCTCTAAGAATTATGCTTCTGCTCACCAAACCCTTTCAAAAGGTGTTACTCTTCCACTTTTATCTTAGGAAAGGAGTGGATAATAAAAAATTCGATTTGATATAGGTAAATTGTTGGATCATTGCAGTATTATTACAGGACATACTGCAGTTAGCTTTTACAGGAAGCTACAATGACTGAATTAATTCTGTGCTGGTTTTGGAAGTACAGTATATATTGTAGTTTGATGTTAGCTATATCTACCTTTATAGGATCTTCCATAAACCAAAGCCAGAAAGCTCAGAGGTTTTCAGTATTGTGCTCTGGAATAACATATTATGGATAAATCACTTGTCAGTGGGAATTTCAGGTTAGACTTGCAGTTCCGCATTATAAATGCTGTGTTAGAGGTGAACAAAAAAGGGCAGCAAAGTTAAAAGACTAGGAAATGCTTTTTCCTTCAGAATAACTAGGTTGGTTTTCAAACTTTAAAATCCTAGAACTGTTGCTGTACAAACGTGACTTATCAGCAGGTCTGTTCCACTGAGAATAGTGTGGTGTGTCATAAATGTGTCAGTATTCTGGTCAAACACAAAGAGCAAGAATTTAAAATTATATCCTACAGTCAGGATATTTATATATGCACGTATTTCTTTTTGTCACAGATGTATAAATAGCTGATTTTAAATAACAATGATAAAAATTAGTAATAATTGTGTGACTTCTTCAGAGTTAAACTTTCATTGGATTTAAGTTTGACTAAGCAGTGCTGTGAACAGGATGACTTGGGTATTAGGCAAAATGTGAAATAATTAATTAAGTTAAATGTGTGGTTTTTTTCTGATTTTTGTATTAATTTTATTTAGGCGTGGACCTGTTAAACTTGGAATGGCCAAAATTACACAAGTTGACTTTCCTCCTCGAGAAATTGTTACATATACAAAGGAGACACAAACACCTGTTATGACTCAGCCAAAGGAAGGTGAGTGATTAACTTACTACTACCTAAGTTATTTTTTGGTTTCTTTGATTATAGTAACAATGACTGGGTGAATTAAAACCAGCATTTATGATCCTGAAACTTAATAAGGTAAATTAAGGTTGATATGGGAGATAATTGATATAAATTCTGTTATTAAATTCACACAGGTCTTGCTAACTGTCATTCTGCATCTTGTTTAACATTACTCTTACTGCTAATACATGGTATTTTCACAGTCCTAATAACTGTTCAGCTTAGACACTGAGTTGCTTAATTATCTGACAGCTGATAAATAAATGGGATATATTTTGCATTTATGACATTTAAGAATACACACACAACTTGGTACATGGGAAGTGCTCAAGACCAGGTTGGATGGAGCTCTGAGCAAGCTGATGTAGTAGGAGGTATCCCTGCCTGCAGCAGGGAGGTTGGAGATGATCTTTAAGGTCACTTGCAAACGAAAATACTAGTCTTGCTCTAACTTGTGTGTAATTCTGCAACACAATCTCTTTGTTGTTTAATATGACTGACTTTGCTGCAATTTTAGGACCTAATTCTACATTCATAATTTTGCGTTTTCCTGCTTTTTGATATGTGAACTTTTGGGTGTTTATGCAAGGATATGTCTTTCAAACTTCATTATTCAGAAAGCCAGAGGATATGCTTTTTTGCTAACAGTGTTTCTTTTCCATTCTTCATTTTATCTGTATCCCTGCACAGATAAGTGTTTAGGGTTTTCCTGCTTTCATTTCTAACATGCCCTTAACGTTTCCTTTCTCTAATCCCTCAGGTCTCTTTTCCTTCCCTCTCTCAGGTTCATGGAATCTGAAGACTCGGTTCATAGTTTATGTGCTTGAAGAGTTTTATTTCTGCTGCCTGCTGGCAGTGGAAATTGCTTGGGATTGTATGATCTGAGTTTCACAGTGGATAGGCTGTAGTTGAGGTTTACTGTAGTGCAGTTGGAAAGGTGGTCATCTTTATTTCTGCATTTACCAGAAAGCTCTCTAAAACATTTGTTGTCTCCTGATCCATTCCACCTTAGAAATACTCATTTATTTAGAGCCATCATAAATTTTTTATTGTATGTGTTTTTACAGGTGCCTTTTCATCATTTTAGTGTCAAAGATCTTTTTAAGGTCTATCTTCATAATTAAGCTCTATGTTCACATTTTACAATGACATCTCAAATAGGACATAGGCTTAAAAAAAGAGTAAATCATGCTGCCTCCAAAAAAGGAGTCACTAGGTAAGAGATTTTTATTGTGGGAAGAAAACTTTGAACTCTTTAAAAACAATTGACAAAAGCAATATACTGAATTTTCAGGGTGCAGTTAGATAAATGCTATAAAATGTCTTATAGATTCTTATTCTCACAATCTGAGTTGTTGTGATTTTTATTTATCTAAGAGCATATACTGTTAACAAAGATAACCTTGCAAAGTACACTTGAAAGTGGAGCTTGCAACTGAATTTACACCTGCAGTAGCTCCTTTGTACAGGAAACAAGTTGCATCTGAGCTATGTTAGATCCAGTGATCACACTCCATATAAAATGAACTGGACCCTTAATTAATATATCTTGAGATTTTAAGATGCTGCTGGAGCTGTGCTTTTGAATAAAGGAAAATAGAAGCAGTTTGATTAGATATGCTGTGCAGTTGTTCTGCAGGTTTAGGTCCACTTGTGCTGTAGGTCTCATTGTGCTAACACTGATCTGGAGTGGAGGGTGGATAAAAACAACAAACCCACAACAAAACACCAAACTAAACACTTCTCTCTGGTCCAATTCTGTGTGGCACAGTGGTTTTGTAGTTGAAAGTAATCTGAATTAGGAAACATTCAAACTACAACCATTCTGTCCCACCAGGGACAGATAGAGAGGAAATAGAAATAAACTAGTTTTAAAACCGTTTCCAGTTGGTACAGAAATGGCATCACATACCAAGTAAGTTAAATAGGAGAGACTTCATGTCCTCAACTGAAAGTTGGCATTTGGAAATGCTTGCTTTGGATTCAGTGTAACAGTTACAATAATTTTGAAATGTGACAGCTTCCTTGAGAGGTGAAGGCATTTAGTGTGCTAACAGTTCTTGCAACTTCCATTATATTAGTGCAGTACTAATATGTTGATTTATTATGACCTTGAAGTATTTGAGAAACTGGGTGTCTTAGGAAGATTGAGTCTTTCACTGTAAAACAATAAAATTGGGATCTCCTAGAAATCAGTTTCACTGAGATTATAGGTTGAATCTTATATCGAGTGGTAAGTATTTTGCCACAGGAAGTCATTCACTGTATACTGAACTCAATGGAATCTTAAATTTCCCCATTAATTGAAGTTAATAAACATGTTTCATATAGGAAGGCATATGTATTTCACTATAGGAAGATGCCCACATCCAAAGTACACTTGGAAGATAAATTTGCAATACTTGTTGGGCTGTTTTTCCTCACACTATTATTTTGGTTTTTTCTCTTAAATTTTTTTAGTGTTCTGACCCTTCTTTTCTGTAGCAGCTCTATTTGTTATGTAAAAGAAATGAAATGAAATGATGAAATTGTTCATTGTTGTGAGGAATATAGCAGAGAAAATAGGTCCTTTTTTTTCCCTTGTTCTCTTGTAATGTTCTGTTTCTGTTTTGGGGAGTTTTGTTATTCTGTACATACAGTAATGATGACCATCTTTTTTATTTAGAGACCAATTAAATTTTTTTTTTTGCTTGATAAAAGTGTTGTGCCACACTTGATGCTGTTGTCCTTACTTGATAAACTAAGCCTGAGTGTCTCTGTCTGTGTGCCACTTCAGCACTTTAATAACTTGTCATGATCATAACATGAACATACGGTGTTCGGGTTGCTCCATTGCCCAGCATCCTTATTCTGACATCCCCTTTTCTGCTATCTCCATCTGTTTCTCACTGATGCTGTGTGTAATACTTCTCCTGCTTCCCTCATGGTTCAGTTTTGGTGTGGTCAGCTGGTTATTAGGGCTATTATTTAACCTCTATTTGGCAACAGATTTTTCACATCTACTATCTGAAAATACATTTGAAATTGTGTTCCATTCTGTGACTCATTTCCTTCTAGCAGGCAGCAGAAATGGTTTCAACTACAGAGATGTAATTCAGATGTGAACTCTGCTATGTCTTAATGTTCTGCAGGCTCTATGTTGGCCACCATACACAGTGTTGTAATCATTGGTGTTAATTCTTTTTTTCTTATCTTTACATCTTGCTACGCTGATCTCTACTATACTGTTTGATCTCTCCCTATGTGATTTGATAACATATTGTTCAGAATGACATAGAAAGAAATCAGTCACCCGTGCGCCCAGCAAAGATGTGTTCTGAGTCCTTGAAGTCATCAGTTCAAAGGAAGATGGGCATATAGGGGAATTTGATTTTGCTCAGCTGTCACAATTAAGGCAGACAGTATTAATGTATTAGCTCTGCTCTTTGAGGAATAATTGTCTGCTAATGTCTCCAAGACATAGAATTAAAATATTAAGCAGAGTAATAACAGTATGGTGTATGGGATTTGCTCCTTGGATGCTGTTATGATGAATGTAGCATTTATACATTTTAATATTTTAATAATAATAACAGACTCTTGCATATTCACATATGATCCTTTTGGATCCCTTTCAACTCAGAATATCCTGTGATTCTGTATTATCTGGTACATGCCTTAAATGCACAGTGAAATATAGATGGGAAAACTTGATATGAAGACATTCAGCTTAACAAAAGCCACCCATTTCACAGATGATTTAACTTTGATTAACCTACTCTGCAGCAACAGATTACTCAGACAACTGGAACTCCACTCTACAGTGTTTATTGCTAGGTGCAACCTAATTTATAGCACTGCTTTTCTTTCTGTCTTGCCAAAACACATCACGATTTCGATGTTAACTCAAAAATTCAGTGGTTCATTAAATCTGTTTTTAACATTCATTGACAAGAAAGTTGTTGCTATTAAAGATTGCATAAAAATAGCAGCTACTTTGCTGCTCAGTTTGTAACCTTAGATCCCCTGTTCGCCTGTCAGAAACAATATGGTGTTAATCCCTTAGCATATTATAATGAATATTCATTAATATGTTGATGTGACAGTCCCATTTCCTGTCTTCATGGCCCTATGACTTTTCCTAGTCTTAGAAGCCCTTTTTTAATCTGAACTTGTATTTGGTGTACTAACGGAGGGACAGTCAATAATGAATAAGGGGGATAAGTTAAGATTTCCAAACTGAGGTGACTGACTTGAAATAAATGCAGTACACAGCTGTATCATGGGTTCTTACTAGATGTGGCACTTTTTCAGAAATAGTGTGTCCAGTCTTTCAGTCTTTGGATGATACGTTGTTATTATGCCAGTTCCTTGCAAATTCCAGCATCTTGCTTGTTATCAAATAAATTCAAGGTAAAGGAGAGACAGGAAAAGTAATTAAAACAAACACTTCTTACCTTTTTTGTAGTCCAGCAGTTTAATGCTGCCTTTTTTGATTGTAAACTTCTGTGAGAAAACCTCCCAGGTTTGGATAAGGAGCATTCTAGTTTTGGATAATAACATCAAGAACTTGTACATGTGGGGTTTTTTTGTTTTGT
Source organism: Empidonax traillii (assembly GCF_003031625.1). Taxonomy (NCBI): domain Eukaryota; kingdom Metazoa; phylum Chordata; class Aves; order Passeriformes; family Tyrannidae; genus Empidonax; species Empidonax traillii. The sequence continues at coordinate 3,246,547 of NW_020955226.1, forward strand.
TTTTTTCCCCCCTACAGATCCCTTATCGGAAAGGTTTGCATATGACTCTTTTTTAGACAGAAGGGTTTAGATTTATGTAGTTACAGATAAATCAGTGAGATGACATGTTCAGTTTCAAGTCTGATACTTCGAGAATATTAAAAAATAAGTGCTGTATCCTGCATTTAAATGCAGTAATATCAGCTGGGTATATGCAGTGAAAGTACTATGAAGGAATTTAGAGCTCTGTATAATATATGCCATTTGTGTTTCAAACATTAAAAGGCAGGAGCAATCAACTATATGATCCTTTGAATAAAATATGTAGATTAGAAGGTCACTTAGCACTAAGGGGTTGACCATCTACTTTGACAAGAATTTGACTCCTGTCACTGAAAATGGTACTTAGAATCAGTGTAGTATAACTAATGGGGGGTTGGGCTGAAATTTCTAATTTGAGACTTTCAAAGCTAGAATAATGTATCCAGGGTGACCCAAACCCAAATCTATAAATTTGAAGGCATCATTTAATTCTGCGAGATTGACTGGCAGCACGAACAAGAGGGAGATTTTTATCCGAGTGAATATGTGGTGCTGTATTTGTTGTTCTTAAAATCATGTGTGTTAACTCATATTACATTTTTTAATTAACCATTGTTCACACCTATAGTGATTTGACATTAAGAATTCCATTCTTTGGAATAGTTACAAGTTATACAGTTTTCAGGTTACAAGTCCACTGTACATGCGAATCCATCTAAAAAGGAGCAGTGTCTTTCTGTTTCTCTGCGTGATTATTTTGCCCAAAAAAGCTTTCATTTTTTTTAAGTAGCACAAAAGCTGTAATTGGCATGCTTTGTAAGGAAGTGTCAATGTGCAAGAGAGTGGAGATCACTAAGAATTCTTTTACGGGTTCTTTCCCCTTTGCACCACCGCCTCCTCAGCAGGGTCACTGAGATCACTAGCTTTTCTTGAAATGGCCATTTTCACTGGCAGGTGCATTATACCCTGTATTTTCAGATTGTTTTTCCATTCTGAATGTTTGGCAGGTTGATTGCTCTGGCTGCATTGACGGAGAAAGGGCTGACAAATGCGGTTGGGCTGGCTGAAAAGACAGTGATTACTGTTTTCCTTTGTGGCTGATTGAGGCCCTTGAAAGGAAAGATTTTAACCTTCACCATTTGGTTCAAAAGTATGAGCATATATTGAAATCATTCATGCCATTTATCCTAGTTCTGTAAACTTGTCAGAACATAAAAATCGCTCAATTTCAAGTAATGTAGGATTGGCATACGTCATTATCATTTTGATTAAGTTGGAGTTTGTATTATTGTGTGCATTATACAGTGTCATTTAAAGCTTTCTTTCCTGCAGGTACAGTTATATTTTTATTGCCTATACTATGGAGTTAGAAAGATTTTCAGACCTCTTTAAACCTATCACTATGTGTGTGGTTTGGCAGCTGGTATGGCCTACAAGCTGTATTTTGTTTGCAGGGTAAAGGCTTGTCTGTAGACCTCCTGGAGTGCTGGTAATTGCACAGGCTTGCCATTGGGGAAAGACATGATTGGAAGCAGTCAGGCAGAAAAATGTTGTGCCATCCCATTGCCACCTCATAGCAGAGAGACAATCCTAGCAGTACCATCTGGTTGTCGCTATCTAGTCAGCTGGCCTGGCTGCTGGGACCATGGCTTGGCAGCTGGTTCCCATCCCTTGACCACCCTCTATTTTTTTTCACCCTTTTTGTGTGCATGCATGTGGATTTTTTTTTTTCCTTTACTTTTTGTGTTAGATAACTTTGAACATGGGTCAGGGAGATGGCTGCAACAAACAAGCCCAGTCCCTGTTGAATACTGTCTCATTACTTGTGATGAGGCATGCAGCAGTCTCCTGCTGCCGTTCCCTTATAAGCAGATGACATAGCTGTTTAACCAATAAAAAGAATCTTTTCAGAAGCTTATTCTAGAAAGTGGATGGAGAAAAGCCAGGAAATACATATTCCACAACACTAAGTAATTTAAAGGTATTTTCTGGTTTACGGCATTCAGAGAATAAAATGTAGAAATGCAGAGAGTGCTGTAAGCCTTGTCAGTATTCCCGAACATTAACATTTTGTTATTCATTGCAATTAGGGAAAACACATTTTCCTGTAAAGTTCTCATTGCCAAACATGATACAGATAATGAGACTTGCATCTAGAATGACAGAAAAAATGTAATCTCTCTGCTATTACCCTTAGCAAAATTTGCCTCTCAGAATAGCAACCTGAAAGCTAATGTAAGCCATCTTCATGCCATGTGCAGACCCATTAGACTGATGGTTTCAGATCACAAGAAAGCAGCTGCTGTAGACTTAGACATTTGATTTTTTCTTTATTCTGCAGCATTAATGTGTCAGTATGTTACACAGAACATGCATCCACCACATGATTTTGTGTGGAATCATAAACGCCTGTAAGAGATTTCTGCATTAGATTCTTTACAATTTCTTGTGTGTCTTATTTCAGTTTATGCAACTACGCAATTTAGTGCAACTCACACCCAGGTGTAGACAGTATTCCAGTGCTATTTTGGTTGTGATAATGTTATCCTGGGGACTGCATTTTACAAATACAACCATTTGAGCTGCATGATACCATTTTACATCAGCTTATTTGAGATTCATATGGAATGTTACTGTTACTCTTTAGAAACACTGACAGTCTCACCATAATGTTTCTCCTTAGATGAGGAAGAGGAAGATGATGTGGTTGCACCGAAACCATTAGTCCAACCTGAGGAAGAAAAAACATTAAAAAAAGAGGAGGAGGAAGAAGGTACAGTTCACCTCAAGACATTCTCTGTACGCTGTAAAGAAAGGCATCAATACGTTTTTAACTTTTTGTTCCATTAATTTAAAATTACTTTGTTCAATATCAATCAACTAGCAAAAGATAAAATGTAAACATTATTGAAAATCATGATAAATACTCATTTTTCTTTCTTGAAAAGAATTCGTAGAAGCATGCAGTCCAGAAAATGTATGTACAAATTTTTTTCAGCTGCCCCTCATGAACTTACAGAAGAGGAAAAACAACAAATTTTGCATTCTGAAGAATTTTTAAGTTTCTTTGATCACTCCACAAGGATTGTTGAAAGAGCCCTTTCTGAGCAAATCAACATTTTCTTTGACTACAGTGGAAGAGACTTAGAGGACAAAGAAGGGTAATGTGAATGTTGAATACTTTCCTGTGAATGCCCAATACTTTTTATTGAAAAAGCGATCTAAGATTAATATCTCTTAATTGTCTTTATAGAGAGATTCAAGCGGGAGCAAAACTGTCCTTAAACAGGCAGTTTTTTGATGAACGTTGGTCAAAGCATCGCGTTGTCAGTTGTTTGGACTGGTCATCTCAGGTAAAAAATAATGCTTAGATTAAACAGTTACCTTTGTAAATTGTTCTGTGGATTTGACTGTGATAAAAAGTACTGTGATAAAAATACAGGCTGCATTTCTAAATGTGTTCTTTCCATGGTTCGCAAGAAGTAGACAGAACTGTTAATCTTTTGTGAAAAGTAGCTTAAGGTTTGTATTACGAAAAAGGTCTTCGGCATATTTGCTTTTGGTGTATGGACTGCTTTGAAAGGTAACTCTGAGCTTCACTGAAAAGAAAGCTCATGTAAAAGTACTAGGTTTTACAGTGAAAAGCAAGTTATGATGAAAGAAGAAGACTGATATGTGCATTAATGCTGTTTTATGAACTAACTTAGTACCATTTGTGGGTTTAACTGACAATTTTTCATTCATTTATAATGTAAGGTGTTTTTTCAACCCTATTTTGGTGAAAGAAACAGAAGATTCTAGGATTATCTGAATCATTAGCCAGTCATCTTGCTTACTTTGAGTTTTTTTTCCACTTACTGTGCAGTACCCAGAATTACTTGTAGCCTCTTACAACAACAATGAGGATGCGCCTCACGAGCCTGATGGCGTCGCCCTTGTATGGAATATGAAGTACAAGAAAACTACTCCAGAGTATGTCTTTCACTGCCAGGTATGATTCTGTCTTGGGAGGCTCAAGGTTTTATCATAATGAATTTGGACAAGTACCTTCCTGATGTTTGTCAGTGTAATAATTTCATTGGGCTGGCATTCACTTCGGTCACATTTATTTGCCAGCAGATATTGATACCTAGTGATTTTGGCTGAGAAACACTATCCTGATTCAGAATTTCTGACATCATTCAGAATTCAGTCTTGTTTGAGAACTGATTTTCTTACTTTTTTAAAAAAACAAAAAAAATCTTCTTGTATAATGGTTGAACCACAAAGGTTTGTATGTAAGGGGATAGAGTGGGATTGTATATAGTACTACAGATTATTTTACTGAATAAAATGAAGGCAACCTGAGGAGATGGAGCAAGGATGAAAACTAGAAACATTCGTCAAGAAAAAGGCAGATGGAAGTTTTCTAGTGGTTTTCTGAAAGATAAAAACATGCAAATCACTTCCCTTGTGCTAAGCCTGAGATAGCCACTTTTTTTTTGTTGTTTTGGAAAATTACATAGTTGAATCAAAATTTAACCTCAAGTTGTCACATTACTGTCAGAGCCCAGATTGCAGAAGTAACTTTGTTGTATCAAAATGTATTTCTACATTCTCTAAGAAAATAACCACAGAAGATGGCAGAAGATTATTAACATTTTTTGGGTTACTGGGCCTTTGTTTGCTAACAAACTATGCTAGGAGCAGTACAGATGTATGCATGTGAAAGAAAAGAGGAGGAAAACTTCATTTTATGATGATAAAAAGATTGTTGAGGGGTCACAAAGGGTATGTGAATCCTTAAGTTCACTGGGCATTGAAATAGTGTATTGAATAAATCTAGGCAAAGAACTTGTTCTGGTATTTGTCCTCATTTGCTTTAGACATAGTGTCACTGAATGATAGTTTATGTATATTTTGTTGTTTGTTTTTCTTCCCTTCAGTCAGCAGTGATGTCAGCTACATTTGCAAAATTCCATCCCAATCTGGTGGTTGGTGGCACGTACTCAGGCCAGATAGTGCTGTGGGATAATCGCAGCAATAAGAGAACCCCAGTGCAGAGAACACCACTGTCAGCTGCTGCTCACACGGTAGGAGGTGAAATATCTTCAAGGACTGTGCCATGTTGAGATGTGTTCAATGTCTAGGAAACTCTGTCCAGTGCACCTGATTGATAATGCTAAAATGTTCATGTCCATATTTTGGACATTCAGAAAAAATCAAAGTGTCATAAAAATCAAAGTGTCAAAGTATCAGTTTTATAGGGGAGTATTTGTATTTTTGGTTGTGTTCAATCTTTCATGCTTTGTTAAATGGTGAAGTCGTATATTTTACTGTATGTTAATTATATCAGAACCAGTTATTACCTGTAAATTCCTTTCTGATAGTATTTTACGTTTCTTAGCACCCAGTGTACTGTGTGAATGTTGTTGGGACCCAGAATGCTCATAATTTGATTAGTATCTCAACTGATGGGAAAATATGCTCTTGGAGTCTGGACATGCTTTCCCAGCCACAGGTAAGATAACTTTGGATATATATAGTATCTTTTCCAGGTCAATATTTTTAAAAAATTTAACTAACTTGAGAAACATTAATCATTTTCCCAACCCCCAGAATTAAAATAGCTTGGTATTTGATAAAATATTTCCCCAGCTGCGGAATCAAATATTTTCTGTTGATCCTTTTGTATATTTTCGTTGCACTTGTATAAGTGGTAAAAACAATTTTAGTAAGAAAACTTCCTTAGTCCTGCCCAATCTCTACAAGTGAAATAAAAAACCCTTCCTATTGCAAAACCTAAATGTTTTTGTAGGTGTTAATATTTCTTTTCATAAATTAAGTTGCTGATATTTTCGCTACAGGATAGCATGGAGCTGGTTCACAAACAGTCCAAGGCTGTGGCTGTTACCTGCATGTCTTTCCCTATTGGAGATGTCAACAACTTTGTTGTTGGCAGTGAAGAAGGCTCAGTGTACACTGCATGCCGTCATGGCAGGTGAATACAAACTTTAATTATTCAAAGGAAATAAAAACAGTGAAAGGATGAGTCCCTGCATGCTTTACACTCTTAAAATTATTACAAGTGCATATTTCCTCCTTTGTGTTGAAGGAGTTCAGAGTAGTTGTATGTGAATTGCAGTGCACACTTTTTCCTGAGTAAGAGCTTCATTAAAATAGGAAAAGTTGGAATATTGAATTGGTTTTATGAGTTGTGTTGATGAGGACAGCATAGGTCACTGTGGTTTTATTCATTTGAATTGTAGCAGAACATTCCAAACTTCGTATCGGTTTTGTAGATAATTGTACAGTAACATCACGCACAAATCTTAAATTGGCTAGCTGTGCTCCTGCTGTTCAATCTATTTTGAAATTGTCTCGACTGTATCTTATCAATTGCTTTCTTAAATACAGTTGAGTGTCCAGGTTTCATCTCAAATACACATCACCCTCGCTGCACAGCTTTTTGGTTCCAAAATACCCAAAATTGTATCACTTTTGTGTAACATCCTTCCCATCTGTTCCCCCCCCTCCTTTTTCATTGCTCCTGATAGGAGGCTATTAGGGATATATTGTTACTGGTTTATGTCTGAACCCCGTGTCCATAAACTACACGCAACTTCTCTTAAGTCAGTGGGAGTTTTATGCTCATTCCCAAAGACTGGATTTTGTTCCTTGTGTGAATGGAAGTTTTAGCTATTGCTTGGAGGACAATGTAGTTAAATGTGTGGACTGGTACCCGCTGAATGAGTCTCTTCTCCCTGGGATATATTCTGGCACTGAGGGTTAGTAGAAAATAGATGTTGAACTTAAGTCTGTTTTCAAGCCTGGTCTTCTGTGATCCTACTGTGGTGAAGCCTTTTGCAGTGAGGTAACATCCATATAAAGCAGCAAAATCTTCTGTGGCTATGTTTAAATTGCATTTCAGTGCTATCTCTGTCTGCAGATGTACAGTTTCCAAATAAATTAACCTTGGTTGTATATTCTGAAACAGCAAAGCTGGAATCAGTGAGATGTTTGAAGGACACCAGGGACCAATCACAGGTATCAACTGCCATGCAGCAGTTGGACCTGTAGACTTCTCACATCTTTTTGTCACCTCTTCTTTTGACTGGACAGTAAAGCTTTGGACAACTAAGGTAACTTAGATAGTTCAGTGGTTTTCTTCGTAGCCCTTGACACAAGGTGGTGCTATAATGTAAGCCACTTAAGGCAGTTCACTAACCTGAAGTCAAATCCTGTGGAGCCCTGAGGTTCTTAGCTGCAATCCTGCAGAGAGGAGGCAGCTGATGAGCAAAACTGCATTTAACAACATAAGCTTTGCTTTCAGCTTGTACATCGTTTGTGTACTTCTGATCCATTCTTTTCACCCTTTTGCCCTTTGTTATCAACAATGATTACAATGTAATCAAATGTAAATCATGTTGTAAAGTCAGTTGCTTCATATATTCATAAGGCAAATGTTTTGCTACAATTTTTGTGGAGGACTAAGGGACAGCACCAAAACTGATGTCAGTTAAACTTCATGAGGCTCACAATTGAAATATGTCATTCCCATTGCCAGAATTACTTCTTTGACAGTTTGATTCCCTGAGGAATGCAAAGCAGAGGAAGCAGAGTTAGAATCTTCCAGTAATAGTCTGAAGTGCTGTCAGTGAATTATCATTGGCTTGATTCACAAAATTCTTAATGCGTTAAATTTACGATCTTTTAAAATGTTGTCTTGCTATTGATTGTTTTCCAGTAGCAACCAGCAAAAGGGCTGCATGCTTTGGAAAGCATGCCTTAAATAGTAGCATTAATTTTGGGCTGGTTTCTGCAGAGGCATTTTTTTAAAGAAAATCAAAATGTGAATTACTTTTTAGTTATATTGAAGTTCTGTATTTTGGTTTGCCCTTTAGCTTTATAATTTTGAAATGCAGGTTTTGGATATTGCATTTTCATCTTCGCTTTTTTTCAGAATAACAAACCTCTCTACTCCTTTGAAGACAACTCAGATTACGTTTATGATGTGATGTGGTCTCCAACTCACCCTGCCTTGTTTGCCTGTGTGGATGGGATGGGCAGACTTGACCTGTGGAATCTGAACAATGATACTGAGGTGAGGAAGTCAGGTTAATGGTCAAATGTAGCTGGAAAACTGTTTGTACACTTAAGAAAAAGTCAAGAGTTTACCATAGTGTTTTGGTTTGTTTTTTTGGTGTTCTTAGATATTCTGTCGTTCAAGTAGCTTCTGTGTAATAGACTGCATTCTTTGATTACAGGGTTGCAACTCAAATGACTCCTTATAATGAATAACAGCAGTAATTGTTTTACCTGTAACAAGAGTGCAGAACATCTGTTGGTGTAACACTGATCCGTGTTGTGAAAGTGATTATAGATCTCCCACCCTGAGACCCTGTCGGCCTATAGCTAACAGTGAAAACAAACCTCTTACCACAGGCCTGTTCCTGTTGCCATGATAATACTGCAGTGAAGGTGTCATTTTTTTTTTTCAGCTTATGAGAGTTGAATGTGAGTTATGAACGGCAGTATAGTATAAATCTTTCCCAAGACTTGTTGAACATAGGTCAAGGGAATAACCTGACAGGTAGTTAGTACTTTAATTTCACCTTTTTAAAATTACATATAGAAGAAAGTTGTAGACCATATCCAGCCCCGGCTTCAAATTGGAATTACCTGCCTTTTGGACAGGACTTGACCTGCTAAAACAGCTGATTTCATCCCTGCCCTCTGTCATAATCTTTCTTGAGATCCCAGGGCTCCTTGTCAATGACTTGAGTGCATGTCTGTGCCTCCTGTCTCACAGGAAGAGTGCAGGTGTGCTTTTTGATAGAGGACATTTGAACTGTGGCCAAGGGACAGAAAATATGTTGTTCTGGTCATGTCACTGAGAGTCTTTGAATGGTGTGCAGTCTCTGCTCTCCGTACTGCACATCAGCTGAAGGGCTGGGAACTTCTTTTGATGCAACAGGGAGGGAGGAGGTGTGTAATCTGTAGCTTATGGAAACCTGATGCATATTTAGCAATGTGCTTCAAATCCACATAGGTGCCAACTGCAAGCATCACTGTGGAGGGTAACCCTGCTCTGAACCGTGTGAGATGGACACATTCTGGGAGAGAGATTGCTGTAGGTGATTCAGAGGGACAAATAGTTATATATGACGTGGGAGAGGTACGTACACCATGTGCTGTGAAAAGTATATTGAGTTTCTTTGCCCTTTACTTAGCAACCTGCTTTTCACTTTTTTCTCCTGTCATTACAGGAATCACTTTTAGGTATAATTTTTTATTTTCAAATTAATGATTCCTTTTACTTAAAAAGGTGAACTAAAATGAACGAATCAATGGTTTTTGTTTGTAGAGACTTTGTCTTCTTTGTACCTGTGGCACATGTGAATTTTGACTGCAGGGAAGCAGTGTTGATTTTGTTCCTACAGGGAAGCTGTTGCTCTTGCAAGTATGTGTACTGCAGCAGTACAAAACTAATTAATTGATGAGCTGAGGATATAGCATTAGCATTCCCTTTTGGAGGCAGTCTCTCAGATGAAGATGTATAGCCCAAGCTTGTAATTATATCATTATATACTTAAAAGCAGGATTCTCAAATTCTGCTTCTTTTATTAGTTAGAGCTATTGATGGCCAGACTGTTTAAAAAGTGACACTAAATAAAGGTAACTTTTCTATCAGAACCTCTTCTGAAAATTACTGAAGTGCTCTGCTGTTCAAGGTGAGCTCAGATTTATTTATCAGTAGATTTATTTATCAGTAGGTCTAAGTAACACTCTCTGTCTACAGCAAATTGCAGTTCCTCGTGGTGATGAGTGGACTCGCTTTGGTCGGACGCTGGCAGAAATAAACGCCAACAGAGCTGACGCAGAGGAGGAAGCTGCAACCCGAATCCCGGCCTAGAGCTTAAAAACAGGCAGCACTGGGAGATTTGGGAATGATTTGATGCAAATCCTAAAAGTGCAAGCATGTGTCGGTTCAAATCATAGCTTAAGGGAGGAATATATGGATTCAACTATGGACTTTGAAAACCTATTAAGATCACTGAAAATCAGATCTTGCATTGTCACTTTTTATATATAAATTATAAGCACATTCTTGGATTTGTGTAACTTTTAATACAGTTAACTTTGACTTTGCAAGGAACTTACTTTGCTGAAACACTAACCCGGTGTAAATTTGCTACTTGGCTTCTGAAAATTCCACTCTGAAACAGTATCTTTTCTGAAAAGTAAAAGTTCTGTTCCTGAAACTTCCTGTATTACACAGACTAACCTTCATTAGGTAGTATATGTCTGAAGCATTCTTTAATCTGAACTCCTCAAATTACCCATGGATATGCATGCATATGTTCCAAGTAAATGTCATTGTTCATATATAGATAAGCCTCAGACTCTGATAGTGGGTAATATATGTGAATAAAAACCTGTCTGTAGTTACAAACCTTCTTGATAATCAGCCCTGAATTAATGAAATACGTATTTAATACCAAGTTCTTTTTGTCTGAATTGGTGCATTAAAAGGTGAGACTGATTCATAAATAAATACTGTACGAGCACTTGTCAGCTGCCCTGACCTCCAATCTGTGTCCCTGCAGTAGTTTAAAGTTTCTGGGAGCTGCTGCTTTTGTTTTACTACACACATCATGGAATTCTCTTCTACCCTCAACCTCCACTTCCTGCCAAAGCCATTGACCAAAAGGAAATAGGCTATTTTTGTCAAATTTTTCCAAAGGATAAGGAACTAGATTTTTACCTAATTTCTATGGCATGATGATTTGCACAGGCTTGCTACTAATTTTCTGTATTAAGTTAAAGGAAGATTTTTTTCATCAGTTTTTAACATTTTTGTTGAAAACAAACTTTGTAATGGCTTCAAACAGAATAGTTGCAATTTCTGTTAAAGGTTATTTTTTTTTTCTTTCTTAGCAGTTATAAAGTTTTCCATCAAGGCTGGTTGCAGTGGAAGTGGGGGCCTCTTTGCTTTTGGGGTGGCTTTGGGGTTTTTAATGAATATTCTGAGTTGTAATTAGATTCTAAACGAGTATTGATCCCTTTAACTTAGGATTCTACATTTGCTTCTGCCGTTCTTAAATCTGCTACAAGTTTATTGTTTTGCCAGAAGAGCTCGTTTTATATGCTTAAAAATAGGAAATAGGCTTATAATTATTGATCAGAAGTATTCTCTTTGTGTCCTCATTGTTTGTATTTTGACTTTTCTGTTTTGTTTGGGTTTTTTTCTGTTTCTCCTCCTCTCAGTTCTGTTATGAGCAGCATATACAGACACAGGCAGCAGGAACAGCAGTTCTCTCTTCAGGAGGGTGTTTTTTTTTCAGTGGGTCTGAAAGTGAAATGTGTTAAGGCTTCCATTGGTGTTGGTGTGTTAGAAGTGTGTGTGTCCTCCCTTTCCCAGGCAGTTGGGCTGCTTGGTTTGCAGATATTTACCCTCTATGTTTTCCTCAGCCTTACAACAGCAGCTCTGTTGAGCTGAGAAGCCTGTGAACTGTATGAAGAACAGGCACGTCATGTGATGGTTTGTACCCTTTGGGCACAAGAATTCTTAATGAGCAGAGTTTCTGTTTTCTCGATGTTTTAGGGGGAGGAGTGCTTGGGTTTTTGGTCAGTTGTTCTTGTGGGTTTTTGTCCTGAGATTGTTACTTCTCATTTTATTATACGTGTTCCTCAGAGTTTTTCTTTTCAGAAATCCAGTAGACCAGACTTTCTTCCAGTGACTGTTGCAGACATGCAGGTCGTATGGCACTGCTTTTGTGTAGTTTCAACCTTTTAGTAATTTTCATTTATTAAATTTAGTACTACTCTGTATTCATTCCTGCTTGTGTTCCTCCCTCTCAGAATAGCTGAGTCCAGATTAAAAATGTTATCAAACCCACACCTGCAACATGGAGACCAACAGTGATGGTAGGTACTCTAAATGACCACTCTGGGAGCCAAACTGTCCAGTTTTAGATCTGTAAGAAGTACAAATGTTGTTGTGCATTGTAAAGTCTCCTAAGGCCTTGATCAAGTCAGTCAACAAGCTGTGACTAAGATTAAATGCCAGTGGGTACCCACCACTTTTGTATCTATTTAGAAAAACACAGGACAAAATATATAGACACAAGAGAGGGTTCCTGGGAAGCCTGTCTCTGTCCAGAGAACTGTACAGAACAAGGAATTCCTTAAACAGAATAAAACTAATAAAGACAGGAAGCCTTTTCACTGGGTTATATATATGCATGATGCAGAATAGTGGTCAGACTCCCAAGGTATATTGTAACCTCTGGCTCACGAAATATTATTCAGCACCAGAATATTTTATATCTTGCTGGGAGGCTAAAGCTGAAGGAGAGCTTGTCTATGTAGAGTTTTTAAACCCATTTCTTCATAAACTGACTAAATCTCTGGTCTGCTGGCACCTGAATAAGTAAATGATGGAACCTTGGATCAGTTCATCCCGCTGGGATCCGCTGCACTCTGGGGTGCTTAACCTGAGAAGAAACGTGTAAAACTGAAGACTGGAGCTCCTGTGCTTCAGTGAGCAAGGCTGGAAACGCACCCATCTCCTCTCTGGCTGCAGGAGCAGTATAACTACTTTTCCTCTAGGACTGTAGAAATCTTGACTCCCCTATTTCCTCTGACATTTTTGCACTTGTATATTATACCAGGGAAACTTTCAGCAGACACTTAAGCTGGAAATAGTTCAAGCTTTTGCTTTTTCCTCTCCTTTTACTTCCACTGTGCTTCCACTCTGATCAGTTTTGCATATAAAAATAACATAAAAGAACTTTTTTTTTTTTACCCCCACAGAATAACTTAATCTTTCAATGGTACAACACGCTAAAAATAAAGAGAATGCCTTCAATTTTTTTAAAACAAGTTTTCTATTCTGGAAGAAAAGCATTCTGAGTAATAAGCCCTGTAAAAGTTCTTGAGTCTGCTACTAACTGGCAAATCTCTCACTGTGTTTTAAATATGCTGCCATAGAGGTAAGAGCTGTTACACATTTAGTATGATCATGTATTTCCAGAGAATTCCTTGTAACAAAGTAGTGCTGCCAAATAAAATACTGCCTGTGCTCATCTAGTTACTGTATCCTCTTACAGTCCAGCACCTTGCATTTTAATTCCTTTGCTGTAATGAGCACTGAGTGCATTCCTGCAAGGCTGTGTCCTGTCCTGCACATTCGGTAAATGGGTGCATCTGATTTTTCATCTGTGCAAGTTGTCCTATTGGACAACTTTCTCTAAACTCAAAGAAGTGAACTGACAGAAGTGGTTTTAAACATTTTATTGTCACGATTGTTAACAAAACGCCTTCAAAACATCTGTACATTTCAAACTATTTTGAACCGCAATACCCGTTATATAAATGTACGTGTATAGATGCCCTGATGTCTCTGTACAAAGATGTACAATATGTACAGTAACATTAAATGCAAGCTGTGCAAGGCAAAGTCTAGGCTACAGCTTCATGCCACCGGTTAAAAGAAGGCATAGAACCACAGCTTCAATCAGTTCCTTGTGTGTAAATAAATAAATGCAGGTATGTATGAATATTAGAAAGGAGCAATGAGATTTGCAAGCTCAGTTCAGCTAGAACACATGCAGCTGACTGGGGAAATACAGTAGTAATCTTGGGAGCTCTTTCCACCGCATCACTTTGATAGGTTGAAACATCTTTTCAGGATTCAGCTGCTACTTTTTGCTTGAACTGAGGTGATGCCAGGAGCTCGAAACTTTGGAAGATATAACCCAAATTTATTTTCTATACCAGCAAATGTAGCTGTAGCAAGTCTATATCCACCTATATGTGCGGGGTTTACAGGAGGAAGATCTGAAATTCGAGTTTTTGGAGCAGCTTCTGATCCAGCAGGTTTGCTGTTTGAACAAAGAAAAAGAAAAAAAGCCTTTCTGTTATGAAATCTAGACTAAGAAATGACTGTAAATAAAGTTATTCAGGCTTAAATACTTTAATCTTTTGTCTGAGTATGGAAGACTGTTAAAGGTGACCCTAATTACCTCTGATGGTGAAGGCGAGGTCAGACCACTACCTAATTTTAAATCAAACCCAGAACTGAAGTTACAGTTTTACTGATAAAAACTTCCACTGACATGAGGAAAACGGACAAAACTATCTTGCTACAATGGAAATACAAATTAGTGTATTGAAATAAATAGGAAATGGCTCTTTATTTCCTCGTCTGTTTAGAAGGAGCATGCAAGTTTCCCTCAATTATATAAAAGGCGGGGGGTATTTTTTACATGCTGCAATTTTAAGTACAGATGCTCAAAGTCAACGAGTTTTAATGGGTCCCATGCATGAAAAAAATTTGTTTTTTTAAACTTGGCAGTTTTTTTGTGCAAGCTAAATAGCAAATACTTGACTTACAGGCCTCCAAAATCAACATAAAACCATCTCTGCAGAAGTTCATAAGTGACCAAAGTAACACCAAACTGGGGTGAAGATCTGAACACACGAGCTGTTAAATATTACAAATCATAGTGTTAAACAAATGAAATAATTTCTCAGGAGAGAAGCTAAACATTTTTAACAAGGTGTTTTTCACAATCAGATCTTGTAAATACTGGTCTGAGTTCTTAACAAAGCAAGTGCTAATTTGTAGGTTTGGGGTCAGCCTTAATATCCAGAGTGCATTTCTCACCTCCGGCTCCCTTCCACAAAGCTGCAGGGCCTTCTTCCCTCAGAATCTTCCTAAAGCAGTCGATAACTCCACTGTATGTTGTCTGACCAGCGCGAGCTGCCACTTGCAGTCTTGTCTTGATGACATCAGCAGGGGTTACCAAAGAAGCAGCAGGCACACCTTTTAGGAGAAAACCACATTTAATTTGCACAAAGGATCTTGTAAAAGATGAAACACTTCTAACTGAAAAATACAACTGCAAACTTTCGGATTTTTACAAGGGTTAGTCATTACCAAAAATGCAGGTTCTTACACTTGAGGCTCAGATAAACTGTTGTGCTTGGTATAGTTCTTTTGTGTTTCTTTTAAAGGCTATAACTGATAGGAAAGGGAATAAACTATCAACAGCAAATCTCTGAACATCATCTAGTGGTCTGGCATTACCAGTAGTTTAAAACAAGATAAAAGAGGCTATATGTGTAATATATAAAAATCAGTTATGCAGCCTTACTGTATGTATTAATACTCTACAACATATTTTGCAAGTTACATAGATGATTGATTTGGGGGTTGAATGCTATGCATCCATTTGTTAAAGGTGCTAATGAGAGAATTACTACTAAAAACACCTGTTCTACAGAAATGTCTGTACTGCTGTTTGGACTGTTCTGTAGGAGAACAGATGCTGCTTACTTCAGTAGGCAAGCCATAAAAAGACTGAGGACAATGAAGGTGTTTTACAAGACTGCTTAGTACCAACAGCGTGGTATTAGCCAACAGTGATGGAAGAACAAATCTCCACTTCCAAGACACCACTCTTGGCTCTCTAGTCAAAGGAAAGGAGAAGGTTTTCAGAAATGTACTTCACAGTCTGTAACTGTGTTATCTAAGAGATTTCTGAATGCTTGTGAATACTGTAAAAAATTCACCCCTTTAAAAGAAAGGAACCATCTGACTTAGAATTCTGAAATTAATTTAGACCTCTGTTGAACTTTTACAGTTGGTTAATATTGAATTAAAAAACTTAACGAGTCACTGACTTGCATAGGTGACGATAAACTCTAAAGTGTCACTGCCCAAGTCAGGAGGTTTTAAAGGAAAACAGAAGCACTGTGGTTAACCCTGCAAGCACACACTAATAGCAACCATATGCAGATTTCCCTTTGCAGGCTGATCCATTCAGACTCTTCTTCTGGCTGTGCGTGTGTAACAGGAATACAACGAGCAACTGGGAATTTGAAATCTGCAATTCAGAAAGGCAGATTCCTGTACACACTATAAAACTGGGCCTGCAAGATGTACACACATCATTAATAGGGTTCATCACTTAGCATGAGCAATGTAGAAACACCAAGAGGTTGTAAAGGTTGCAGTCTAAAAATAAAAAGTCTTGTATGAGACACAAATTAGTACGATATTAAAAGACATGCATGAGTATTGTACAAGTACAATAAGCTGAATAATTTTCCACTTCTGGCAGCTCTGCACTACTGATGGATAAACGGGGCTACAAATCTGTAACTCATTTCCTAGCTGGTCTCCCTTCCCTCTGGCACAAGGAACACACCAACTGGCACAGAGCAGGTGCAGCCGAGCTCTGTATCAAGTCCAATGCAGAAACTGCTCCTCACACACAGGCGCTCGTGACTGATGTGCACGTAGAGATCCCTTGTGTCTCTAACAAGTAACAAAGGGCCTTGCTCAGCCCACGGGTGTTTCTAAACTGCAGATTCCAACACTGAATCTTTCCCAGTGGAGAGGCTGTGTGCAGATACCTGGTTTTCATCCAGTGAGCTTGTTCTTGGAAGTGCAGAACCTGGTGATCTCTGTCTGCATGTTTAAATATCCACCAGTCCCTACAGCTTGTATTTTTATACCCCTTGCCATTCAGTAAAAACTTATTACAGCTGCATATTGTTTTAATACTAAATTCCTTTGAGAAGCCTTAAAATACTTTAAATTCGAGAGTATGATACTTCAGCTTCTTTACAAACTAATTCCATATGTTCAGCAATTACATTTGAACAAAGTTTCTTTTAGTTATTCTAGAATCCAAAACTAGGTAAGTCATTTTCTTCTGAGCTCTTATGATCTCTCATTTTATGTTCATCAAAGATTCAAATTAGCCTTCAACTCTGAGAGCTCAGTAACAAGTAAAACCCCATTGAGACAGACAGATCAAATTTGACTACAAGTTGCTGAGCTGCATTACGCTGTTTATCCACATTATGCAAATGTAATTAGCTCTCATCAAAATTACATCGCCTCCCACTAAGGATAACAGTGATCAAATTTAGATTAAATCACATACAATGGTACAGTACCCTTCTGTATATGGGGCTACTGAATGAATATTAAATGTTTCTCACTAAAGAATAAAAAAATTACTTTTAGAAAACATTCTGCAAAATTACCTGCAATGGCTCCAGCTGCAAGGAGATTAAGCCCTCCCACATGGCCACTTTCATCAGCAAACATCAGTTTACTATGAGCATAAACTGGAAAGTAGATTGCAGAAAAGGGAATGTCTCTGAGGAAACACGCTTTGGCACCCTGACACAGAGAAAAGACACATAATGCAAATAAGTTCTGTAGATAAGGCTAAAATTCATATCCAGCAAGCAGCCTGAACCCAGAAAGTACAAACTCTTTTTATCTGCCACATTAATAACACAGAAAATAAAATGTCTCAGGAAACAGAAGATACAGGGAATTTAAAAATAAGAATAAAGTAACTGTGTGGAATGAAGAAGATTCAAGGTTCATGTCCAATATTGGCAAGCCATACGTGACATCAATCCTGACATCAGTACCCAGGATAAATACTTTTTACACATTATGTGTCCAAAGGCAATGAAGTGACAAAGATCAGTCCCTCACGTCTTGCTGACAACAACCCACAGCCAGGGAAGCAGCAACACAAGTCCCTGCAGCCCATTCTTTCCATCAGACACAAAAGCACTACTAAAATACCAGCGAGGACTGTAAGACCTCACACTGGTCATCATCTGATTGACCAAAGAAGCTGCACTGGAAAGGTAACAAAAAGAGAAAAAATGCTGTGAAATGGGCACAGTTTAGTAAGGAAATGCAATGGTTATGAATCTCATCTACTGAATTCAAAACAAAACCCTTCAGCTCTGAAAGTAAATGTGCACATTTTTATAGTATTATTGCAGGTCTACGGACAAATCACATAAAGCAATGTTTTGTAAGTGCACAGCTAATATAACTGCTGAATTTACGTATTACCCCTTGCACTGGCAGAAGATACAGGAAGAAACACTCTTCCTTGTTTAAGAAAACTAATAGCTTCTGCTCCATTACATCTGATCTGTAATGATGGCAGTAAGTACACCTGCAGGGAAGGAATCTGTTGACTGGCATTCTGCTGAAGTATCGTTACAGTATGGGCTTTTTTCAGTGGAATTTATTGACAAATCCCACCACTTAACTTCTTAAAAATCTGAATCCTACTAAACTCCACTACTGTTTCACCGCCATCAAATTATTAAGACAAAGAGAATATCCTGCTGCAAAGATAACAATAGAGATAACAGAGATTCAAAATAAATGTAAGAAAAACACATGGGGAAAGCTAAAGAAACTTTTCAAAAAACCCCACCAAAGGAAATGATCAGTGCCAGGAGCCAGCAGGTCTGCAATACAGGACTCCCTGTAGCTTGGCATAAAAGCCCAAAGATAGAATGGGGGAGTATTTTTTTTGTATCCCACTGCCATTAATACAGAAGTGAGTTTCTTCAGGTTTCCACTGTGGGGCTGCCCTGCAGGAAGAGATTGGTTTTAAATTCAAAAGATGTCTTTGTTTTTAACAGTTTTTGTTTCAACAATACAAAAGTTTAGCATAAATTGATGGAGCCACTCCAAGCAGAAGCACGTACCTTATAAAGACCAAGAAAGCCCAGATCTTTTATAACAGAGAGGGCACTGACTCTGGGCCCTGTAGTAATTTCTCCTGCTACCTGCAACCGAATCTTTACAATTTCCAGAGGATTAGTGAAGATGACCTGGGAAGCTCCTGCCTGCAAACCCAAAGAAAAAGAAAGTAAATTGCGTTACAAGAGCATGTGGTGACGTACTGACTGTTGCAAGGTGCTGAGGGCCTTCACTTCTCACTGTACTGGCTGATATTCTCATGAAAAATATATGAGAGATAATTAATAAAGCACCTGTGTGGAAGTTAAAAGCCCCAGGTCAGAAATCATGTCTTTGTACAAAATAAATTTTTACATTTATATGTCTATAGTTCACAGAGGTGGATTTATTCAGTTTCTCTCCTCTCCTTGACATCATTTTCTAGAAGTCGTGACTCTGTTTGATATGTGATATCACATATTACAGGAAATACTAAACTAAAATAATCATTAGACCTGTGCTACTAGAGCATCAAACACACATAAAGGAGACCTTATGTTTATTCAATAATAATCCATCACCAATGTGTAGACATGTTATTTGCATTTAAAAGTGATACTGTTTAAAGGTAAATTTGCATGTAATGGTGTAATTTTAAATTATTAGAAAAGGTGTTTGGAATTTTGTTTAGCAGTCTTTAATTGTCCTAAGTGGAAACAAAATATAAAATTTAAATAGGAAGAATAACATTTCAAAATAGATAGAAAGAGAAGCCATATCTCTGAGCTGAGCATGACAGATTTTACTTGCTGGAAATACTCGTTAGCATCACTGAAGGACTTGCAAACTTCCTGGCAATAGTGTTGAAAAGCTGCTTCTGATTCTGCACTTTAACCAAAGACTTTCAAAGAACTGCGTTTCAAGTTTGAGAGGGATTCGATCTGACAGTTCAGTTTCAGAGACACGTAAACCTATTTAAAATGACATGTTTAGATTTCTCCCTGGTTTGCTGTAGGTACTACCATTCACTTCTGAAGAAGTGTGTGGTTCATCACAAAACAGCTACATGTTACTAAGCTTCCCCCCCTTCTCCCTAAGCCACCCTGTTTCATTTAAAAATTAAACCTACTTCCTTAAAATTTATGGCATATAACCACTTGAATACAGCCTACTTTGAAAAGCATTTCTTCCACAATATAAAAGCTCATCTTAATTCTGATCTATCCCTCCAACCCATCAAATTTCAATAAAGTAAATAAATGCAGACCATCTGCAATTAAAACTTTTTACCACTTCCAAATTGCCCAGGAAATAAACCATTCTTGTAGTGGGGGGATGTGTGTGCATGCAGGGGCGTGGTGAAGTAAAATCAATGGTTTGATTCTCCAGGCCAGCATGCCCAGTGCTCTCTGCTAACTGATTCAGAACTGATGAACACTAATCCTTCCTGCCTTAGCACCACCTTCCTCTCTCCAGCAGCAGGCAGAGTAAACTTGAGCTTAGCTCTGAAGCACAGTTTAGAAGTTGGTAACCTGAATTACTCTAGACTAAAGAGCGTTGCAAACCTCATCAGCTCTTGCTGGGAATGACCAAGCCCTTCAGTACTATCCACAGGATGGGGGCAGGAAGCATCAACATCTCCTCTGGCCACGTGTCCAGTACCTCTCTGAGCTGTTCCTGAGCCCCACTTATTACTCCACTCAATACTGGCACCGTTACAGCCTTACTGAGGCACCTTGACCCAAACAGTGGGAGATCAACCCCTGCTTTTATTAATCACCTCCACTGCAGCAGTAACTGTCTTTGATGCTTTCCACTCAAATTATCGGTATATATTGTTGATCTTAATTTTATTCCCTCACTTCACCTCTCAGAAAAAAAATCAAAGGCTATGTTTTTGTGGACACTGACTGCAGCCATCAGGAAGATCACCAGAACTCCCAGACCAGCCAAAATGATTCCCATCTTCTCTGTTCCTTGGACTTACTGCACGGTGTTAACTCAGTTATGTGACACCACTCGTGTCCAAAGGCATTCTGCAGCCTCTCTTTACTTCCCATCTCACCTTTTCCTTCCCACACACTCACTTGTCACACACACTCACACGTGCAAGATGAGAGGCCTGTCTTGCTAGACAAAGTTTCAATCTAAATACAATTTATAAAATTTGCATCTGGCAAGTTCTGTTATAAAACCTTTTCGTTTGTTTGTTTGTATTGCATTAAGCAGAAAACCAATTTCAAATGTTTAGCATTTCCCTACATCATTTTAAAAAATAATTTCGGTAGATAAAACGTTACACAGCATGTTCTGACTATACAATACAATGGGCCACACAAAAAAAATTCACATCACTTTGAATTGCAACACTAGGCTAGAAATTCACTCTTTCTAGACAATTACCAGCCACCTGCCTATTAAATATGCATTATTTGTTTATATATATATATATGAAATTCCATTTTTCATTTTTAATGTTAAAAATTAGAACATCCTGCAGAGCAGCCAAAATAACTTTTCCTATTTGCCTAACACCCACAATAGAAACACAAATAGGCCAATTTGTAAGCGTTTCTATTTTCTATCCTGAATTCAATCTTCCAGCAATTAACATTTTCCTCTCCTAGGTGCACAACTGCCTACCTTTCTGTCAAAATCAGCAACAGCCCTCTTCTGATACAGAAAGGAAAAGAGAAGACTTACCACATTTTAATAATTTAGCAGCAACACTAATTATATATACAACGTTACAAATTCTATATAATACAGAATTATGTATTCCAACAATATTAAAATATTAATTGATTACTGAGTTATTGAGCAAAATAAAATATAAGGAAACCCCTATGCTTATATTGGCAGTAGAAAACCAATTGAAAAGCTCTTTAATTACATCAACACTTTAAACATTGAGTATTTACAGTGTTGACAAACTTCTCAACAGGCAGCTTTCTCAAAAGGAGCTGTAACTGTCTAGATACTCAGTTAAATGCATGTGCTTCTAACCAAGTCTTGACTTATCATACTGCTGTACTTGGAGCTCGGCACACCTTTGTGCACAGCAGTGATTTGATTCCCATGACGAGGAGCGCTGCGTTCAGGGGAGCTGCACCAATGAGTTGGGTCCTTCGACATCACAAGTACAGAAAAGACAAGCACTGACTTTAATACAGAACACATAACACAAGAAAACTCACTTTTTCGCTGTGTGTTTTTTAAAGAATGTATTTTTGAGTAAAAGGTGGACTGTATATCTGACAAAGAACGCGCGAGGCGGAGGAGATGCTGCCTTGGGGAGCAGAAGAGGATGCAGAGGAGAGTGACACAAAGGATCTCCAAATAAAAATGAACTGGAAGCATGCAGGGTTGCAACACAAATCTCCGTGCTCCTGTACAAATCACTGGCAATCAGTGTCACTCTTTTTCAAAGTATCTTACTTCAGCTGTCAGCTGTGTATGTTAAATACATGTGCACGTGTACGTTCCCACAGAGGTATACATTGCGCTCCTTGAATTTCTTTTGGAGATGGTGCACTAAATCTAGATCCCCCCCCTCATAAAAACCTCCCTTCACACATAAATTGCAACAGACACTTTAAAAAAGGTTGACAAATTTGTTTCAGAATGGAGGTTATTCATACACATCAAAAATACCAGTAATAAAAGCTTCTACTTAACCTTAATGTCATGTAAAATAACTCTACAAGGAGCAAATGAAGGAACTGAATCTGACAGCAAAGGTTATGAAAGAAGAGATGTAGTTTGAGATCCCACAGCAAACGCCCCATGACATGCCAAAGGCTGAAGGAAATACACAAATGACCCTGCAACATGAGACCTCTTGCCCTTTCCAATTCCACCCCAGAGGCATATGCTACAAAGGGGGAGAGGCCTATTTCAAGCCCTTCCTTCCTTCCTTCCTTTTTGAAACAGTCACATCCTGGACCACAGCTACGTCCCATACAAGCAGCTGAAATAAGATGTTACTTAAACCAGACTTGTTTAAACACAACAAAAAAACTTGCACTTCTTTCTCAAGGCAAAGCTGTCATTGCTCATGAACCTACAGTAAGCTTACTGTCTCTTTTATTAAAAACAACCATTTTCTCTCGGATTTTAAATGTCCACAAGAGAGATCAAGATAAAGTAGTAAAGTTTAATTCTGCTTCTAACTTGATCTGTTTAAAGTATAATAAAAGAAGCAGAATATCTTCAGGATTTTGAAGGAAAAGTAGCCTGACAGCTATAATTCTATATTTTTGTTTTCGTTGAACAAATTTTCGACACATTCCTATTTGCTTGATAAAGCCATATGCATGCTTGTTTGTATGTATGTATATATTAAAAAATATGTATGAAAATTATTTTTCCAAGTATACCAAAATATTTATACTAAATGATAGATTTAATGTTTACCAAACTTTTCAAATCAGTGGTAAATTTGGACCTCTATGTATGTGCAAACACACACACACATCCCAACTCCTAATTATCAACAGATGCATTGCCTACACCTCAGTGAGGGTTCCTAGACCCTTTCTGTCTGGCACTCCACATCCTCTTCCTCCCTGTAGCATAAAGCAGAAACATCTTCCTGATGCAATACGATTCATCCATTTGAAATGCTAAGCACCGTGCACACTGCAATGGTGGGAGGAATCAATCCATTTCTTCCTGTGTAACTCATAGGAATTACAGCCTAAAATCACAGCATCTCTGTCTCCTGTAACAGGAATTATGAATCATTTACTCAGCACTGGATGTCTGCTTCAACATCACTTCTCAGCTGGGGATGAGCAGTTGCCCTACAGCACCCTGTCCTCACCACGGACTCCCATGTGTCATGGGTGTGAGCTCCTTTGGGAAGCACTGCCCATACCAGGTGTGCACTCTCTGCTTCCCAGGCCTCTGTCAGGACAGAGGAAAGCATTGCCAAAGCCTCACTCAGTCTCCCTGCAACTCATAGCTACCGGTAACTGAAAACTCCAAAGGTAGGAATGCAGGTTAATCACTGAATTGGAATGAAATGTAATTCAATTAATTGCAGTAGCAGTAGGGAAAGAAATTGTTTGCTCAGAACATGCATAAATGTGGACAGTGCCGTTGATGATTAACAAACCAGCATCCTCTCAGGAAGGTAGGAGATGGGATATTGGTTTCATCCATCAGGGACCAGAGCCCTTTCATTGACAAGTATGACCTGACTGCTGTTACCAAGCTGCCCCACGTAGCTGCCCTGCAGTTTTCAAACACAGCAACAGCTTGAGAGCAGCTGGGAATATTTGGGCTCTGACAGAGCAGACCCTACACTTCCCAGTGACATTTACACTGCCCAGCAGCCAGCAGGTAGGTTTAAAGGAGCACAGGGCACGGGCTGCCTGTGGGAGGTCCCTGCCCTGCAGTAAGGAAGGAAAGACAACAGCAGGCAGCTGACCATATAGACAGGTCACTGCCTGGGAAGGTGTCTTTGCCAACTGCTGTGAGAGTGAAGACATTTCCTCCAAATGAGAATGGAAGTTTATTCCACAAGCTTACAGACACTGAGAATAACTGGAGCCTGAGAAGGAAGACTTTGGCCAAAGAGATACAGTCTGTGGGCATCAGCATGGTAAGATTATCAGATGACCCAGAGGAAGCTATAAAGGAACATCCCCCAGGTTGCTAAACTGTGGCCAACACCTCTCCTACAATTTTGTTTAAAATTTTCCTAGATTGAGTGAGATGAATATTATCTTGAAAAAGGAGATGAGAATATCAGCTAAGACTGTCAGCTAGAACAAAGTGTTGTGTTTGGACAGGTTACAAATCTGCTCAGCTTCACAGAAACATCCAAATTTCTGAAAGCTTACTTGAAACTCAGTTTCTCCCCAATTTTTGCACATTCACTGCAGTCAGACAATGAAGTTATTTTGAAAAAGGAGTACCTACCATGAAGTGGAAAAGCTTCTAATGTAGATTGAATTTAATATTATATATTTCAGTACAAAATAATGTAAAATAATAAAAATATCTGATGTTTGGTTTTAATTACAAATTTAAACACATCACAAGAAAAACACTAATGAATTATATTCACTTCTGTTATAAATGACCTGTATGTGCTTTCTCTGTTTACTGAGCTTTCTAGAAAAAGGTTAGTCTTCTGCTAGCTACACAATATAGCTGCTTTCTCACATTTCTCAGAAAATAAACTTTGTACACTGACAGGTGAAGACTCAACCATGTACCAAGCTGTCAAATTCAATCAGGCAGAACTATAAGCAGCCTCCCTTCAGGGCTGTTTCTTTGAATTAAAAGTTTGCAGAGGTCAACAACCTTTCTGCCCCAGGTTTTGTTGTAAGCTGAGGAGGTTTTATACCAGCCTGTCAGCCTACTCAACTGGAAGTTATTAGTGTTCTCTACTACAAAAGAAACCTATCTCAAGCCTTAAACATTTTATAGGGTTAAGAACTGCAGGAGAATCCCACAAATTAAATTAGCCAATGTGCAAAACCAAAAGAAATCTATCATCAATATCAATTCAAACCACTTACAGATTGCTAAAACATCCACTGAATTTTAACCCCCAATCTAAACTACAACACAGCATGTTTTTTAACTGTATTTAGATGAGGGATGTAATGAGCATCTGGAGTAACACAGCTGCATTTTATACAAAGTCACTTAAATAGACAATTCACTCATACCTGCTACCTGGAAGGTAAGGCTTCATCATTCATTTTTTTCCACATTTTCACAAAGAGAAAAAAAATTCACATATAGGAAGTTAAAGAGTGTATTTCTTTTCCTTCTTAAAATCTTCAGCAAGGAAAAGATTTTTTTAAAACCATTCTAGCCACCTCCACCCCTGCTCCCAAAGGAAAACTCTATCATGTCCATTATCCCTTCTCAAGGAATACCTGTATCTTTCCCAACAAATGACGAACAGCAACCAAGTAGAACGTATCGAAAGGGAGAACAGGCACCTCCTGTTTAGCCTTTGGGAATAAAACCACTGCTGAAACGGAAAGTTCCATACTGGGCCTAAAGAAGTTGTTTAAGCATGTAATTTCAAGGAAACTGAGCTCAGAAGTATATGCAAAGCTTTCCAAACAGAAAATGTACTTGTTTTAGTTCTTGTGACTCGGAGAAAAAAGAACACTCCTCTTCAAATTGATAAAGCACACCCATTAACTGTCATTCCAACTATTCTGCACGTGTCTGAGAATCAATTTTTCCTAGGAATACAGGATGGATACTTACACAGCCTCCAGCAAGGACCTCTGCAGGGAGTGGAATGGAACCATCTTTTGTAGTAAATTTGTCTCTGACAAAGTCATTAACCTAATAAAGATACAATATATTACACACTCTTTTAAGTTATTTTTCCTCCTCTTTAATATATATCAAGTACATCTGTAGCCATATATATTAGAGTGCTTGTAAGTGGTCATCTTTCACACATTTTAGGAAATAAATCCTGTGCATGTTAACAAACAAAAGGATGCCAGGGAGAAAAAAAAAAAAAAAAGATACGTACAGTTAGCTTAATAGCCTTTTCTGGAGCAACACCTATCAGCTGTGGTAACAAGCCTATAGAAACAAAGACATCATAAGGCAACATTATCTTCCTAATAGAGAAATTCGTATTTTATAAGTGCTGTACAGAAATCCTTTCTGCACAGGGGATTTCCTTTGAGGTGGATGGCATTTAAGTACGGGGTGCTGCTAGAGCACTGCATATTCATACCAGTACAATTTTATATATCACAACTTCTGTTGAAAATAATAAAGAAAAGGGTGACCAGACCTGCCTTCCTCAACTAAGTCAAGCCTGCTACTGTTGCTGTACAGAAGGGAAAAAAGTGTAAAGACCAAACATACTCCTTGGGTATGCCTACTACAGAAGAGTCTGTTTGACTTTTTTAGCCCCTTAACATCATTTTCCCATGTAAAGGCTTGCAATGACTTTTTAAAATAGGAGAGTAATTGTGAGATATACACATAACTATGATAAATTATCAAATCACTTCTACTTGACTCACTAACCTGAGTTTTCTGAAGGCTCCAGTCAACTAAAGATAGGAAGGATTTTCCTCTTTCAGTTCAACATGATAGCATGAACTCCTTTAAACCCTATTCATATTAAGCATCTTTTATCTCACTAAGAGGAAGTATCAGCGGACAGAAACTGATTTTGAAAAGGCCCTTGCTCCTGGAAAATAGCTACTATCAAAATGAAATGTCATTTGACAAAAGCACACACTCTTTTCTAAGAACTAATAGGTTTAAGAAAAAAATCAGTAGATGGCAGTCTTAACTTCCTAACATACCACATTATACCACATACTACATCTGCTATTTTTAAATCCATTTTCTCCACGGTCACTTTGGCATATGCATAGACCATAAAACTCAAAAGGCTTATTTTTATTAGATGTGGTCACTTCCTTATGTTATTCCATAATTATGGAATATCATTTTGTCAAAAGCGTTTGCCAGTTAACTAATAAAAAAATCCCACAGGAACAAAACTGTCTCAATGCAGCTTTCCACTATTCATTAGGTAAAAAGAATCATAGCTAAAAATTAATTTTAAATGTTCAAAATTCCCAAAGTAGTCAGCCTGCAGAATTGTTATACTACTTTCTTAAAAGGAAGCTCAGAACAAATGTACCTAAATAGAAAGTGCAGCAGTTAATGTATGCAGTCTAGTGCTTTCCTCCAAAGTAGCACTTTCTGTGTGATTTACACACTTACTATGCTGAGGAAAGGTACTTATTAAATACAAAGAAAGGCTGACAATAACGAAAAGAAATGGTGCCCTCCCAGCCTGAATCTCTGATCTACCATGAAGAGACAACCCAGTTCAGCAATACCTACACTTAAAAAACCCAAAACTACCAGATAAAAAACCACAAGACAATCCCCCTCACCTTTCATGCTGAATTCATTGGGCACACACGTGGTGTGCCAGAGAACCTGGGACCTGTATGGTCTAGCGAGAGACCTTAGAAGATACTTCTTTAGTTCTGAAGTTGGATGCAGCTTAATTTTCTTGACCAAAAATTATAAGTTTTTTAGAATTACAATATTTCTGGTATCCACTGAGTTCTATCTTTTAAACTTCAGCAAACAACTAAATCGTACCATTACATTACAGTATATATGTTTTGTTATATTACAGTACGGTTAGGATAATGCAGCTCAGGAATGTAAGAACCATAAATGTTTCTGCTGTTTAATATAATT
This sequence comes from Empidonax traillii, assembly GCF_003031625.1. NCBI lineage: Eukaryota > Metazoa > Chordata > Aves > Passeriformes > Tyrannidae > Empidonax > Empidonax traillii. Next base: position 3,274,307 of record NW_020955226.1, read on the forward strand.
CCCCAGACTATCTAATTCTATGCTTCCACAGTCTTAGTAACATGCTGACCATTAACTGCAAGATTTTCTAACCTACATGAACTTTTTACACTGAACAATCTTAAAGACAATAACTAAACAGCCTACTAAAAACTTTAGCAAACTGACGTTCTTTCAAACAAGTACATTTTTTCATAAGTGTAAAGCACTGCTTTTAACTGATCAATGGAATTATCATTAGTTTTAAAGTGTTTGAGAAAGGTTACAAAACCAAATTAAAAACAATTAATGATCAGTTTTAGATGCTCCTGTGCAAAAATGAAGCGGGAGGGCAGGAGAAAGAAATCAGTGCTGTAGAACAGCACTATAGAAACGGTCTCATAGATCTCACTCAAGGACTATCTGCTTTTGTGAATGATTTAGCAACAAAAAAGGAAAATGATTTACCAGTAAGATGTAATTTACAGAGACTAGAGATATTTCATTAACCCTTCACCAACTTATTCCTCCCTTTACTCACTTGTATAGCAAAATCCTGCAAGACTACAAAACACTCTTTAGCCAGAACCCACAGACTTTCACATGTACTCAGATACTGTCCTTTACAAAGCGAAATGTTGAGACCATCACAGAAGTCAGTGACTTTGCTCCAACAAAAAAAAAAGGTGTGCCAGTTAATAAACACCTTACTGAGTCTTATAAAAATTGTAAACTTCATTAAGTTATGTGACATTACAATTAAAAATAGACAATTCAACCAAATATCAATTTCAGAGAACTGGTAAGCATGTACTCTGTATGTAAGTCACTTTACCAATGTGATAAAAACTCTTTCAGAATCTTCTAAGCTAAGACAAGATATTAGATAACCTTCAGTCTAACTGATAAGGAACTGAATTCTTAACCTGTATTTTAGAGTTTTATTCTTTTTTTAAAGTACAATTTTCTGAGTTCCACTGTTGATATTTTAAAGTAAAATAGAGCCAAATAATTCAACAGCGGGATGCAATTTTCATTCACGGGATAAAATCCTAAAACAAGTCCCACTACCTGCAAAAGTATGAGGAATAAGTTTACAGGTACATTTCAAAATGACTGTCTTTTGTCTCTTAAGAAAGAAATATGTGCAGTAAAATGGATCTTTATTCCTCACACAGTAATCTGCTCCCAATGTTTGACTCGAGCCGAAAGTTGCAATCCTCAGTTTGTGAGGTAACAATCATGTCCACAACACTTACACCCAAAAATTAGGACTTCAAACAACTTAAACAGCAAGGAGCAAGTCAGTAACAACAACAAAAAAATGCCCAGTTTTTCTCAGCAATTGTTTGTGATAAAGGGTGCTCAATGGAAGATGAATATTTAGCTCTGAAATGAAAGCAAAACTGTACATGAAATCAAGCATCCTGATTTTCCCATAGGAAACTAGCTGTTGAGGTATTAAAAAAAAGGGAGGGGGGACAGAAAATTACCAAATTGATGTATATACAACTTTTTTTTATTCACTTACCTCTGTAAAGACCAAAAAAGCCTTCAAAACGCAAAACCTTTTTAAAGCAGTCAAAGCTGTTTTTATACATCAACTCTCCTACGACTGAACCCGTGGAGCGCTGATTCTGCATACGAGTTTTCACCAGGTCTATGGGATACACTGCAGTAGCACCAACAGCTGTAAGAGAGCATTTGGAGTATTATTTCTGCAACATCACTGTTGGTGTAGTATGTAATTACTGTGATGATTTTCTACAGCATTTATTTAAACACAAAGAATACATAAGCTGGTAAGATTTGTTGGAAGCAAGAAAGAACAATACTGAAGGTCTAGAAAAACAGTCTCAAGGAGAATGGATTGCACTATTAAATAAAAACAGTGTGTAGAATGAAGAAAACCAATCTGAATTACCAGTAAGGAAATCTGTTACTGGAATAGGATTTCAAAGGACTGTGGAGGGATTCTAGAACCCAAGTGAAAAGGAAAGAAAGGGAATAGCACAATCAAAACGGTTCCATCATCCAATTCTTCACATGTATAACCAAGAAATGCACCTCAGATGAGATCAAATAGTCTGATGAAAGTGTTAAACTAACCCCCCCTTGGAAACAGAAAGCAGAAATATTACTCACCTCCAGCAATTGAGCCCAAAGTGAACCTGTAAGCTGACTCAGCTGCCTGGAGCCAAATAGGTCTGCCTACTTGTCCAAAAGATTGCTGTGTGAGGGGAAAAAAAACAACTTGAAAATCTGCATGGGAAAACAAAGACATCTGTGAATTGGCTTTTATAATGTTACAGAAAGAATCTGATAAAAATTGGTAGCTTTGTGTTAAGGAGGAATTAAAAAAAATTACTTTATAATGTCTGTTATACCTAATGAATGAACCACATTTTTCAAATACTCCTTTCAGAAAATATTCTTCGTTTCATATTGCTGGTTGTGCCAAAACCAGCACACTAATATAACTGAAACAACTATGGTCAAGAAAAAGAGACAGAAACTCAAAACAACTTTGCTATTTTCCATTCTGTTGCCATTGAATTTGTAAGGCACGGAACCCCCTTTTGACTCAAAATATCTCAAAAGAAATTCAGTATCTCACAGAGAGGGTCTATCAGCACAGGACATATTTTAGATTACATATATATTAATGCATAGCATAAACATGACATTTCATGTTTTCAAAAGAAGCAGAAAGTCAATTATTCCCCAAAGAATTCTTCATGAGATTATTTCAGATCTCACTCATTTCAATGACATTTACTACTATAAATGTGTTAGTGTTCTAAATAAATACAAGTCTGCACAGAAAGTATCTGCAGAGACTCATAGTCATATTATTAGATGGCTGCTAGAAACAAGATAACTGACAAACAAGATGTAAGTGTTCATAAACTTGTACTATAAAGCAAGATGGGCCAAATTTTCTTCCAACCATAAAGATGATGATTATTTATATTATACAGTATAACTTGTCTGGGCCACACAAGGGGCCAAGGTATGAACTGTTAAATTCCATATTAAAGCAGATACAAAAGTCCAATTCCTAAACACAAGCTTGTTTTTCTTAAAAGTACCCTGTATTGTTAGCGGATGTGCCCCTGACAGCACAGCTGGAATGCCTACAGACCCCAGACTGCCACAGGAGGCTTTGCTCTGAGGCGTATTAGGAATTGTTCCCAAGGATTATCACAGGCACACTTCCCAGCTAACCCAGAGGGCTCCTGATCTAAGGTATGTTCAGCTCTCTGAAGCTCTGACAAGTGAAATACCCACTGCAGACAACACGGATCTCAGTGCACGCTGCTCCCTCGGGAGTGGTGCTGCTCTGGGTGGGCAAAAACCTGCCTGTACTGCGTAAGGTTGCACTGTGCTTACACAGTGTGGGACAAAAGCCTGGCAGATCAAGATGAGATCATTATCTGTAAAAAACTCATGAATTATATTTGATACATTTTACCACAGAATAAAGATACAGCTAAAACCCCCTCCCTCCAGAAGGCATTTTCCTCCCCCACAATACAGCTACACAGAGCAGAATAGTGAAATTCTAGGTAGCACCAAAATTGCACTCTGCACATGCAGACCAGCATAAAGAAAAGCATAAATCAAATGTACTGCTCTTACAAGCAAATAGAAGCAATAAATTTGTAGAATATCTTCAATACTTCAAAACCACTATAATTTCCTATTTTAAAAAAACAACAAAGGATAATATACACAAAACCATAAAAATAAATTATAAAATATAGATACAAACCTTTTGATTCATGTAAATGAAAGGCACATGCAATAATATACCTCAAAAAGCCTTAGATGCAGATCTAGTTCTTCTCAAAAATTTTCTCCTAGTTTAGCACACCTGCTGCCTTTCAGCTGTTTTAAGATTATTCTTTTTTTCTAAGCTTCACACGGCTCTCATCAAAATCTAATCATTGCATTTAGACATTAATCTTAATGAATACATCACTGAATGTTAAAAATCAAATTCTTTCTGAAGGAAATGTCACTTTTATATTATTAAATAAGTGTTCACAAAGTTTTTAGTTTACTTGTGTGTTCAGATGGATATGTAAATGAATGTAATTAATGCTATAGCTTTCAAATCATGAATATTTATAAACAGAAAATTACTGTAGCTGTCATCCCCATAGGATATTCAGCTGCTAGGCTTTAAAAAAATCTTACACAATGAAAAAAAACTGACAATAAAGTAAACATGGTTGAAAGCAGGCTAATTTTCATTTCTACCAAATCTATACAGAGTGATTTTATGTAAAAATTTAGATTTTCTTTACAAAGGAATTTTTAAATCACATAAAAGTGATTACAGAATTGGTTTCATTTTCCAGGGACAGCTGGACCTAAGTGGGATGATATTTTCTCTTCATGAAGGAATATCTTTCATTTTGTCAATACAGTTAAGTAAGTTAATACAGGGTTCACTTAGGATAAGGTCTAATAAAAGACTGTTCCTTATAAATCAAAGAAAATGGAATTACTTTGCTTTCTACTGCCTCGTCTTAACATGTAGAGTAAGATGAAAATACAATGTATTACCTCAAGATTGTGAAAAGAGTATATTGTTTTTCTAGTGACGAGTGAAACTTCTATTTCTGAATTCATTTTATAACAGTGCCAAGCTATAAATGTAATTCTGAAATGTAAAATAAATCAAGCCTTTCTACTCAGAAAGGTGAGTAAAAGGACACTGATTAAAACCAAAGTTGTCAGTCAAGAATGTTGTTACAAAACTTCATCAAAAATATTTCTTATTAGCCTGGATAAACGTTGAATACACATTTCTGGGTCAATCCACTCCATCATTGATGTCTCCAGGAATCCATAGGAAGACAGTTAGCACTACGCAGGTTTGGGACACTTATTGGCTCAGATATGTCTAATCGCTGAAGGACAACAAAGGACAGCTGAGCAGTAACATTAAGAACAGACCAGACACTGTGTTTCAGACTAAACTGTTTGAAAGAGAACCAAATTATCAAATTCAGCTCTAATAACAGTAACTAAAATCCAATCAAAATCCTATATATGAAAGACTTGCTATATTCTGTACAGGACTACTTTTCAACCATGTCAGGTGAACTAATTCAAGATTTTCCTGTCACTGATACATATCCTAGATCTTGTAGTGGATGTACTACTTAAAGGAACCTCTTTGCAATAGCTGAGAAAGAAGAGGCTTTATAAATGCAAGCTTTCGTTTTCAGACAGACTCCTGGGACCCCTCATCTGCTGGCAAACACATGACATTGATGTAGCAAAAAAGGCCACAGTGGTGGTCACTGTGCTGCCACTTTATCTCAGACCACCTGCAGCAGTACTGTCAATGGCATCACCAGGATAGGGAATCTGAATTTCACTTTATGAGAGACAGCACGGCTTGGAATGGCTGGCAAAGGCACTGCTGCCAGCTGCGTGTCCTCCTGCCCCAACAGCCCAGGCGGCTGAGCTACTTGGGAATCGGTTGCTGAATCACTGTAATTCAGGAGCAGCATTTTAACACAACCCATTACCAATGTCACAAATGCTGAGCTGCAAGATGTGACTGTTCAGCATTTCTAAGCAGCTCAGCTATCTATGTGCAAGTGAGGTATGGCCGGGGAGCAGAATCCAGCCCAAGCCAGCCTATACCCACTTGGGAATCAGAGCCCTTGGATGTCTTCATAGGCATTCCATGAACTCTTAACACAGACTCAGAGTGACTTGTACATTGGAAGAAATTGGGAACAGCCTAGTTTGGACACTGGAAGAAATTTGGAACCTTCAGGGTAAAAAATTATATTTATCTACTGAGTACACAAAGATGTACTTAGTCAGCACTATGCTATATGATCATCTGAGATGTGAAGACCTAGATAGCCTCCTTCCCTTTCTATACCACCGGAGGAAAGGGATGTGGAGACATCCTTGCAAAATGCACCAGTTCAGATGAACACTACTGTCTTGTCTTGACTTGATCGAGAACATGCAGCTCAGTGTGGAATTGCAATTCCTCATGAAGTTCTAACAGTAAAAAATAAATCAAAGATTGTGCATCAGAAACTTTGAAGATCAGATCCTATTTTTTGTTATGCATAATAACCACTAATGTGCAACTGGCCTATGTATCTTATGATTTTGCAGCCATGTAATCCAACATGTATGCATGTCTTCCATTCTGAGTCTGATGTGTAATCGTGTCAAGGATTTTTTTGAGTGCATTATTATCTCTACACTATTAACAGTTACCTTCCTCTGATTTACTCCTGTGAGAGCAGTCTCCTGTAAAATGCTTCAGAAAAATTATTTCCTTAAAATGTATCTTGAATGGAATGGAATAGAACAGAATATTTCTATTAGCAGGACAGCAGATATCCCATTATGGTGAGAGCTTCAAAAGCATCAGTACTTCAGATCCAAGGTTAAGGTAAAATTTAATCCACAATCTAACTACCATTAGACAGATCTGCTTGCAAGAGAAAACCTCTCAGACTACTGAACAAAAAAATACAGTGAAGATAAGCCCCAAAATCTAGATTTATTTTTAATGCAACTTGAAAGCTATACTCTTGAAAGTGGTATTTTGAGTATGGTATCCAGTAACCGTGGTGGAAAGTCTAAACACAGGCTGAACACCTGCATAATGTCTGGCCCTACATCTTTAGTTCTTACTGTTGTTAAAAGAGCCACTGAAGTAAGAAAAAATGTACATTCAACATCCTACTGCACAGCCTGGAACTCTTATGCTGTACTATACAGATGTATGTTTATTAAGGAAACTGTGATAAAAGCAAAGCTAGCTAACAGGAATGTAAAGGTCTGGTGAAATAAAGGATTAACATTCTACTATGATATTTTTCATCTTCTAATTCTACCCTTTTCATCAGTCCCAATACATATGAGCTCCTCCTGTCTTGATCAGATTGTCAACAAGTAGATTAAATTTCAATTATTATTTCAGATAAATGGTTAAGCCAATAATTTAATCCCAATTTTCAAAAAAGACCACATGTATAAGCTTTGCATTTAATATTCATATTTTTTACTACCTGTATTGAGTTTGTGTGGCAAGGCTGGGGGGTGGGGGGTACAGGAGTGGCTTCTGTGAGCAGCTGATAGAAAATAGAAAGTTTCCCCCATGTCGGACAGAGCCAACGGCAGCCGGCTCAAGGAAGGATCCACTGCTGCCAAGGCCAAGTCCATCAGTGCAAGTGGTAGCACCTCTGAGAAAAGGTATTCAAGAAGGGGGGGAAAAAAACCCCTGCACAATGGCAGCTGGAGAGAAGAGTGAGAACATGTCAGAGAAACAACTCTGCAGGCACCAAGGCCAGTGAAGGAGGAGGGGGAGGATGTGCTCCAGGCACTAGAGATTCCCCTGCAGCCTGTGATGAAGACCATGGTGAGGCAGGCTGTCCTCCTGCAGTCCCTGGAGGACCCCACACAGGAACAGGTGGGTATGCCCAAAGGAGGCTGTGACCCCACAGGGGACCCACACTGCAGCTATTCCTGAAGGACTGCATCCCATGGAAGGGACTCACACTGGAGCAGCTCATGAAGAACTGCAGCCCGTGGGAAGGACTCGTGTTGGAGAAGTTCATGGAGGGACGTGTCCTGTGAAAAGCCTTTACAGGAGCAAACAAATGTATATATGGTAAGGAATCCAAGTATCTATACGTGCTTGTATCTAAACTGGCCATTCTTCAATATGACACCTAATACCTCATTTAGACACATACAGTGTCTGACAGTCTGTCCTGTTTCTATCCTTACAGTAATACACACAGCATGATTCACTTGTTAGGAATTTGTTTAAAGAGTATTAATCTTATTTTTCATTTGCAAGTACATGAAAACATTCCCGTAATTTCAACAATTTTATTTTTCTACCCACCTGCCTCTGGAGTTCTGCCAGGTTGTAAGGCAATGCACCTTCAGCCAGCGGTGCTATTCTCTCAATATCTGCCAAAGTTAAGCGCCTTTACACATGGCAGAGAAAAGCAAATTACAGTTAGATAAAACATCAAACATATTCAATACAGTGTTCCTGGCCACACCCCCCCAGAGCACATCTGAGTTTAAGAAAAGACTGTTATATTTGAATGCACACCTAAGAAGTTTGCTACACTGCAGTAAAGAATGCCCGGAGATGAAGGGAGATTGGGTTATTCAGAAACAAGTTCTTGACTACTAGTAAGGGACATAATATGCGAGTTAAACTATTTCTCTTGCATGCATTAAAGATCCATGCAAAACATTAACCAGTGCATTGTAGCCTTTTGGGAGTACTGTAATTGATACTATTTTATATTTCATATGTATACCTGTAATAGAACAATTAATAACTGTGCTTGATATACACAATCCACTTACAAAACCCCTGCACACACCAAAATCAGTTTACATTGAACAAATTACTGTAACAAAATACAATGGAACATAAAACTTTTTAAGATTAAGATAGAAAACAGGAAAATAATTATTCAAAATGGTAAACTAATCATTATGTTACCCAGTAACACTGTATAAATCTGTAAGTTGGTAGAGAATATCTATTTCCAGTGGTGTAACTTGTCCAAAGTGGATTGCAGAGTGGGTAAATTCCTCTGGATTTAAAAGGGAAAGAGAAATACAACAACCGTGTTAGTTGTCAAATTTCCTCTTTAAATGGTCACAAATAACTTTAGTATCATAAAAAATAAGTCTATCACCAAGAAGCAAAATCCATAATGTAAAGGGGAAAGATATCTTTAGGAGAACATCTATCCTGAAACAGGCCTTTGCGAGACAGAGCAAATCCGACTCTGCAACTCTGATTTATGGTAAGAAATCATCAAGGAGAACGAAACTCCTCATATGAGAAAGCTTAATAAAATGACACCCACAATTCGTCATTCTTGCTTCTGAAGTTTTGCAAAACACAACAGGATAGAATAATGGTCCATTATTCACAGTATTAAGGGTAACTGACTCATCTACTGCCATCCTGTTCAGATTTCTTCCTCTTCTAGTTCTGAATGACCCCAGGCTTGGATATTCATCCAGCCAGATTAACGAATCTGAGCAGTGAAAACACAGTAGCCATTTCTCTCAGCACAAACCCAGTCAAGATGTATTTATGCATCTGTACCAAAAAACATTGCTAGGCAATTTGTGATCACAATTTGGAGGATGAAAATAGGAATTTTATGCTTTCCTACGCAGAGCACAGGAATATAAGCCAAACAAAAAGGAAAAGGAAAAAAATAATTTGGCGTGTTTTTAACACACAGTGATTTGGTTGGTGCCATCCACACAGGTAATAAAATTGGTGATAAAATCTGTCCTAAAAAGACTACAAAAGCAATCCACTCATGCCTGTGGCAAGACTGAGCTATGGCAATATTTCACATGCACAGGGATTTGCCATGTACTAACAGATATAAACTGTAGATAAAACCACTCAGGCAGGTAAGCACTTCTGAGGTTATAAATTCATACAAATTTTCTAAAAAATATTTAATAATTAATAAAGTAGAAAAAAAGAAATAAAACAACACAGAGATTACTCATGACAGATTTTCAAACTTAACCCATTTTAGCACATTCCCCAGGACCATTCTATCTCTAAGCAACAATGCATCTCTTTCAACGAGAGATATATAATAATATACTGACTTGCAGTTACCCATTAAAACTAAGAAGGGCAACACAACTTCTGTCAGAATCTTCTCTTTAATGAGTTAACTGAAAATACTTACTAACCTATGAGGATGAAAATCACTCACAGTTAAAAAAACACTTTCACAGCAGCCCTAACCTTGCATATTATTGCAGCTTTGACTTGCCTCAACCATCACCAGATTACAAAATTGACAAAATTAAAAAATTAATAAAATGTAGGAAATATATTTTACCTTTTGTGACTTCAATATCTCTTCTTGTACCTGCTATATTACTGTATATCTTCCTAACAAGATCCATGTTATTCAAAAGGGCATTAAATGCATTGAAAAAGGAGAAGCTGACCTGATGTGAAACAGTTCCACCAGCTACCTTTAAAAATGAAATGAATGCAGTTAAGTGCCTTAAGCCCTTCTACAACATCTTATTACAAATTATAGAAACATCCCTTTGAACAAATTATGAAAGAATTAAAGATATCCTGTAATTTTAAGATATTTTTAAAGGAAACATGAGGGGAGAATTATTAAATAGGATACCATTTTGTAGTAAAAATTGAACATTAGGAAACGATTAGAAATAATCACGTAAGTAGATTATTGTTCAGTATATCTGATAGACACACTAAATGTGTCACTGAGTAATTTTCTACAAGAAAAATGCATGCAAATGCTACTTTTGATAAAGGTACAAACTGACTGCTGTATCAAATACATCAACGACCATCTACTTCAAAGTCTAAAATTAGTAGATATTCTACATTCTATGGAAGACAATATGCCTTATTAGTAAGGCAAGGCAAGATTTATAGGTAAGATAGTAAGAATAAAGTAATTATCTTTTATCTGAATTTCATTCTTATATAATTTTCATACTATTTAAGTTTATAACTTGTATGTCATTACTTTACCTACAGATCTTGCCAAACTATCACAGCCGTAACCATTCTACCTCTAGAATCTACATACTGATTTTCCAAATTCTGATCTGAAAAAGAAAAGAATGCAAGAGTACATAAAAGACAGGACTGAAAGTAGCCTCCAACTTGTGAGATGTGTCATATATTCAATTATAAAAATTGGATCCTTTTGTCCTAAATTACTTAGATGGGACTTGGTGATCTTAAGGGTTTTTTCCAACCTAAATGGTTCTACAATTCTTTCTTTGCCAAGCAAAGTCTGCCCTGCTCTAGGGGAACGTACAGTAGACCAACTTAAACTGCTTCCAATGGCACTTCAAACACATAAACCAGACTGCCAACCTTTTCACTGCTGCAGCCAAGGAATGCTGCCATGGTTCACCCCCACCACTCTGTTATGAAGCTTATAATCTCTAGCACCAAGGCAGTGACAAGCAGGTAGACAACAAAGCGGGAGAGAAGCAGAACCATCTTAAAGCATTACAGTTTAAAAACGCTGAACTCAAGGCACATTTTTTACACTTACTGAAACTAAATTTTCTTCCACAAATGGAGTTAGCATATGTGAGCGAATGGTAACCATGATCTCATTGAAGTCCAGCCCAGTTATCAGACCAGTTTTGTTTTTGTCCTTCAGAGCAAAGGCTTGTCTTGCATGTTCTGACTGCAGCTCCTAGAATGAACATTCAGAGACAGGAGATTAGAAACAAATTCTGTAACTCACTGTTCACAAAACTTTCACTAATTTCATAATCTTATGCTCCAATAGTTCTGTGCATATTGACCACAGCACAACTACAGGTTGTGCTGGCTCAACTAAAACAAGAAGTCTGCATACTGATTCTATCTACAGATCATTCCTCTCTCAAAGAAAAGCCTCAATTCAACTGTAAGGAAACACACCCTTTCATTAAATGATTTGAGAAATAAACTTCATATACCCTTGTCCTGTCTGTTATCTATTTCTTTATTAAGTACTGCTACAGAAACTTCTGGTATTGATCTTAAAGACTCAAAGTGAGTTGATCTCTTATATACCCAGGATGAGATATGACTGGGCTATTATAAACTAACTCATTGAAAAGTACTTGAAAATAAACAGGAGGACAGTGAAAATTATACAATATAGATTGCCCCAAACAGCTATCTTCCAAAATGTCAGAAATGGTCATTCATTTCAGGCAATTTAGAACTCCTATACAAACTGTAAAAACCTTCATATAAAGCACACCATGGTAACCCAACCTCAAGATAATAATGATGGTTGTAAATTCTATGTCCAGAAAAAGTTGTTTCCTTCTATTCAAGCAAACAATAAAAGCACATTCAGCTGTCATTCAGATCTCTAGAAGCTGCTAAAATAATAACCATGTTCTGACAGACAGTGAGAAGAGGGCAAACCATCTGGCTTATATCACCTTTGCAGTAATTGCTCAACTCTCATAAACTCATGATCAAGGTTTTCTAGATCAGGGTGCAACAAATGTGCTCTGATCCAAGTCCCAAACCCCAAAAGATGCCATTAGACCAAATGAGAAAAAAACACCTGATCTAAAAGAAGGGGTAACAATATCCAATTTGTGTACATATTGAAATTACTGCAACCCATGCCAGGCTTCCCTATTAAGGGTTTTTATTATATGATGACAGTAAGAGGTTACTTTATCTTATATGGCAGTATCTTGGAACAACAAACATAAAACCAGAACAGATATTTATCACTTTGCTCTGAGTTCTCAACAAAAAGGTTCTTCTCACTAATAACCTGGGGGCTCGTTTCCAGATTTGTGCCTGGGATCACTTAAAATATGTAGTCTCAAACATGGGACAGTTTGTTACTTCAAAGTATCAAATTATACCACAGTCTTGAAAGAACTGTGCCAAACTCCAGTCTCCCAGTACAGACATCAGTTCCTACAGTTAGGTATGTTTTTCTAGAATCTGCTCTAGATCAAGATACAGCTCAGTATAGGAAAGACATGGACTTGCTGGAGCAGGTCCAGAGGAGGGCCACAAAAATGATAAAGGGCTGGAGCACCTCCCCTATGAGAAAAGGCTGGGAGAGTTGGGGCTGTTCAGCCTGGAGAGAAGAAAACAGAAGGATCCTGGAAGATCTTACTGTGGCCTTTCAGTACTTAGAGAGGGCTTATGTGAAAGATGTGAACACACTTTTTAGTAGGGCCCATTGCGATAGGACAAGAGGTAATGGTTTTAAACTAAAAAAAAGGTAGATCAGACTAGATGTAAGGATGATGTTCTCTACAATGAGGGTAAAACACTGAAACAGGTTACCCAGAGAGGTGGTAGGTGCCCCACTCCTAGAAACACTAAAGGTCAGGTTGAACAGAGCTATGAGCAACCTGATCTAGTTGAAGATGTTCCTGCACATTGCAGGGGGGGTGGACTAGACGACCTTCAAAGGCCCCTCCAACCCAAACTATTCTGTGATACCTATTTTTATCCGGGACAGTAATTGCATATGTCAAAGCACATTATCACTCCTTACTTTTAAGACGGTACATACAAAACTTTTTTTGTACCAAAGACCAGCTCTGGAAGTGCATGATCTATTTTTCTTCATGTCTACTAGACAGAAAATTATATCATGAGGTGAACACTGTATGTTAATGTATGGAATTCAGTGCAATTACCTACAATTCTGCCAACTCCTCTTCCATGAATTATAATGTAAATTCCTCCTACTTTCCTCTTTCTCTATCCTTTATAACTGACATCTTCCTTTACTGCCTTCTAGTATAATGTTCAAATCACAATGTTTTAACAGTTAACTTTTTGGCTTAGCACAAACTGCAGTTCAACAAGAGAAATCCTTTAAAGCCCAATCCCTAGAGGATGTTTCAGCAACATCTCAGGAAATCAGATTTACCTCCTGCAAAGTTGGCTGCATTTAAGACTTAACTCCCAATACACGTGTGGTAGCATGCATGCCAGTGAGAGAAGAAAAGTATTAGGATAATGTTTATAAAATGAAATGTTACAAAAGCTAAAACTTTTATATGGGAAGTTATATGGTCAATAACAACTGGCTATATTAAGGATGCTCACTTTCTCTGGTAGAGGTTAGTTTTGCTATTAAACTCCTGTGACAGAAAAAGTAGACCCTCAATCCAGTGTAACAACAATCAGTAAAACTGTTAATTCCATAAACAGTATGTTTAGTCCTATTCTTTTAAAGGATGGTATGCAAGTTAAAGCACAAGGAGTACACACTGCTTACAATGGAGAAATAACAGTTCATCATAACTGTCAGGATTAGTATCAGATAAGGATTACCGCTACCAGAATAAGCTCAAAATTTATAATGGTATTAGTGTATTAATAGAAGTGAAATGAGTTTCAGTTCTACTTTGGAAGAAGGTTAATAACTGACCTGAAGAAACTGAGTGAACTCTGAATAGTTAAGATGCTTCTTCCTGTTATGTCCAAAATGCAGTCGAATGAACTCACAGTCCCAGTTGAAGGGGATATGAAGATGAGTAAGAGTTTGTTCAAATATTTCTTTGACATTTGCTTTGGGGGAGGGAAAAACAACAAGTGAGCCTCGGGGTACAATAAATCTACAAACATTCTAGGCTGGATACAAACAAATGATGATTTCAGCAGCTGTTTAAGAAGTGTTTTAGCTTGTTAAGAACAATTGCTAACCGAATCTTTACAGACCTATAAGAACATATTTGAGACACAACGTGATACTTTTTGTATTACTGCATAAAACCTTGGAGTGAGTGTTTTATTTTGTTTTAATTAAGAAGCAATTTCTCTCATACATGACAAATAAGAGCTATTTTGCATTCTGATATAAAAATCAATAGTGGTTCTCTACCTCTGCCAGGAGTCAAATTAAGCCCTTTATCAAGAGCACGAATACCTGCATTACAGTCTCAGGCAATATTTGTCATACTAAGTATGGTTTGATTGAAACTTGATTATTACAATCACACTCTCCGAATATGGCTATTGAAGATAGGTATAAGAAATGACATCTAAAATGTATCATTAACTCAGCAGAAAGCACATTATTAGATGCTTTTGATAAGGCCTTAGCACAAAAATCAAATCCTATAAGGCATAATTGATAGTCTCAGTTATTAAAATGTTTTAACATAAGTGAAGATAGAGATGTCCTCTTTTAAATGAAGTAAAGTAAAAACCTGCCATTTCAGATTATGGAATTCTCCACATGTATACTATAGAAATGAAATCCCAATGCTAAACATATTATCTGAATTTAGTCAAAAACCTCATCTGAAAAACATCGTGCATTATTCAGACACAGCATTGCCATGCTGCAAACAAGCCTGCTTTTTGTGCACATTATCCAACCACATAAACTGCATAACTGGACACCTCTCCATACCATGTGAACGCTTTTCAAAATTTACCTCATAGGACCTGAAACAGTTTGTTTTTATCAACCTAGAACATGATAACAACCAAAATAAAATGTGGCATACAGCTTAAATTTAAAGTAAAGTACACAATATTTTAGCTGAAACCACAGCTTTTATGTTTAAACAGTTCTGCTACAAAACCAAATGCAATGAGACCCTTAGTTATCATCTGGTAACTCTATCAAGAGCTTTTTGTTTGGAGTAAATCTACTGCTTTCTCTATGCTAAAAGACTACTTGATTCACTGTTTCAATTCTATAGCCTTTCTACTAGTTCTAAACCAAATCTAGGCAAACCACTATATGGTTTTATGTTTCCAGTGAGAAAAGAAGGTAACTGTCCAGAATATATGTCTCAGAACAGGCACATGCAAAGTAGGATTCCTTGGCTAGATTATCTGCTTCACAGTTAGACTGAGATTATATATTCAAAGGGCAGATTGTGGCTAGTGGTATAGTACAAAACCTACAATTAAAACCACAGTTTCCACTGGAAGGCAGGCAAAAGAAGCTATAAGGGTAAACAAAAAACCTAAAAAACTATTCTGACTACTTGTAACTGTCCACTCATACCTACTCACTAGTATCAATGTGCAAGGTGAGGGTTAAGAAAGATAAAGCACCAAATACACAGTGCTAAACTATTTTATTTTGCTATATTTCCCTTGAAAGTTTTGTCTGCAGTAGATTTATTCATCACTGCTAAAGATCAACTAGTCAAGATCTGTAAATATAAATTCCCCACCTACCACTAATTCACCACAGCTTCTGACCAAGCTACCTGGAATCTTCATGTACTACAAACACAATCAGGTCAGTGCAGCTCAGAGTGGAGTCTGCAAAAACAGCACTGAACTGTGGGCAGTGCAGAAGACAGGCCTCCTTCACTGGGTCTGCTGACTTGGCTACTCATGTACAAGCAGGGTGCCAAGCAGCAACTACCTACGTGTCTGTATAACTGATTTCTAATAAACACCAAATTCCCCTAATGAACACTTAGGAAAGAATGTGCTGAAGCAGTCAGAGAATTTAAATCGTATTTTCACTTGTTTCCGATAATTGCTTCTTTTAACCTTAGACAAAGGTTTATAAAAGTCTTTTTTCTTAAAACATTCCTTTTCTTATCCATCCATGTTCAGAGACAGATCTTTCAGTTACTTTTAATGGGACTCAAGCCCCTGGTGTTTTCATAACTCTCACTCCACATTTAATTTTATACTATTTAAATGACCAAGAATCTTAAACCGTTATCTTCATAAAAACATTTATAACTAGTCATCAACATATCAGAAGTCAAGATTCTTCAGCACATAAAAATAATAGCTAAATTAATAACTTTATATTCAATAGCTGAATACTAGTACTTGAAGGCATATTAGTACTTGAAGAATTCAGAAGTGGCTAACTAGCTTTAATAAATTGTATCCAGACTAGCCTGCTGCTTCTCTGAAAACTCAGGTGCCTTATCCATTTCTCCTCCACAGGCACTCACACTCAGCAATGTATACTGCATGTACTACAGTACAGTAGTTTAAACTACAGTTTAGAGATATGCTCTTGTATTTAATGGTTATTTAATTCCATGTTGGCTTTGTTTATGAAACAATTGGGAGTACAGAGGTAAATTGTGTACTTGTTCTGAACAATCACAGAATCATAGAATGGTTTAGGTTGGAAGGGACCTTAAAGATCACCTAGTTCCAACCCCCCCTGCCGGGACACCTTTCAGGTTGCTCAAAGCCCCATCCAGTCTGGCCTTGAGCACCTCCAGGCATGGGGCAGCCACAGCTTCTCTGGGCAACCTGTGCCAGTGCCACACTACAGTCACTGCTAAAACCACAGAAACACTAAATATAATCTTCAAAGCTATCTGAGATTCTCAAACACCTCTCAACAGGTGCTAAAATTTACTATGTCTACATAAGAGCATGGGTGCTCTCTTCACAATATATCAAGAATACTTTTTTAATCCAATTTTTCTGGCTATTCTCTTGCACTGAATAGCCATCACCACAGCCAACAACTTTTGTGATGAAAAGGAGCAGACAATCACATTTCAGAAATTACACATAATGTGATCACCACCTGCACTTTCACCACTCTGAATTATGATCAAATGTTTAATTTTTAATTATTTTTTCCCCCACAGTAGAAGCAAAGCATTGACAACAAAGAACACAGGTAATGTTAAAGTACAGATGCTAGGTTTGCCTGGTTTTTTTTTTTTTTATCTCCCTCAGAAACCTAGTAATGTTTCTAAATTAAGATAAACTACAAATGTTTCAAATTTCAAACACAGCTATTCTGCAGGGGGGCAAACAGCAAATTATATTTAAAGCCTTTCATTTTAGTATGACATTTTACAGAATGCATTCGTCATCCCTGTCAATACATTTACTATGTCTTCTACTCTTTGCTCACCTTTCCACAGTGGAATTCTTTCCTACCGAGCTGATAACTTTCTTTCCAGGCTTACAGGAGCACATTTTCTTCTCAGATGGGTATACAAGTCAGCAGCCTGATGACACACTCAACTTACCATCAGCCCCAGGAACAATAAACCTACTACTCTAGTGCACTAGCACATTACCTCCAAGGCGACACACATTCTCACAAGATTGCTTTGGAATTTCCCCACCCAATCATTTTAAACAAATTACAGATGCCTGGAGCAGCTATCTGCAGGCAGCATACACATGGCTGGCTCAACCTCCATCAAACATTCTTACCTATCAGGCTCAGAAATATAAGAAAAACAAAATATCTAGGCAATACTCCATGTCATATAAAGAGAAAGAATAAATTATAAACACTATGATGGTGGCCCACTGTAAGGATGAGCTCAGTACTCCAAGACGACCTTGAGGAAGTACCTACTATTTATTTTGACTTAGCAGCTCTCCAAGAAGCAGAGCGCAAACCTCACACAATTCCAGTACTGTCAACCTGTTAACAGATTGCCATTGCCTCTCACCAGTGATGAAACATCAATCATGCTTGTTAGGGACACAAAAATATAAAAGCGGTAAGTCTTAAGTAGCAGCAAAAGCATACTAAAGGTTTGTTGTTTATCAGGGTTGTTTTGCAGTTTCTTCTGTCTAATTTACTGTCCCATTCGTAAATATTTCAGGCCTAATAACGCATTTTAACATTTATGTTGCTGGTTTTCACTGTTTCTGCTAATAGTATATTTTCACTTTGAAGCCTAAAATAAAGAACCCCAGTTAAAGGCAGAAAGACTCTTCTGTAGCACCTGATGCCACACAACTATATTGAGTGATCCAAATGTAAGTAATACAATAATTACTTTGATGTGAGAAAGCTAAACTAGAAATAGTTACACAGTATTTCTACTTTTATTTTAAAAGGATTAGTGATTCTATTTCAAATTAATGACAGCCTTAACAAAAAATTCCGTTTCTGTTCCCTCTTGTTGAACTATGGTTTTGAACTCAGTATTATTAGGGGGTTCACATGTATTTAAAATTGTGGTTTAAGCCTAAAAAAATCACAGACAAAAAAAAAAAAGTTGTTTCCTACATTGTCTGCATGTGTTAAGTAAAAGACACCTTGAAAACAGGCAACTAACATACATCTACCAGGAGGCCAAATAAATAGCAGTTCTGGTTTATAGCACACTTGATAAAAACACAGTGTTTTTCTTATATCGTCAGCTCTGTAGACATGTGATTGTATTTTTCTGTTTACATTATAGAAGGTTTCCAGTTTTTATGGTTGCAAGTAATATTTTAGAATGCAGAACTTTTAAGATTAAATCCAAATCCTAGCATTTTCAATCCAATTGTCCTTTCAGAACCAGGGGAGGAGTTAGTACTAGGAGTGATCCACGTTTCCCAATGCTCAAAAGCAAAGCATTAGTAACGACATATATTCAACTTCTTTCTCTTGTTCTTCTCGCTCACTTTCTTCCAGAGTTCTCAAACTCTATGTCCTGAGTAGGGGAATCCTGACCTTTGTCTCCCAGATTAAAACTGGTTTAAGAAAGTAGATGGGCAAGACTTCAGTATCACTGTATACTCAGCTTCTGAAACTCCGAAACAGATGTTTATTATTTAGTTCACCAATATCATATAATTTTCAAATAGTGGCATTATTAGGCATCTGATTGCCTTCCTCCCTCCAATACTTTTGAAGAAGACAGCTATTATACTCTGCATAATATTTGTAATTAGATTTTGAGCTGCAGGATGTTTTTAAAAGCCTTATGTACAGTTCCATAAATATTTTCCAATTATCTCCATAGTAATTCTGAATGCACAAGAATCACAAACATATCTTAGCTTTATCTTTCTATCCGTATCTGCATGTGTATTTAACTAAAAAAGCATCTTTGAAATTCTCCAGTTGATCAGAGAATGGCTTTCTTTGTGGTGAGTCTACAAGGAAGCACAGCTGGGAAAAGCCTTGGAAAACTGATGTAGTCCAGACCATTGTATCGTGTGCCAAAGAGATAAATTACAAAGAATCCTTTTACTTCCAGTTAGACAACCTGTTTTTCAGAGAAGTTTCAGTCATGGTCACAGACTTCCATCTTTTAGGCACAGTAAGGATTATCCACTTCAACATTGGAAAAAAACTAATAGCTTGAGCAAGGTCAGGTGTGCTTTAACCTGAATTCAGGTCAAAAGACCCGCACAGAAGAGAGATAATATTCCTTAGTACAACAGCATAAATTTCATGGAGTGTTTTCAAATATTTCACCCACGTTAAGCAGTTTAGTCAGTTATATCCCATGATCAAAAGAGCAAAGCATTTGTCAGTCTTCTCTGGCTACAGACAGCAACTCGTAACGAGAAAACAATGCATGAGAAAAAAAATCACTTTTCTTCATCAGCTTTAGCTGTTAACCTTTTAAATATTTTATGGTTAATGCAGTATTGTAAGGGCTCATCAGCAATACATTTTGCATAAAATATTCACCTAGGAAGCAATTATGAAGATGCAGAATTGCGTGAACAGGAAAATACATGCTATTTTTCTATTTCTACGTGAATTAAAAAGTAACTTAAACTACACTGTGACTTGTATAACTGGGTTATTTAAATAGTCATATTACTGCTTTTTATTCACCAGGCTGACAGTAAGTCCAGTGTACTAAGCATGCTGTGCAGTTTGCTCATACAAAGTAGGTCAAATTTCTTGTTGTTGCAGTGGACCTACTATACAAATGTTGCAGAATACTAACTGCATTATTTATGGAAGTCACTCATACAGGGTTTCTGGATGTCCAAAACTCCTGGAAAAGTGTCTCAAAGTGTTAAGAAAGCAGATGATATTAAAGTGACAGAAGGCTTCATGTTTCAACAATTCCAAATAACATATGATATTGCACAGATGAGTACTTTGATGAGCATAGCATAGCTGACAAGTATTTCTACAAAATAGTTTTTAAAGAATCATAAACTCTTGCTCCTCTTCTAAGACAGTTCTTCTGTAATACAATTTAATTAATAGTTTCATCATTGGAGAGTTGGAAACTCAACATTTTAAGAGACAAGTGGCAGACTGAGGCTCAACAGGACTGTAAAATGCTAAAGTGCTTTAGTATGGTCCAAAATCATGTCAGTAAAGAAATCCTAAATAGCAGATGTGAACCCAACTAGAGCAACTTGCTTCAAGTACAGAGCCAGTTCTAAAATTGAACAAGCATACTTAACTTTCCTCAGATAACTGAAAATTGGAGTAGCTGAGAATATTTTTTGAAAATGCAGTATCTCACACAAGGCCAGTGTTGGGCTCAAGTTACTGGTCTAACAGATAGACACAAGTTTATTCTGTCCCTTGCTCCAGATGCACAGTGCAGGAAAACCTCAGTAAATCCATGTTGCTTCTGGTCAGACTTACTGGTTTGAGTTAGCTTTGGCATCAGTTCAATCACATCCACAGAGCATTTCACCTGAGCTAGAAAATCTTGACTGGTGTTTGCTCCCATAACCAACACGGTTTACCTGCAGACTTGGATACATTACACAGGCTGTAACAGGCTTGACTTGTCTGATAGCCATTGCACACCAACTGTCTAAACTTACTCCATTTCAGTACATGTCTAATAATTTACTAAAACTTTTCACTTTAAGACTTATTTTTCTAAATTGTCCTGTTTCCACATGAAACTAAACTCTGTGCCTGTCAGTTTATGTGGTACAAAAACAAAAGAGTGCAGGACTCGCTTATAAAACAGCCTCTAAAGGCCAGAAGACTGACTTGGAAATTGACTGAATGGTTACCAAATTCTGAACATGTCACATATCATTATTCCCATTTTTCACACATGTATTAATTTGGATGATATGCGTTATGAAGTAAACAGCCCATGTAACAAACAAGAACTAAAAAAAAGGCAAAAAGCAGCACTAAATGTGGGAACTGTAGCACAAAAAATATATACTAGGTTATGTTGCAACATATAGTAATAACTGCAACGTAATTAATTTCATAAAAAAACATGAAACTAACAGTAAATTTTAAGTTTCCTAAAGAATTTTGTTTTCAAGATTTATCAGCCCTATAAAAAAAATCAGCAAGATATAGAAAAAACATGCAATTTTTGGGTTTACAATTTTTCTTGTTCGTGTTGTTCTTTTAGATTTTAATTTAATTACATGCTCATAAAAATAACAATTTCAGTCTGACTGAGCAATTTGTATATCATCTGAAATGTATACAATTTTGTCAATTTATGGAGCCAGCAGTTTCAAGTGTGCTCATGAGAGCTACAAAGTTCAAATCCCTGTTTTGTGAGACTATTAAATACACCATCATTAAAGTGGTCACACTGATTGCAGTAGTTTCTCCAGTTCCTAATGACTGCATTTACTGACTTCACCTTTACGTAAATTCTAAAAGATTTTCTTTTCAAGATGTTGTGTCCCAATTGCTTAGTATCTGACTCTTCAGTTAATGATGTAATTTAACAGACATCGAAAGTCAAGCAGTTTGTTTCCATAAAACGACCCTTGCATATTTTTTCAACAAGTTGAAACACTTTTTATATGAATGAAATAGTAGAAACAGCAAGTGGTTACAAATCCAAGCATAGTTTGTATTTTCTTTATTAAGAGCTTTATTCTTTTGGATAGAAATAACATTTAATTCTCAATCCATTTTATTATCATTCTTACCATTGATTTATCTAATTTTCATAAACATGAAGTTTTAAAAATAAAGCCTACCCCTCCTTAAACTGCAATGTTAATTAGGGGGGAAAAAGGTAACAAAACTGAAGGCCATTATTTTCTTCCTAGTTTTTCAAATATATGATCTAGTTGTAAGTTACACTCATAAGGTTAAAGATTTGCTTCTCAAGAAAAGGAACACTAACCTAGGAAATCAAAAGATTAGATCTCCTTAATTTCTATATTGAGCTTACTGTGTCTAATGACAATTCTTCAAAGATATGTGGAGATCCAGAATGTATTTCAAAACTTCCCCATCGCTGAAGCAGTTTAAAGTCCAGGACATAAAATTGTGCCTGAACAAAACATCATTGTATTAACTACCTCAGGAAAATGAAAAATCTTGATTCAATAAGACAGAGCAAAACATATTTGGTCTCTGTGTACTTCTTAAGCTTGTAACACTTGGAAAAAAAACTACTCATGCAGACTTAGGAAAACAGTACATATGCACTTCTATGCACCTGTGGTCAGGAACCATTATTATGACTGATACTTCTATAAACACTTTCTTAAACTGCTTTTCTTTAGGTATTCTTACCAAATGTTATTTCTCCATTGCCATTCCTGTCAAATAACTGAAAAGCAACAATGAATATTGCATCTGGAGTACACAAAACAGATTCAAATGCCAAAAATTCTTGAAACGAAATTAACCTACAAAGGAAAACACAGAAGTTACAAAGGTTAAAAAAAATATCCATAATACCAACGATCATTTGCACTTGATACTCTAGAAAACTGTATGATCCAAATATTAAAATAAAATTCTAACATTAAGACTCTAAAAACCTGAAAAGTATTTGTTACATTTAAGTATTTACTTAGCCTTCATGCAACTTTCTTCCTCTATAAAGCAACTGAATTCTTCTTATCTATCAAAACCAAAACATAATCCATTCCCACTGAACATCTATAATTTGTTACTTTGTAATTATAAATGTAAGCACACAGCACTTAAAAATTAAGATATAAAAAACCAAAGTCTATCACCATGAAATCTACAGGTCTGTCATTGTATTACTATATATATTTCTACTAAGAAAGAAAAGATACTTTAATTCAAGTAAGGAATATACTACAAAACATACATTTTCTTAAAACAATGGATAACATTCATTAAAAAACAAAAACAGGGTCAGAAACAGTTAAACTTTATATGGAAAGAATATAACACTTCAAATATAACGTGAACTGCCAAGTCACGAACTTGGGGACAATAAAGAACGTAGGAGCATTTGGACATGAGGACAGTTAGACGTGACAAGGCAGGCAAGGACTTGAGTGTAACAGCAGATCACAAGATTCTGAGTTGTTCATGCAAGACAGTTACTACAGAAAAAAGCCAATTCAGGATGCATCTGTGCAAGATAAGGAAGCAGTGATAGGCCCAGATAAGGTTTCCACATCATCTCTGCAACACTGCAGAGAAATCCAAGTCCTTGTGGTCACTACATATAAACTCAGATTTGAATGCAGAGACAATTTCTTAGGATAATAAAAAGTACTTTTTCTAGAGGCACTCAGCTTATTCTGACTAAGAGAAAAATAAAATATTTAGAAGAGATCCTAGCGCTGCATGTATAAACAGTTGCAGAAAGATAAGCCTTAAGCTAAGGCAAAGGATAATGCTGGCACAAAAAATGACGGGATGTATATTTTAGCATCAAATAAATTATGAATGGGAATAAGAATTTCAATCACATTTCTTTAATTAAACAAAAAATTACTATTTCAGTAAATACCGATAAAACATAGAATATCACTGTAAATGGTGCATTTTCCTAGAAAATGTACACAATTGTTCTGAACTTGTTACTCTTCATAAGATTATAGCGATTACTTCACACAATACTGCTTACTGCTCATGAGCCAAGTATAAATTCTGTTCCCTACAAAGAAGAAAAAACAGAAGAAAATCCAGCCACACTATTCATTACTTTATCTAGTCTTTATCAAAGTACACAAGAAGCAGAATTGAGATACTTTAAAAAAAAAGTTACATATGTTAACATCCTTGCATATACATATTAAACAGGAAATACAGAAAAAAATAGTGATTTTAAAAATACGGAAATGGCAAATACGGAATTGTGGTATTAATGTGTCGCATTTCAGCCAAAAAATCAGAGATATGAGACCGGTTCTTCAGACACGAAGTTGATCTCATCTGAAGGATGACCTTGATAAACAAAGGGTTAGTATGAAAGAAACAGATGATCCTTTAAAACAATTGTAAATACTATCATTCCAAAATATTCCTCACATACAAGCATAAGGCTGACAAACAAATTAATTCCTGATCAGGAAGCTCTAACACTGACAAAACCAAGTGGCAATCTCTGTAGCATGCATTCGTAGAAGCCTGAACCTGAAAGAAGATTTCTTCAGAGGTCTCATTTTAACAGTGCCTACAGCAAAAGGAGATAAACACATTCAATTTCCTTTCCAGATATTCAACTTGCCATGTCCAAGAGCAGGGATATCCTCCACGATCCTCCATTAGCCATTAGCAGGGAGGTAACAGGAACTGGATTAAATGGAATGATGGAGCCTCCCACCAGATCGCTACTCAAGCATCATCCAGTGAACCCTCTGCACTACAGAGTTCACAACGATATCAAATCTTTCATATAATTTGTAACATTTAAAAAAAATTTCTTTTCCTCCTTTTTCCTCTCTGGTGTTACCCTCCAAAAGCACCAAGTAACCCATGAGTTTACAGTTCTTCTCTGTTTCCTTTTATCCTACTATAACTGTTCATTTTTCCTCACACAACACAGCTCTTTAGATGTCATGGATAGCTCTACTGTGACTCTCCATTATGTGAAATATCTTTCTTCAGAACCTTGCTCAAGAATGTATTTCCAGATTTAAGAATGATATGTTGACAAAAAGAGTATGCAGAAACGAGCAATTAAAATGAAGAGTTCTGAATTACTACTGTGAAATTTTGAAGGTCTGAAAAAAAAGGGAGGGAGAAAAAAAATCTTTTATTTTAAAATTGCAATATCTACTAATGTTAATTGACTTATATAATTGGGAAGCTGGTTTAGGCACATACATATATCTATAAGTACATTATTCAGAGAGGGTATTTATCCTAATTTCAAAACCAGTGCCAGCAGTCTGAAGACATGGGAACGTTTACAGTGTCGGTGAAATCCTGCTGCATTAAACAGACAACAGACAAGGAAGTTTAGGTGAAATTCTAATTTAGAGGTCACTGCATTAATTTCTAAGAACATGCACTTGTAACAACGAGGAATAAACATTTTGAAAGCGAACAGTCATTAGTTTTACGAACTGCTTTACTGAGTTCCACTAAAGCAAACCAGTCCTGTACTGCAGTAATGGGAGCAGGCAACAGTACTCTGGAATAGTTAAATAAGGATCAAGTTACTATTAGGAAAAAAAAGTAAAAAAACCACATTTTTTTTTAAACACACGCCTACAGAGAGCCAGTTCCAAAATGCGCGCTTTTTTTGTAAAGTGCCAAATTTAAACCTAAAAGAAATAAAAAAATATTAACAATGAAAGCAACCAAGAACACTGTGAGTATTTATCTGAAGAGCAAGCAAGGTTAAGAGACTACAACAGTAGATACAGAAATGATTATTTTGTAAGAGAACCCAAAGCTTCTCAATGACTTGCTGCATAATGTTGGGCTGTCATTTAATTTACAAATATATCTACGGAATAGGGCTTCCTTGGACTTCTTTATAACTTCACGTCCTCGGAAAGATGCAATGCATTCTGGAATTCAGTTGAAGATTACAATAATTATTCATGCTACAGATTAAACTCTCTGCGCAGATTATACAGTTATCAGTGTCTGGATTTTGATATGTTACAACTCACCACAAATGAAAGAATGCAAATGTAGAAGTAAATAAATAAACTGATGATGATAGGGGTATAACAAATTCTTCACATGAAATACAGATTATGGACAAATATAATTAAGACATTTAGAAAAAATAAGCTTCAGACAAGTATTCAAACAGATAAACATTTTGCACTGCAGACTATATGGTAGTGCAAAATGAAAATCCCACTCTTCCCATATGGAAGCTGATAAAGCACACTTACCCATATTTGATTAACTCACTTCAAATATTACCCAGATTAAAAAAAAAAAAACAAAACAACAACAAACAAAAAAATCCCTTTATATTCACTTCACAGGGAAAGCAACAAAAAGTGATGCCTCAAAGTTCTGTTCTAGCAATAAAACAAATTATTGATTTCCTACTGCAAGAAAGATCCTTTTGTAAGACATTTTCTGAAGAAATGCACACCATCAAAGATAATCAACAGCTTTCAGAGAAAAAAGATACTAAGTTTGATGGTTTACTAATCACCAAATAGACTATTATTTCAACAGATACATACAAAACATCCTTTCCAATCTTAACAAAGCAACGAACTGCAGCCACATGCCGGAAACAGAGAGAGGTTATTTAGATTTACAAAATATATGCACATTCAAATGTATTAGCAAAGTACTGCAGCTTTATAAAAAGAAAAGTCACATAAAATTACATCAAACAGGAGATCGTACTTTTGTCACTTAGGGTAAAAAGTATATAGCGTATACAATTTCACTTGTATAGCACAGATACCTGTGTAAGGTGCTCAAGACAATAAGCAAATTAATAAAATATTCTAAAGCAGAACACAGGAAAACAAAAAAAATTTAAGTGACCACGGAAGTTAAGGAGCCTTCAATTTAAAATAAGTTAGATCTATATATTTGCAAATGTTTAGTATTTTAACAGCATTTTCTTCCACATTAAACACCCACTCACTCTACATTCTTCATCTCTTCTCTGATCCATATTAACCTTGTCAATTTACTTCAACAATGTCCATACATACTACTACAGTCCAAGGCCAAAACTAGAAGCCTACACACAGCAAAAGAAAAGGTTCCTTGGAAGACAAATGAGTTAGGGGGTACTACCTCAGCAGAGCAGACATTTTGCAAATTGGTTTGAGGGAACTGTCTAGAAGCAAGCAGGGTCATCTGCAAGTAGCACTGGAAAAGCTTTATGTGTTGTGACCTTCTCTTCACTAGGCAAACACCTTCTTCCTGCGTAGAGTCATTCTTGCCTCTCTAACAGTCAGCACTTGAAAAAAAATCTTCAGTGGTTTGATTGAATTGCACACTACAGAAATAAGAATGCTCTTCCATATTTCCATATTTAATTACAGGTACTGAAGACAGTATACAGTATCTAATCATGGACATGGGCATACAGAAAAGAACTTCTCCAAGGCAATCAAACTACGCTGAACTTCCGTGCAGTTTGACTTCCTTGGTATTTGTCATATTTATTGAAACATCACTAAAATAAATCTGAACCTAAAAAAATCCATTTTAAACACCACTCTTTTTTCCCAGGTTTCCCAAAGCTATAGTCTACTGTACCTGTGAAAAAAACTTACCTAAATAAGCTTAAAGGGTAATAAAATCAACAATGTATTTTAGAAGATGAAGTTATCCAACTCTTGACTCACACATTTACTAATGCATTACAAGTTTCAAATGGAAAGTAAAATTCTCACCCATCCTTAGTTTGATCTGCCACTCCAGCCAACAGCTGCACTGTTTTAGGATTGTGATGTGGATCTGTATGAAGTCCTAGGTATTTCTGCACAAAATCTTCTGGGGTCATGTAATGCTCACCATCTTTCTCAACACTTGCATACTATAGTAAAAATAAAAAACATAAGCACACAAAGATTAATCCATTTAGATGCTAATTATTGGTGATTACCAAACTAGTAATTTTAATGAATGTAACTTAAAACGTTGCACAACTGTCTGCATGTAACTGCTCTAAAATTAAAGTGCTCGATTAAACTATCAGTGTTACTGTACTAGTTTTATACTACCAACAATCAGATTTCCTTGTAGAATACATAATGACCAATATCTTCTAATTAAAAGACAGTTACATATTTTCACAAACTGTCAGGTATTACAATCATGTAATGTAGCTTTCCATTTGCTGAAAACACGGCACGTAAGTTTTCCTACAATTTCTAGTAGTAGATATTTTCTGAATAATCATTCTTGATAGTTACTGTAATTATGTTGGAAAACATATATTATTTCTTTTCTCTTTTTGTGAGAAATAAACTTCCAGATTAATTTTTATCCTGAAACAAATTATTTTAAAAATTCACACACATAAAAATAAGATTTTAGTAAATTGAAATGTTATTTCTTTCAATTTTATTAACACTGAATTTCAAAATAAAAATCACAGGCATATTTAAAATTTTATTATTTTGATTTGCATTTGCATTTGATTTGCATTTGCAAAAGTAGTGATTTTTAATTTATTTGTAAAAATGTGTTATGCTTTTCTAAGTCCTAGCAAACAAGCATTCTCTGCAGAAAAAGAAATGTCAATGCCTCCAAACATCCAAAGTGCAACATCTATGCTAGTGAATTCAAACTTCAACTAATGGCCTTTTCCACTGTACGCTGCAGTACCTCGATTCAGATGACACAGCTTTACATGAAAGAGTGTCAGCCCTCAAACAGGCCCTTACTCTGCCAGGGACCCACGGGAACTAGAGTATTAACAATAACATGTACACACAATACCTGTTAAGGTGTAACACTCCATTAAGGTAAAGGGAATCATTCCCATGTCTCATACTTGTTTCACCACCAGTTCAGTCTGGACACACTTTCAGCAGAAAGGAGCTTGCACCAGCATCAGTGCCTGCTTCAGCACCTCCTTACCTTCCACAATACCAGCCCCTCACATCCCCTCATCACCTCTCCCTCTTCCACCCTACAGCTGTGATGACAGCTGTTTGCAAGACTGCACTGTAAACCAGATTACTGAATTTATGCAGAATTAAAACAGATTATTTCCACAAAAATAGGAACAAAAAACAGTGGACAGGAATCCTTTAATTCAGCACTGCTGCCAATATGACAGCATAACGAAACTGTGGCTTTCTTGAATCAACTCTGAAAGGTTCTCTTCTCAGTCGTACACACAAGTGACTGAAAATGCATTATGAAGCACAATTCTGCTGCAAGACATGAAATCCAAAGAAAATGTTATGTATGAAGGACCATCAAACATGCAGAGTATTGAGCATATCTTCAAGAATAATGGATATCAACTGTATGACAGCACAGTGCATATCAAAGACAGTCAAAATCTAAACATCACCATCTTTTTTTCTCCAGATACCAGTGTATCTGAGTTTATTATAAATAATGATCTGTTTTACAAAAAAAATATGTCTAGGAAGTTATATTACAAAAATTTTGAGACAAAAATAATTGACTGACAGATACATTTAGCTCCATATGAGAAGGTCATGGCATTTTGGAAGAGCTTGGCAGCAAGCCAATAAATTAAAGCTTAACAAAGTAGCCAGGCATGTAAATACATTTGTCCTCAAGTTACCTTTTCACCATACAGCTTAAGTCAAGACTCTCTTAGCACAAAATAGGCAAATGTAAAATATAACTTAATATGAATATAAAACATAACACATCAATTAAACCTGTATTTCCCTGGGTCCTCAACGCTATAACACAAAATTCTTATTATACATTTAGAGACTGTCTTGGGTAAGCACTTGACGAATTCGCATGAGACTTTTAAAATTCATCACATAAAATGAACACACAAACCCCCTACTCTAATTGTACAATCTAGTGCTAGGTACACACCACACTTTCAGAAACAATGCTTTGTTTTTAAAATTGGTTAGTTTTCAATTTAAAGGGGGTTTCTACCCCAGTGATTTTATCTGGGCAGAGGAGCGAGAAGTTCCAAAACAGAAGAGACCTACAGGCACTATTAACCTCATGTTTTTAAAATTAAGCTAAGCTATGAGCAAGAGATTCTTAAGCTTCTAAAAGCAAGAGATTTTTAAGCGATGACGGGGAAAGTTTCCTGTATTAAAACTGGAAATTGTTTTGTTTCTTTCTTCACCTTGCTGGAAGAGGTTACACTTGAACTCAGCAGGCAGAGAATAATTCAACTATATTTCCCAAAGGCTGACCGTGTCTTTCCTAAGAGAAAAGAATGAAGGTGCACTAAGAAATCTAGCAACTGTGTTTCTACCTAACTCTTTTATCCTTTAGGGATAATTTGTTATCCAGTATGCTCTTTTATGGTTGTTACTGAAGTTGGTGTTTAGCAAACACCTAAGTTACCTGATGGTGCACAGACTAAAAATTTCAATGCCTGCATTTCATAGTTACAGGATTACAGAGAAATAATAGCACACCTTTTTAATGCAAGTAAAATGTTAGGTTTTTAACAGTTCAAAATAGTAAAAAGAAACATATAGCAAGCTTTTGGAAATCCACTAAAATACCATGTAAACTGGATGGACAGAGGGCACATAGCACTTTAGAAGTCATGCATGAAGAGAAGGAAATTTAAGTACACTCTCTATGATTAAGGTGGATGGTGACGAGGCCTACAGTTCACATCTTCCCTTCTAACCATTTCCAAGGGAAGCCAAATTTAGGAAGGAATGCACGACCTTTAGCTGAAGCTCACAGACAGGCCAGCACTCTCAGCAAAGAGCACAACATATCTGACCCCTGATGGGTGCAACACTACCAGTATTTCATAATAAGGTTCTCTACAACTTAAGTCTTGGAAAGAATGATTCTATTTTGATTTTTTTGAAGCTTGCAACTAAGTTTGATTGCTACTCATTAAACAGAAACACAATTTCAAACTCAATTTTAATCAAATATAATGCCAAATAAACTCTCTTTCTATGCTCTTTTTACTGCAAATCGCAAATACGTCAGGTGAGAGAGAAGAGCATTCATATTTTTTATCCCTCAGAGTATGAAGCAATCCCCAACTTAATTTGCATGTTTCTTAGAAGAAAACAAGGTAAGACATGGAGAAGACCAAAAAGCTGTTATAAAACCAGACCTGCTGCCAGATTGTTAGAAGATTTTTTGCTAGAAATTAAATACTGGGCTTTCCCAGTTTGATGCCAGCATTCTAAGTTTTTGCACTCCAGCAATATTACCAGTGTAATCCAGTATACAAAAGCAAGAATCTGTCAAAATTAGGGTTGGGATATAACATCTCTCACTCAGGCAAAAAGGTTTCTCTGACTACTTGTAATATGTGGAAACTGTTAAATAATACAGTAGAACCAGAAGTTACATGTCAAAAATAATAAACTTTATTATTTACAGTATTAGCTCTAATATTAATTTCATATTCTTAACTTTTTCATAGAGAAAACCTTCTTGAATATACTGCATTAACATTGAGTATAAAAGGAAAAGAAGCTATTTTAGTGATTTTGAAATATCATTGCCCTAACTATGGACCTAAAACACAACTGTTGTTCTTATTCCATACGCCTAATTCAAAGTTCATTATAATAAGTTACAGGTTTGACTTGATTTTCCTTTCTGACTGTGCTTTGCTGCAACTGAGTGGAAAAAGCTTCATGCTCTTACTTATATATATCCTAATTATAAGGCCCTGCAAGGGATAATATTATGAAATACATAAATCTTGAGAAATAAATTTTAAATTCCAAACACGTTGCCAGCAGTCCATCCGTTTGTAAGAGGAACACAAATAAACCCCAAGGACAAAACGTAAGGTAGAATAATTTTTTTAATCTTGGAAAGGTGTTTTTTAAAAATAACAGTAGTTAGTTATAACTATTTGCTTTATAGAAACCTTGAAAATACTTCAGAAAAGTATTTAATATTATAATTTGGAAATAATTAATTAGGATTTGTGTCTCCGGCAGTTTCTGCTCAATCCCTGATAACCCCTTCAATACGCTGTGCCTGCAAAGTGAAGTTTTAAGTATCCCAGCAGCACGACGTGTTTGATGTCACAGCACACTGCTGGGAGGGCAAAAAGCAGAAGTCTGCCACTTAAACAACACTAGACTGATCTTTTTACCTTCAAAAAAATATTTCGTAGTTCGGCAGGGTCCGCTCTTTTGGTTGAGTGCACCTGTAAACAGAAGCAAGTTACTGCTTCGAGAGCCGTGCCGCGGACAGAGCGCCGACACCGCCCGCTGTGAGGGCGGCCACGGGGTGTCCCTTGAGACCCCCAGGCCCAACCCCAGACAGACCGCGCTGTGCTTGCGGGACCGCAGCGGGCTCGGTGCCGGTGACAGCTGTCAGCCCGGGCTGCTTGCGGCAGCCGCGGCACCTGGCCCAGGAATGGCCCCTCGGAACGGCCCTGCCACGGCCCGCGGTCCCGGCCGCCTCCGCCACAGCCCCCGCCACCCCCGGGGCCCCGGCCCGCCCCCCCCCGGCGGCACCGCGGCGGCGGAGGCACCGCGGGCTGCGCTGCCGCTCCCCCGGGGGCCGCTTCACCATCACCGCCGCCGCTCCCCCCGACCCCCCGGGGCTCCCGCAGCGCCGGCGGCCGCCACCGCCTCCTCCCGCCGCCCGCCCGCCCCCGGCCCCGCGCGGGGTCCGCCCGCCTCCTCCTGCCACAAGCGGCGGAGCGGGAGAGTCACCTTGACCGCCATGCTGCGCCCGCCGAGGAGGAGGAGGACGGCGAGGAGGAGGAGCCGCCCGCCCGCCGCGCCGCCGCAGCAGCCGCCGCTTCAGCGCAGCGCTGTGGGGTCGAGCGCCGCGCCCGCCCCGGCCCTGCCCGGCCCTGCCCTGCCCGGCCCGGCCCTGCCCGCTGCCGGACGCCGCCGTTGGAGCCGTCCGGGTGCCGTGTCTGCCCCCACCGAGGCACCGGCGGCGCGGGGCGGGCCCTGCCGGGGGCTGCTGACAGCACCTCCACAGTGCAAAACTCAGCTCCGGTAAATGCTGCTGAATATCATTTCTGGCGTGACAGATGCAGCTGCTCTCTCAAGGGTCAGCTGACCTGTTGGTTCCAAGTGCTGAAATTGTTCATAGTCTGATGTCCTGGAAGCTTGGCTGCAAATTTGTAGTAGCCCCGTATTTCAAACAAAGGAACCAGAGACACAAAGTTGACAATCCTGGCTGGAATTCAGTAACTTCTGACAAGGTCTTTAGCAATAGAGCACACTCATATCTCAAAATGAAAAGCATGCAGGCCACAGCCTCAAGAAAGGACAAGTTCATATGTTGTTTGGACAGTTCGATCACGGTAAGTGCTTGTAAAACCTGGCTTAACTAATACTACATGTTTTGTCTTGCTGTACTATTTCAAGGCCCCAACAAGGTGTCTTTTGTCACATGTCACTGGAAAATATAAAAAGAGCAGATTCTGGTACATATCAAATAGCACAGTGAGATATAAGACTACAGTACAGTAATTGGCAGTTTATAATAGCGGTCACAAAACAATGAGTCACTTTCTAAAGTTTAAAACAACTATTTTTCTCCAGAAAGCAGAACTTTTCTTGGCTATAGGTCAACAAAATTTCTCTGAATATAACTCAGAGTTTACATGCTATGTGCTTATGTCCCAGCTGACAGCAAGAAGTTTTGATAGAAATCTGCCTATTTGATAGGCAGCTGATAGGCATTTGATAAGCATCTGGCCACTAGAGTATCTTGTTCAGCAAGTCCATATATACATATTAATTTCAGAGTGTCACAGTTAAACCCAGCCAGCAGCCAAGCCCCACACAGCCACTCACTTCCCCACCAGCAGGATTGGGGACAGAATCGGAAGGGTAAAAGCTGATAAACTCGTGGGTTGAGTTAAAGGCAGTTTAATAAGGAAAGCGAAAGCCGTGCACACAAGCAAAGTCAAACATGGAATTAATTCACTGCTTCTCATGGCAGGCAGGTGTTCAGCCATCTCCAGGACAGCAGAGCCCTATCACATGGAACTACTTGGTAAGCCTAACACCATCACTCCAATCATCCTCCCTTCCTTCTTTGCAGTTTCTATACTGAGCATGCCATATGGTCTGGAATATCACTGTGGTCAGTTGGGGTCACTTGTCCTGGCTGTGTCTCCTCCCAGCCTCCCACACCCCCCCTCTTCCTTGCAAGTGTGGCAGCACAGAGAACAGAAAAGGCCTTGGCTCTGTGTAAGCCCTGCTCAGCAACAACAGAAACATTTCTGTTTTATTAACCCCGTGTTCAGCACAAATACAAAACACAGCCCCACATCAGCCACTGGGAAAAGTAATTGTTCCATCCCAGCCCAAACCAGCACACAGAGTAACAACCTGTGTTACAAGTACATCAAAAAACAGTCGAAAATGGCAGAGATGTCCTTCACGTGGTGTCTGCAAGAAGCGGTTCAGCAGAACGATTTTTATTTATTTATTTATTTCCTAGCGCCAAAGCTCTGGCTGTTTGCTCGGATGCCGGTCTATGTGGGCGGGGGACGCTGGGCCCGGCGAGGCCGGGGCACGTGCCAGCCCGTGCCGCGGGCACTGCGCATGCGTGCGCCCTCGAGGCGGGGCGGGGCCGGACACGCACGCGAGCGAGCGCGCCAGCGCAGGGCTCGAGGCAGCGCTGGGCATGCGCGCGAATTGCGCGCGCCCCGCGGAGCAGCCATTGGCTGCTGGCCGGATTCCGGCGGGCGGAAGCGGAAGCGTGTTCGGCAGGGCTCGTTTCCGGCGGGCGGGCGCGCGGGTTGGCTCGCGCTGCGCGGGCCGCTCGGCCATGGCGGGTAAGGCCGGGACGGGACACAGGACGGGCTGGGAGGGAGGGAGGGAGGGAGGGAGGGAAGCGCGACTGCCTCTGCCCCTGGCCGTATGTCTGCCCCCCCCCGGCTGCCCGGGCCGTGCTCTTGCTGCGGGGCGTCCCCGGGCTCACGGCCCCCGGGCTCGGTGGTGCCGAGCCGGAGCGTGTCTCTGTGTCCGCGAGTTTCGTGAGGGTGGACAGGGGATTAAAAGCCCGACATTATTTTTACTCTCTAGTTCGCTGACTGCAGTAAGATATATCAGAAATGTCTGGTGATACTTCTGGAAAGAAGGGGGGGGTGTTTGTAAAGCACTTGAAAAATGCCATCAGTGAAACGTCCTCTGTGTTGGATTCTGCTTTGGAAAACAGACTAAATGCAGTTCGCTTGCTTTTTTTCTCCCACATCCGCTCTGGAAGAGCAGTGGTACCCAAATAATTGCCAGTGGTTTCCATGCCACTGCAGTTCGTGAACACCTGTTTGTGAAAATTACTTAATGCAAACACTTAATGTCCTGACCTGTCACTTAAGCAGTTTCTTTTCAATAACATGTTAGACTGAATTCTTAGTTTCATACTTACATTTTAAAATATATGTTTAATTGGTAATAAGTTATAACACTTGATAATTTTATGGTAATATCTCTACTTCTCAGAAACTAAAAGGAGAGATGCTCATCTGTTTTCTAGTTCTTATTTACAGTTCCAGAAAAGCGTTTGAGATATATCTCTGTGTTCTCTATGTTAACACATTGTAGCTTTTCTTAATCTTACTTGTTCAGTGGGTTTGTGTTGTGTGTTTTCTCTGGTTTTACAACCCTTTCTCTAATATGATCTTTGGGTCATAGTGACACATAGATTGAACACCTCTTAAACTTTAAAAAACCCAACTTTTTTTTCAGGACTTACTGCTATGGAGAAGAAGCTGGCAGAATACAAGTGTAACACAAATGAAGCCATTCAGCTGAAGCTAGGTAATGTCCCTTTTTAAATGCTGTACAATTGATATTGGAGTA
Organism: Empidonax traillii; assembly: GCF_003031625.1. Classification (NCBI taxonomy): domain Eukaryota; kingdom Metazoa; phylum Chordata; class Aves; order Passeriformes; family Tyrannidae; genus Empidonax; species Empidonax traillii. Next base: position 3,310,098 of record NW_020955226.1, read on the forward strand.
TTTTAGCGCCTTCCTAAGAAAGTTTCTTATACTTAAATTCATCTAGGTATTAATATGTCCTTGTTAATGTGAACATGCGACTCAAGAAGGAAATACATGGTCTAGTTTGCTAAGACTACTGGAATTCAAGTACAGCTCTAGAAATTCAGTCCTATCTCTGCATGATATTCAGCAGTTTATTAGCGTGTTACCAGAGTGCATTGGAATTACATCCTCTTTTTTTCTTGAAGCATTTGTTATCTTCTTGAGTTTCCCTTTTCTTCTGTAATCCTTGTGACATGGTGTGGTCCTAAGTATGTGTTGATTTCGTGGTGACCATTAGCAGCAGAAATAATTTCTTCAGGGTTACAAATATCTAATTATATATTTTATCATCTTTCCCCTTCCTCTTTCTTTGATGGGGAGGGGGGGAAATAAAAGCCAGAAGGGGCTAAAAAGTGTTGTTGGGTTGGGGTTTTTGCTGCCCTCCCCATGTGACATCTGGATTACACAAGGTATTTTTAGTGAAATTTGTTTAAAATCTGAAGAGAAAAGATACTTTTCTTTTAAGAACTGTTTATTGCTCTCTCTAGCTAATTTGCTTACTAGGATACTGAAAATACAGTTGGAATTAAAGAACTCTTGCTGGACTTGCTTACATCTTAAACTTACCTACAGCTGTAATAACTTGAAGAATAAGGTGTCTCTGTCTGATTTTTAATCTTTGCAGCCCCTCAGCTGTTTGTTGCCTTGAGCAGTACATGTATCTTAATTTATTAAGAAAGTTGAAGTAATGAACCTGTTAAGCGCTTTTCAGAACTATTACCACTCTGTTCTGTACAACTTAGTAGCATTTTCAGTATACAAGGAATGGCTTGTGAGCCAAAATGTCATTATAAGCAAAGTATTTAAGTTTTTCAGCCACTATAATTATGAATATTTTTCTTCCTCTGAAACATTATTTCAAACAATATTTGTATTACTAGACCGAATGTTTTATTTTTCTCTTCCACCTTTCTAAAGAGATAACAAGGAATGAGAGATAATGACATCTGAATAATGACATCTGAATGAATTTTGTCTAGAAATCCAGTTAAGAGTTACAGCCCTTCCAATTCTAGGCCTTCTTTTTAAACTGCAAATACATAGAATGTTTAGGAATCAAGTTTCTCAGTGTTTTAAATTTTTTTTTTCTAGAAAATCCTACTTTAATCTCTAATTTCATCCACTAACAAATCATATATTTAATGATGGAAGAACTTCTGTCGTAATTGCTGTGGAGCAACTGCTGTAATTCCATAAGCATGAATAAAATGCTTGTTTAGTAAGCTACTGAGTTTAAATAGATGCCATTATAGTGAATGTTTTTACATTACCAGAAAAGGTCATGTTTATTACTAGGCTTTAAAGAAAAGTAGAGTCAGGAAGAAAAAAAAACACTAAGCAATATTGGTACAAGTACCAGTATAATGTTGTTGCAGCTATTTTGTATATATTCATGCTGATTCTCCAAGATTTTGACTTGGATATAAATAAACATAAACATTTCTTTCCAGTCATCACTCCATGAAAATCATCTACAGGGAAGTGTTCTCACCTGGATCTAGGAGAAGAATGACAGAAGGAGAAGGCAACATTGATTACATGATTGATGTGTTTATTGTAGGAATAGCCTGCTGGGCAGTGTCCTCAGTGTTCCAGATGAAGTTAAAGGCAGCACTATTCAGGAGTTCCATGTATGAAACATATACATGTCTGCATCTGTGTCAGTTTCTCAGTTTTATTCTGATTAGTGATTTGACATTCTCAGGTCAATAACGTGCACCTAAACTGTACAGGATGTCTTCATTTCATTTGTGTGTCAGTCTAATGTAGATAGTTTCTTAATTGAAGTTGTCTCTAGCAGAAGAAGGCATGAACAGCTACCAGGGCATCTGTGTCTAAACAAACCAAAGCTGACGACTTGGTCATGCTCTTTTATTCTTTTTTTTTCCCTTCCCCCCCGCCCAGTTCGCTTTCCTGAGGATTTGGAGGATGACAACACAACATTTAATCCAGAGTACAGCCATCAGGTGTTTGGAGATGAGTAAGTAAAGTTTCTGTAGTCTAACTTACAGGTACAGAAGGGAAGAGTTGCTTCCAAATTGTTAGAAAACAAGAAATCCTGCTATAACAAGTACAGGAGGACAATTGCTGCCCTGGTCCTGCTGGCCACGCTACTGCTGATACAGGCCAGGACACTGTTGGCCTTCTTGCCCACCCGGGCACACACTGGCTCATGTTCAGCTGCTGCTGACCAGCGCCCCCAGGTCCTTTTCCACTGGGCAGCTTTCCAGCTGCTCTTCCCTGGGTCTGTTGTGCTGCAGTGGGGTTGTTGTGACCCAAGTCCAGCAGATCAACGTTCTGCCCAACTTGGTGTTGTCTGCAGGCCGACCAAGGGGACACTTGATGTCCTCATTCAGGTCACTGATAAAGATATTAAGCAGGGCTGGCCCCAGCACTGAGCCCAGGGAGCACCACTTGTGACCGGCTGCCAGCTGGATTTAACTCCATTCCCCACCACTTTCTGGGCTTGGCCATCCAGACAGCTTTTTACCCAGTGAACAGTGCACATGTCCAAACCATGAGCAGACAGTTTCGCCAAGAGAACGCTTTAGAAAGGGTGTCAAAGCCATTACTAAGGTCAAAGTAGAAAAGCATTGTTTCTTTTATTTAAAGTATGCTGACTTAATTAGTACTTGTAGGGAAGTCAGCCACTTTGTCCCCAGTGCTAAAGTATAATTTCATATTTTCGGTAGAGTGATATTCAAAAATCTGGCCATAGTTAAAAAAAAATCAACAACAAGCCCAACTTACTTAAGAAAATCCAGATGCACATTTCTGTGGACTTCTTGAAATAGTTATGTTTCTTAATTTCCATTTCCTTTTAAAAGCATTCTGAGTACTCCAGTAAGGATTAACTATGTATATTAATTGTAATAAATTAGTTACACTATTACACATCTACAGCTATTATTGACAATAATTATAATTCTAGTAATGGGAGAACTCTCCAATCTGTTAGTCTAACAAACAAGCAAATTCTTGTTCTGGAACTTATATTTCAAGTTTTAAATTATGAACGTGCTACCATAAGCGAAAAATCCCAGTTAAAAAAAAATTCAGCTATGCCTTAAAATAACAAAAGTTGGCCTGTTACTTGGTGAACACTACTATTTTCTCGAGATATTTGCCAGAAAAGGAATTCTCTATACTTCATAAGAATATAGAGTTTGTGTTCAAGCAGCTCATATTTTCAAGGTATAGAAAAGGCTTTTGTACTGCTTTTGTTTTTTGGTTTTTTTTGCATTTGCTCAGTTCTGATGACGTTGGATAACTAAATAGAAACTGTCAACCAATAACTGCCCACATAGTGCTATGTCTTGTTATCTGTGTTTTGTGCAGTATAAATTGAAGTAGTTCATTCCAAAATGTTAATACTACGCTGCAAAATAATTTTCATAAGTGTTATTAATCAATTCATAAATACCTGTTAAAGAGTTTAAACTATTGAAAAAATACAGTTTTAGCTATTTTTAGTTTATACAGTATTAGCTATTCCAGGTATTAGCTATTTCTCTCCTGAGCTGTTACGGTAAGGGCACAGACTTGCCTTGCTGAGTTCAGAAATATGTTGTATTTCTCCACTAGAGGAGCAACACGGTAGCAATAGTGTAAGTCATTCTCTCTGTCTGGATAGTGCACATCCAGTTTGGCTCCCTTTTCCTATTAGGAAGCTTACTCTACCTTACTGGGAAAGATTATGTGAGCTTCCGATGAGATGAAAGCACTGTGATGGGAATATTCTGCTTTGCGTAGAGTTCCTGATTGTTCTTTTCTCCTTTCTCAGTGAAGTTGCTTTTGGCTACAAGGGACTGAAGATCCTTTTGTATTACATCGCTGGTAACCTGTCGACGTTCTTCCGCATTGAATACTCATCGAAAGTAAATGAGAAGTTTGACTGTGTGGAGGTAAGTGTAGGTGTGCTTCTGCATTGACATGGCATTTAGAAGGTTTACTTACTTGGGCATGGACAGGAATTCTAAGTTTAGTAATATCCCACCAAAACATGATTTAACTTAAAAGTAAACAAAAAAAGCTTCCTTTGTTGCTAAGCTGTAAAAGATCTTTGGACTTCGTTTATGTGTTTTCCCCTTCTTTGACTCCAGTGCCATCAAAACTGTGTCAAGCAGTACAGTGAGATGTGAGGTGCTAATACCAAAGCCAGTTCCACAAAAACCCCTCAACTTGGCAAGTCTGTATTTTCACATTAACTGAGTCCAGGAGGAGGACTAGCATTAGAGATTTCTGTAAGCACTTCATGAGGTAGTATGTGTGTCTCTTTAAATGTAGAGGATAAGTAAGGCAGAAAAGAGATTAAAAACTTGTGGACAGGTATCATGTGCGCTTTACATCTTAAAAGAATATGATATATAATTATCTGCAGGGCTTTTTGTTTGTTTGTTTGATTGATTTTTGCCTACAGGTTTTCTGAGCTTATAGAATACTTGTAGAAAAGATTTATTTTCTCTCCTACTGTCTGTATGCTCTCAGAATATTCTGAGAATATTCAAGCTGTTTAAGTTACTAATTTCAAATTCATTGTAGTTTATTTAAATAATTGCAAGGAGAGGCCTATTGTAAAGCAAAAAATACATTGGAATTACTTTAAATGAATTTTAAAGATTTGTCCTTCCTTATTCTGAAGGGGTTTTAGACACTTAGCCTGTTGAATTGTCTGAAATACTTTCAAGGCTAGACCAACGTATCTTAGGAGTGAAAGGTCATGTGAAAGGTTTTTGGAAATAAGGGAAAAGGAAAGCTGTTGGCAATGTAGTAAACATTAAAATCAAATGGTCCAACCTTTCACCAGTGTAATTTTGTAATTATCACAACAGGAATCCACACCATAGCACCTTTTTACTCACACTCTATTTTCTGTAAAAATGGCAAACCCACTTTACTTTTCTGGAGGTACAAGAAAGGTAAACAAGGTCTGTCTTGCCCTAAGCATACTGAAACTTTTGATTGCTCAGAATGGTTGCTTTTTTCAAGCCCTGTTTCCTATACTGAATTATTCCTCCAATTGCTTAAGGGATTGAGATGAAGACAAAAGAGAGGATCATTTTGAGCGAGGCTTCTCTGTGCTTTCCAGAGCATTTACAGGCTTTGACTGGATGAGAAGAATGTGGTTGCTTACCCTTTGCTTTCCTTGGTGTTACTAGCACTGTACATTCAAATAGGCTGCTCACATTGCTGTATCTAAACCTTTGTAGAAAAAAAGACATGGCTGTAATCAGTCTTGCTCTGCGTTTGTATTTGCCATCAGTTTAACCACCTTAAGGTATGAATGCATTTGCAGAGATTAAGACATAAGCTGTCATTACAGCAAGATGTTAATTTGAATGCATATTAACATTTATTTTTCTCAGTTAACTGTTTGTTTGCTGATCTCTGTTCCTTGAGGATAATTATACTAAGGCAGATTATCCACATGACAGGTAATCTTTGTGCTGTGAATAGATGGTGTTTAGGAAAGGACAGCAGTTTCTACCTTTAACATAACTGGTTACAAGTAAGATGTTGGTTTTAATGCTCCACAAAGTTATTCACAGCTTAGGATTTTGTATCTCAATGCCCACACAAGCCCATCAATGTTAGGTGGTTTTATTCTGCAATATTGAGTTTGTTTTGATTATTGCTAAAAGCAGCTGCTACAATCCCTGCTAGGGACTGACAGAAATACTTATCCCAGTACCTCTATTTATTTTTTCCAAGATGTTTTTGAACATAAGGAAAAGATACAATCCAGAAATGTCAAGAGACAGAACTCCAGTCATATTTATACATCTGAACATGATTCAGCTCCATCTTTATTGAGGAAGGCTCAGCAAACTATGATTATGTTTTGAACAGAAGTTGGCACTTCATTTAATGAAAATAGACATAATTTTCCCTTGGGTAAAGTTGATTCTTTCAAATATCTGAAGAGAAGCTGCTTTCTTCTAGTGTAAATATAATAGCACTGACCTCTGAGTTGCTGCTTTGAGATTTGCAGCTGTTTGAATATTTTCCTTTTCATCTTCATTTTATGATAGGGTGGAGAAAAAGTATTTCACTAAACTCTATATCTTGCTTTGCAGCTAATCTATACATTTACAGACTTTTATACAAAAGTTAATAAAAAAGTGTTATTTTAATATTTGGCATATTTTTCTTTTTTTTTGTGTAATACTGCTGCTGACTCCATTGCTCCCCACTGAAATACATGCATGTAATTGTTAAAGAAATTCAGCTTTTAAATATGCTTCTATAATTATTTTAAATTCAGTCACTTTAAAACGGCATCTACGTGGAATACAAATGTCATAGCTGCCTGTCAGTACAAGAATAATCTCTGTATTAAAATTATCCAGGCTCAAATGCAATGTACAAAGACATTACTCACTTTAACAGTCCTACTAGAAATCAAGTGTAGTTACAAGCTTATACCAAATTCCCTGTCATCACCACACATGATTCTGATTACAAAGGTAATACATCACAGGCAGCACTTCCATGAACCAAAAGCTCAACAGTTCTTGGCTGGTTTAGTTCAGGTTTTTGCATTCTTCATTGTGTGTGGCTTTGCCTCTTAAACATTGCTGGAGTAGTCAAAAGGATTGCTTTTCTGAAGAGAAACTTATGTGCCATTGTGTGCATCCGTTCCTGTTGGTAAGTTATGAGTGGAATTAACCTCCCAGCAATATCAAGGAAATACACAAGGGAAGGCAGTAAACAAATTCTGGTAGCTCCTTGGATTATGAGCACCTCCGAAGGGTTTGGAAAGGGTCTACAAAGTAATAAATGTTTCTGTTAAAAAGTACAGATGTTAATGAAACATTATTTTTTATGTTGTTGATGTGTCAAGATTCCAGTATTCCAGGACTTACTAACTGAAAATTGGATCACTTAAACTTCTGCCACCACTCAAACTGAGGATTCTGGGATTTGCTCTGTAAGAGAGAGAAATCCTGTTAACCCTAAAAGTAACTCAAGACTATATTTTCGTTTCTTAAATTATGTCAGATCCCATTTCAAGGGGAGAGAATTTTTAGGAGGCAGTAGGTGAAAATATGTTGTAATAGTATAGAACCAAGAAGTGTTATCTAGTGCTTTATCTGCTAAGTCTCTGACATCTTTTAATCCTTTCTATTTCTTTGAAAGTAAGATTTTTCCTGCACTGGCTGCTACCTGGCAGCCAGCAATGGATGTGTTATCTTACAGGCTTTCAGCAAGTGAAAGTTTGGCTTCCTTCTCACCTCTGATGAAGGAACTTAGAAATATGAGGGGGAATAAAATTACTTAAAGGTTATTTATATAGTACCTCATACTGTATATTCACCTTTTTTAGATAGCTTCAACATAGCCTGAGGTACTGAACTGATGCTTGGGAGTACTGTTTTAATTCTAGAGAATTTTTACACGCCTATTTCAGCTATATAAAATGAGTCACTATGAATTCTTAAATGTGGTTCCTTACAGCTCTATAAGCAGTGTGGACCAAGATCTGTGTAAACATTGCATTTGCATGGTTAAAAAAAGAGTAATTTCTAAAATGTATTCCATATAAATATGTTTTTTAATGTAATTCATTGATTCGGAAAAATTGGGTGATTTTATGTAATGCATTTAAATCAGTAAGTATAAAGAAAATGTTTTAGTTAATATTGGTCTGTGAAGAATAGCAAAGGCTCCAATAAATTATCTTTGTTTTGGGAACGAAATGGATGTAAAGACTGTACATGTTTTAACTTGGTTCTTACACCAAGTATTGTAGAGCTGTATTTTAACTGCTTAATAGCTCTCTCTCCAAATATAAATATAAATGTTGGTAGTACCAAATCATTAAGAATAAAACTTGTTTGTGCTGAGCTAAATCCATCTTTCTCTACAATAAAACTGTAACTGAATGATAAAGTGCTATTCATTTGCAGGTGCATTGCTTCTACTTAAGGGCCCATGGTTGAAAGGACAGGAATTAGTAGCATGTTGTATTAGCCTTTTGTAGTGTATTTTGTTCTAAGCATCTTAATTTCCCTGTTTTGAATGCTAAGTAGCAAGGGTCTTGGTTTTGAACTAATACCCATCATGCATGTAAACGGTGTGAAAGAGCTGCTTAGTAAGTTAACACAAAGTGTTCTTGTGTCCGTCCTTGTGGAAATAGATACAATACAAACATTACAGCTGAACTCACGGCAAACTCCATTAAGTAAAAACCTGGATTCATTGTCTAGAGGAAAGTTTGAATTGAATGTAAGCTCATTTTGTTCAATGTAATGTCAGGCTTTTCGGGGTTGTATTGAGGAGAACGGTTTTGTTAAGTTGAGACCAATTCATTAAGTTTTATTGCCTGGTGAGAAGAAGTAATACGTTATTGTGAAACTTCATCAAATATTCATGGTTAAAAAGAAGTTGTAAATGTATTCAATCAAGTGGTCTTCTGGGGGTCTGAAAAGGATTATGAAGTCTGCTCAGCTGATAGTCTCTAACTTTCACTTTGGTTATCTGAAAAGAGTAATCTCTGAATTAAATTTTGGTGTCAGAACATTTTGTCTTTCAGAGTACGTTAGACTAGAGGTCAGATTTGCCAACAAGTATTCTTAAATTGTACTATTTTATGTCAAACTTTGTTTTCAAAACTGTCTTTTATTAGAATGTGGGAAGTGGTTGTCTAAGTTTGTGATGTGTTTTGCAGTTGATCCTATAGACAGGCATTTCAAGCAGGGGGAACATAAGAATGCAAGAGTGTGCTAGCTGTCACTTTTCTGTTTGGGAGCTACCATTTTTGATCTCTGTCCCTTTTTCTCTGCTTAGTTCTGCATTACCTAATAGTTATTGCAAGCTGTTTGTTTGGGAACCTGAGTTCTACAAGGCTGTGTTGCATAGCACAGTCTTGGAGAATTGCTGTCTGGAAAGTCTAGTTTCTGAATGTGCTGCACTTACAGAATAGCTATCAACACGCTTAGACAAACTTGGACAAGTGTGGCAATCTCTAAACATAATAGTGTTCATGAACTCATGCTGTAACCAAGAGCTTTTTGATGCTTACAGTGACTGGATTGTGACCTTTCTGATTTCACCAGTGCAGCTTCTTTACTTGCTGGAAGGTCACAACTGAACAACAGGAATGCTTCCCTTCTTTTTTTTAGTGTTTGTTTGTTTGTTTAATTACTGGTAGGCCATATCATCTCTCATATATTCATTTCTTATAGCACAATAATGACATCAGTGGTTTTTTTTTTTCTCATCCTCCACTAATCCTGCCCCTTTTTGTAATCTGCAGGCAGATGATGTTGAAAGTAAAATTAGAGAAATTATTCCGCCTGGTTTTTGTACAAACACAGATGACTTTGTGTCTCTGCTGGAGAAGGAGGTCAACTTCAAGCCCTTTGGAATGCTGCTACACACATATTCTATCCATAATGAGGAAGCTGGTGAAGATATAACATACCAGATATACAAGGTATGAAAAATTAGGCTGAACGTCTGCTTTTGAGCAACCAAATGCAATTTTATTTTGCAGGGATGCACTTTCTGTAATGATTCAACTATGGTATATAAATACCATCATTTTATCCATTTATTAATTATTGTAAACTTGCCTTTTTAATATCCAAGAGTTTAATTAGGTTTTGCGTAATTTTTTTCCTCTTACATCTGTGGTGGGTTTCACCTGACTTCTCCTGGCTTTTTCCCTAGGCTGACATGACATGTCCAGGCTTTCGAGAATATCATGAAAGGCTTCAGACGTTCTTGATGTGGTTTATTGAAACTGCTAGCTTTATTGATGTAGATGATGAAAGATGGAACTACTTTCTAGTGTAAGTACAGTTCTAAAGCAACAGTGGACCTTATTACCTCCACAAAGCCTGCATTTTAATTGTGGCTGGCCAATTATTGGAGCAGTATAATGATATTTTTCCCAGGAAAGAAAAACCATTGTTTATGAGGCTTGAGTTTTCCTCCATTATGCTTTGGGAAAGCTTGAGAATAGAGCTGAATTAAATGCTGTTGTCCGTTAGAGCCCTGAATGTAGGCTTAAACAGTAAAATGAGCTTTGCCTGTGTTTTCTTTTACTTGCCACCTATTCATCTTTATAATAGGCAAGTGCACTGAAGTGCTGTAAAGAGGCCTGATTTATCCAAGTTGCTGCACACCAATTAAGTGAATTGTACATTCAGAACATAGCAGGTGTACCCATTGGGCCCTCACAGAGTAGCTTGCTGACACTGAAAATTCAGTTGGAGAATGGAAAAGAAAATGGACACTGCATGGGAGCGCGACTGTAATTGACCTGCTTGGCTTTCTGTTTTATCTGCAGATTTGAGAAGTATAATAAGGATGGAGCTACGCTCTTTGCGACCGTAGGCTACATGACAGTCTACAATTACTATGTGTACCCAGACAAAACCCGGCCACGTGTAAGGTAATTGGCGGTGTAACTCGTGCCTTGCCTTTTATTTCAGAAGAGGGAACTGCTGAAGTTCCCAATACTTGTTTATAATGGTGTTGATTTGTTTAAAAAAATCCCCATTATTAGCTGTCTATGCACTGATTTATTTCATTGTTTCCTTCTTGAAGTGGAGGGAATCTCAAACAAGTTTGGAATATTTAACAATTTTAAGACTGTATTGAAAATTACATTTTAACATGAAGCTTGCTACGCATACTTTAATCTAAAATGAAATACCATTTTGTTTTTAAGACTTTATATTTACAAATGCATAATTTGAACTGATAATGCATTCCTTTGTCTGTAGTCAGATGTTGATCTTGCCACCATTCCAAGGAGAAGGCCATGGTGCTCAGCTGCTTGAAACAGTTCATAGATACTATATGTCTTCTCCTACAGTACTTGATATAACAGGTTTGTATTACATTTTTAATAAGCAACTTGTAGCATTCACAGGTTGTTAGCCCACAAGCTAACTTCTGTGTTCATTTGTCAGAATTACGCAGCCTTTTGAAGATTCAGCTTCTGCTCCATCCAGCATCAATAGTACCCCAGTTTACAGAAGTGTATATAATGTAGCTCCTTAAATACTTTACTTAGAGAGCAGCACACCAGGAAAATTCCATCCCTGGCATGAACGGATTACCAGCTAATTAGCCATTTTATTGTGAGATACACAGCTGAGTTTGCCAAGAGACCAAGCTTTGTCAAATTCCTTGTTCAACTTCCTCCTGTTAGCGAAAACTCAGACTTGGGAAGGGGCACATATTCATCTAACCAAAATAGCATATTAATATTAGTGTGCAAGATGAAAGTTTACAGACAGTTAAAGTCCATAGAGAATTTATGCTCTTGGAGCACACGTTGCTGGCTGAAGGCATCTTCACAGATGTGTGCACAAATACCTAAAAATAGTAGATTATTGAGAAAATGGCAGAGGGGATAGAGGGTGTATGTGCATAACAAAAATAAGAGTAGAAATTGCCACAAGCGTGACATCTATCCTGTGGTTTCAAGTCTAGCACAGGAAGAAATGCAGCAGAAACACAACTTGATCATTCAGTTCTATGTGCAGTCTCATCTTGGTTAGAAATAACTCCCCATTCTACTTAAAACACAGTAGACTGCTTGCTTCATAATGCATTGTTGCAGCATAATCATAACAAAAGGTAATCCACCTCATAATTTTAATCCAGTTCATGGAAACTCAAGGAGGAATAACTTTGTTTATGCAACAGGAAATCATCTGCATCACGCATTTACTTTTTCCTTTTAATAGTAACAAAGCTTTAACGGAGGATGAATAAAGTCTTAACATGGTACTACATAAATAATTTAACATATGCATGGCTCAGTGCCTTAAATGCAGGGGTTGTAGCAACCAGTAAATGTGCACTAGAACAGGGTTTAATTTTTTTACAGAATGAAGCAGGAGAAAGCTTACAATATTCTACATGTCATTCAAGGCTCTTACAGATTTATTTATTGTCCTTTTGAGCGGGAAATTTGGCTGGACAATTTTGATATTGTCAGGATATTTAGTTACAAATCATCTAAAATTGGGAGGTAAAGCCTTTAACCTTTCTGAAAAGAAGTAACCTCTTTGAAAGAGCTAACAGTTTATTAAAAAACTTTGGGGTTTCACATTAACAACAAATATTTTCTTCTGCTTATACCTTGTCATCCTGACAACAAGGAAATGTGTGCTGATAGTGCGTACTGTACAGAAACTGCCTCATGTTTCTCTTAACTAATCTGAGCTCAAAGGAATGGAGTTGATTAACTTTAGTGCAGCTTCTCCAGTCTCTTTTGGAGAGTAAGGCTATAAGGTTTGCCATACCAGATTAGGCCACTCATGCACAAAGCACTTTAACTGATCCAATCATCATGAGCATCCTCCAACCAAAAAAATAGTTGTACAGTGCTGCACATACATAACAAAAACTTCTATCCCAGTCCTTGGTAACTTTTTTTTCCTTTTGATCATCCTGAAACTGCAAATTTCAACTATTTTTAGTGTTCCTCAAAACCATAGAAAACCACAGGTGGGGTATAAGCTGGTTAGCAATAAACTCAACAGGGCTACTTCATGCAAAAATGAGGGTTGGGGGGAAACACGGGACACTTTGATGTTAACTGAGACTAGTTCTCAGCTTTGGTGTTTTCTTCTTAAAGCAGCGATTTTGATAGCTATGCTACCATTTTACGCAAAATGGAAGTAACTTGAAATTGTGGTCAGCTGTTGCTTAGGTCCTTCCAGCCTTTTAATTTTGGATAATTGTGTCCTTTGGGTCCTTCTACCTTTTCCTGTCTTCCTTGCTACCATAGACTATAACTCGTGGTCAGTACATGTCTTCAGGTAGCCTACTTGTGTACAGTGGGATATTTTCACCAGTCTTTGTCCACGTAATTTGTTTGTGTTTTAGTAGTTCTGCCACTCTGTAAAATACAGAATAGATGGAGGATGTAAGAAAAAAGGTTTTATACACAGAGTAGTCATCTTTTCCCAGGAAGGTAAATGGGATTGAACATGTATGTTGTCAGTTTCTTATAAATGCATATAATATAATACTGTACAACACTGCAAACACAAAATATTACAAGTTTGTCTTTCTGTGACTTGCTTGATGTCTGCTGTCAAACACCTAAACCTTTGATAGTAGTACTTAAAATTAATTAAACCCAGTTATTTATATCACAGAATCACAGAATAGTCTTTGAGTTGGAAGGGACCCACAAGAATCATCGAGTCCAAGTCTGAAATGAATGGCCCATGAGGGGATCAAACCCACAACCGTGGTGTTACACTGAATGCTGCATCTGCATTTGTTGTCCATAGTTCTTTGTAGTTACATCCCAGAGATGAGAAAACAAATAATGCTGATAGGCTTTTTTTATTCTTTCTAGCTGAAGATCCATCGGAAAACTATGTGAAGCTAAGAGATTTTGTTCTTGTGAAACTCTGTCAAGATTTGCTGTGCTTTTCCCCAGTGAAGTTAATGCAGGGTTTCAGTCAAGAAATGGTGACGGAAGCTCAACAAAAACTGAAAATAAATAAGGTACTAAATCAGAACTGTTGTAGTTGGACATATTCTTATCGAAGTAGTAGAATAACAATTTAAACTTAGAAATGGAGACTTCGAATTTAAACACTATCTGTATCTGAAGAATCTGTAGATAACTAACTATTGGTTTTAGATAAATGCCTTTTTTAGTTACAAGTTCTCTTGTAATAGAATTTTACATGGTTTTGATGTCTTTTAAGTGTATTTATGTAAATAATAATTGTTGTTTTGGGAATAAACGGGCAGGGAAGACGCGCTTCCGAGGGCTTAGCAAAGGCCCAGGGCATGTGCCGAGGCGCTGGGATTTCTGCCCGGTGCTGCCAGGGCGAAAGAACATGCCCCCTCTGCAGTGTGGGTAAAGAGGGGGAGTAGCTGGGACTCTCTAGACAGCTGTGGTAAACAGCTGCTACTACAGCAACTCTAAACACTTGGAGAACTAAACAGGTAAACTGAAAATTAAATTTGCTGGTAATCTCAGTAAGTTATTAAACTCCTTTGTGACTGTGGTAATGAAATGGCAGAGTTGCTTAAAAAAATGTACTGGAATGTGGTCTTAAATTCTGCTTTCATACAGATGCAACTTCTGGAGTTTTTTCTCCCCACATGTCATACTATCTGATAGGGATACCAAAAGCACTTCTGTTTTTCCATTTACTGAATAATTTTCTTCCCTAGTAAACAGAAAACTTTAAATATTTTTCATTTTCATATTTAGAACATCAGAGGGCCTTCTGAAAGGCAGTAGGTATATGAAGATTATTAAAATTAGCAAAGTAGATACTGTTTGATGTTGTTTAATGTCACTCCAGTTCCAGTCCTTCAGTTCTTTGAAGTATTTTTGGACACTGGTTTTTGGGCTTTCTGCTTTTTATCAACAGCAGGTCTTGGAAGCACATCTACAGCTGGTGCAGCAGTTTGAGAGAACAGACACTGGCTGCATGGAAGAAAATGGTTTTGAAGTTAAAAGAAGAATGTTTATTCATTTAACCCAGCAGATGGGAGGATAGATTTGACAGGGGCTCTGTCCATGCCTCTGATTGTCTTCTGATAGGTTGAGGAACTACTCTAATATTTCAATATTTCTTCACTTTGAGTTGTGTTGAGTGATCTCTTCATTCAGACGTGGTTTTTATTCTCCTTTCTGTTCTTTAGCAACACACAAGACGAGTCTATGAAATTCTCCGATTGCGTGCAACAAATATGGGGGATGCGGAACAGTCCAGGAGCTACCGGTTGGACGTTAAAAGAAGACTGATTGGCCCCTATAAGGTGTATATAACTTAAGTATCATTTAATACTTTTTTCAAGGCTAATTATACTTGATTTTACTTTCATTTCCATAAATGTAGTTGATGCCAATTATGTTGCCAATCAACTACTATTAGTTATGCAGTGTTCAACTGGCACGTGTACGGATGAAGAGATCCTTCGTACATTGCAGTGCTAAAGATCCTGTGTTTAGCTCCTGACTGTTCCCTGCCCAATTCCAGCAGGAGGTTACTATTAAGCTTATGCTCTCTAGCTACAAGTGGCATTATGCCCACTTAAGTTTGAGAGGAAAAAATTGTCAATTTCTTGAAAGGCTAAAAATATATCTTAAATAGATAAGCCAAAAATTTGAAGAGGTAAATGCTGTAGTAAGTTTATACTGCAGGCCAGGTAATAGGTAATAGTTTAGATTCCTGTTCTACTTGTTAGCTAGGTCTTAACAAAACAGCTTGCTAGAAGTCATCAACATAGAACTCTGTGCAGATGGAATATACAGTAATTTCAGCAGTAAAACTCAAGCAAATACTAAACTAAGTACAAAATAATTTTCTTAGTTCCTATTAATTATGCGTTCCTGGATCTTCAGTACAGTTGGTCTGTGTTGCATAAACTGACTCTTTGACATAAAAGTTGAAAAAATTATATCCTAGTTGCTAATGGCATCAGTCTTTGACTCTTGATACAAAAAGACCACAAATAAATCCAGATTTATTGCTATACCTGGCACATTAAGTACTCTCATCAATTGGATACTTGCTAAGCAAACCAAAATGCTGTTGAAGAAAGAGTATGAGGAGTACCTCGCTTAGCTTGCAAGCCTTCCTAAAGCAGCACTTACCCTGTTATACCACAATAGCAAAACTTTGATTATGGTCATGTTGGGCTTGTGGGGGCTGTTAGCAGAAATGAGAGCCCAGCACTGTATTAAATCCTTGTCTGATCTGGAGATAACACCATGTCATGCTGAGTGGCAGGATATTAATCAATACATTTCCATGAGTGTCTTGTCTCATTTGTTAAAGTTCACTCAGTGTCCACTACAAATAATGTGACTTTTCAGCAAACAGGACTATTACGTGGTTTCGCTTCATTCACTCAGCACTGAAGTCCTGTGGGGAAATCCAAAATTCCATAAGCAATTCTATTGCTTCCAGAACGTGTTTCCACTTCAGTCATTGCATGCAATAAATGCACGGATACTGAATGTATTTTGTATCGCTAGATATGTAATATTACTGCTTTAGAACATTGCATTTCTAATTTTTCTGTTATTTCAATGAGGATTCAAAGGAATCCTTAGAGCAGCCAACACCTTTTTCCCTTATTTTAAGTTTCACATTCTGAAATAGTCATCTTGTTTGTGATAGTTCTACCTAGTACACAGCTTACTCGTACACTCATTTTAAACAATTTCCAATAAATTTTAGTCACAGTGCTGTTTTCAGAAAATTTTCAGAAATAAAATTAAACTAACTTTTAATATATAGAGGTAATTTGGAGGGAAGGGGAGCAAACTTTAATAAACAATCAGGAATATTACTACATTCTCTAATATTGTAATCATTATTTCCTGGCTAACAGTAACAGTAATAAAAGTAAATGTGGAAACTTCAGGGAAAAACCATCTAATACATCTATTCCTATTGAATTCTTCACATTAGCAAGGTTGCTAAAAGTACTGAGACTTTTATGTATATGGCACCACTAGGTTGGAATGACTGATACAGCAGGTATGTTGCTCTCTGTATAAGCACTACTAATACAGGAAATAAAAGATTTGTTATATTAGTGAACAGGGTACTACTAAGGTAGTTGGAGGGTGAGCAGCTTGTGAAATTTCAATTTCACTGTGGCTCCTCTGTTTCTAAAGAACTGTGATTTTGATTGTTTGATGATAATTTGATTTTGGCACTAGTAGACTGTGCTGGTGGACGTGTCTCCTTGATCATGCCTTTGTTCTTCATGTCATCCCCATTGGGAGTAAATACCACTGCCGTGCTGATACTTTGTTTGGGTTTGCTGCTTCAACAGAATATACTTTTCTGCCCAGCCCAGTAATTTGGTCACAAAGAATCCTCTTGAAACTGCCCAGGTAAAATGTTACTGATGGCAGGTTTCAGAATCTTGTGTGCCTGGATATGCTGGCAGTATGTCTGGAGGGAAATAGATATTGAAACAACTGGTTATCTGAAACATGCAAAGGGAGCTTGCTTTTTACCAGGAATCTGAAACTTAGAGATGGCCTAACGCTACAGCATCAGATATAATGGGCATTTAAAAGCTGACACCCTTTTTTCAGAGCTAATATTTATAACCTAAACAGATATTCCTGTTAATTAAGCAGACTTTGAACTGATCTAGAATAAGAAGGTTTTAGTTTTTCTAGTGACAGAAGCTTGGACAGAAGGTACTCATCTCTATTTTGATTTGGGCAACTCATCATGTTTTGAATATCTTATTCATTTTCACTAGACAGAGCTAACATGAGTCTAAAGCTTGAACATCTATGCTGCTTTTGACATCCTTTCTACAAGGAAAGGTTTCTTGATTATTGGCCAGAAATGTGCCTGGAGGCCTCATCAGGACTTAAGTACAGAACCTCCTTTTCTGAACTGAACTTTGCCTGTCTGTGGAGTCTGTGGGAGATTATAAAAGCTTTTCTGATCTTACTCATTTACAGTTTACTGTGGTCTCCACTGCTCCTTCCTGACCCTCAGCATCAACCACAGAAAGAAAACAAATATTCCTTTGAGAGAGAATTGTAAAATTAGAGAACAGAAGGAGTTTGATTTTGAGACTGATGGTAGAAACAGTTTGGTGAAATTTTGTTGATTCCCATGACACATAGGCATTGCAAAGATTTATTGACAAGATGCCAGGCATACATAATGTCTTTTTTTAAAGAAATGTTGAATGACGTTCTGCTTTTACAAAGCAAGAGAAGAATGAAGAATGAAAAGTACCTAAAGAACTATCTATTCAGAAACAGATATCAGCTGTATAAAAGTGTATCTGGGAAGAGGAAGTACAGATGCATTTTGAGGTATTTTTAAGAAACAGGTAAAAATATCATGTGTGACACAGCAAGGATAACTCATCTTGCTGTACAAATACACTTGTGCTTGTAAATAATCTTATTTCATTTCAACGTTGTTACTGCTAGTGCCTGGCAATCATTACTTGAATAATTTGTTAAAATTTGTGAAACTTCATCTGTATATAGGAGGCTTAAAATTAGTTTTTGATAGTTATGGGGAAATTAGTTGGCTGAACAGCCACATAGTGGGACACCAGTGTGATTAATGTCAGTGTAGAACTAAATATCCTGGTCATTTTTCTGCAGTCAAGTTTTTCATGCCATACATCTTCAGTAGTAAGTGTACTGTTAGACCTGATCTGTTTGGTTAAGGAAAAAAAATTGAAACTTTTTTAATTTACTAGTTTATTGGTAATACAGAAACTATAAGGCTTTAATAGATGTACTAATCAAACACTGTTACTGCTTTTCTTGGGATTAGGGACATCTTAAAGAACTAGATACTGAAATTTAATAAATTTTAATACCATATTCTTGATAATTATTGTTGTGTCAAACTGCTATTTGTTTGATTGCTTAGAAAAAACAGAGAGAACTTGCCAAGATGAGACGGTGTCTAAGACCAGAGGAGATGACTAATCAGTTGAACCAAATAGACCTAAACATGCAGCGTGAGCAGTTAGAAGACAGCTTCCAACAGCTCCTTTCAGATTACCGAAGAGTCCTAGAACGACTTGCACAAGCGTGAGGATCCTGCCTGGACAGGAACTTGCAGATTTCTATACAGTGTTGGAAAGCACATCCTTAATTGCCACTAACTGCAAAAAATCTCATGTGACGTTTTAATCACATTAAAGGTGACTTGTGTTTCTGTGCATTTTGAATATTTTCTATTTTTGTGTTGTAGATTTAAAAATGTTGTACTTTAGGTTTGGGGGCACTTCTTGATGAAATAAAACAAAGTAGATTCTCAGATACAGTGTCACTTCAGTTGTATGAATTTTCTTTTATCCTTCTGTTTTGCATCAAGATTTAATAGATACCTGAATAGTAAGTTCATGTATAAACTTAAGCAATCTCTTAAATTTCTCCTAACTTGATTCTCCTCAGGCTGTTCTACTTGGGTGCTGTTGTACAGCATAGGGCCTGTGCTCTCTTGGGTTTAATGTCACACGAGCAGGTTGTGAGGGTGGTTCTGTGCCCTCGCTGGTGTGCATCCTGAGTACAGGCTCTTTACCTTTTCCTAAAAGTGGATCCTGCTGCCATAAGCAAACGGACCCATTCTGTTTAAGCCTTGTGAGTGCCTTGTAAGAACTCAGGTAGCACTTCTACTAGTGGAAGAAACATAAACCTGTAGGAAGCAAGTGCCTTTATATTGTTTCTTGATTCTATTCTGCTATCTATTACTTCTCAGACTAGAGATTGGTTCTTAAATAATCCTGTCTGTGCTCCCTCAAAGGAATAAATTATGTTATCCTTTCTGGTAGTTCAGACTTCAGAGGACTTAATCAGAATAAGAATCACTGGAATTTATTAACCATGTTTCATGGTCCTAATAGGATTCAAGTCCAGCTTCCAAAACTGGAGTTTATAGATCGTCTGATGTGATGTAGAGAAAATGTAGTATTTTTCAAATATTTAGAATCTGGGGGGGTGTTGTATTTTTTGTTAAATTCTTTTTAGAAATTTTAATTTTTCTGGGTTAGGATATCTTGTCTATATGATATGTCTTTGATTCAAATCTATCATACTAATCAATAGTAACAATTGTTAGAGGATCTTCTCTGATTGTAGCAGTAAGCCAGAGGCTAAGCTGAGGGACTTGGAGGGTTGGCATCGGGTTTTTGGTTTTGTTACATTGGTTTTGGTTTCTTATTAAACGTGTTCAGATGGTGGTGATAAGCCAGAAGTGGGAAAGCTGAACTGAAGAATTGTGCTTAAATTTGGTTCCTGCATAGAGGTCCCAGATGCTTCTGGGGAAGCCTGCACTAACACTCCCTGAGCTGTTGCATTGCTAAGGCTGAGGCCACTCGTGAAGAAGCGTAAGCCATTTAAGAACCTGTAGGGCTGACAAAAAGAAACACTGCCTAATGCCTGTTTGCCCTTTGAGAAATTACAAGGTGCAGTCTCAAACCAAGCTCGGTTTCTCATTTCAGTATGGTCTTGGGAGCTTTCTAAGCTGTTGGGATGGGCCTGTGGACAGCAAAACTTACAACCTGGTTTACAGAAACTATTCTGTTACTAATTCTCAGCACAAAAGATAAACAGCCTCTTAGATGTCTAGAAACTCTAAGGATAAAATCCTTCCCCTCCTACAGCTTTCCTTCTGCAGCTCTGCTGCCAGGAAAGGCCATGTGAGTACTCCCTAATCCATTACAGTTAATTAAGACAATTATCTGAAGCAATCTTCATCAGCAAATTGAACTAGCCTTACTGACTTTGCCTGAAGTGGTCTTAACTGTCTGGACTGTCCTTTCCCTTGGCAAAGAGAAAGAGGTGATAATCTGGTTTGACAGCTAGAAAACAGTGATGGCTCTTCTGGCACTGCTTGGGGAACACGTGCCAGTTTAGTTCAGTAGGCTTCTGGGGTGCATCTGTTCAAACTAACATTTTAGAGACTGCATTAATGGTAAAACTGACTAAATACCGAGATTTCAGAATGCTACTGCACAAAATACTAGCTTGCCAGCCTGGCTATGTCCATGGTTTTCAAGAGGAGAACAAGATTCACCTACAAGTGAACTGCAGGATTCTTGTCTCTGAAGCACACACAGCAGCAGCACCAGCTGTTCAGTGAGTCATTTTTATGAGATAAAAAAGTTTAATACTATTTATAAAAGTTTAGTAAGTTTTGTGTAATGCTTATATTTCTGTATTAACATAATTAAGAACAGGGACCTCCTACTGTATTTAAACAAATACTTTTTATTTTGCTATGGAAGACAGCATAGATAGCATTAGTGTTGTCTGACTTTTGCATGCCGAGAGAGCACCTGTGAACTAATAATAGCTGTCTGTAAGGAATTGCAAGTAGATACTGGAAGGGTTCAATTTTGTGGATTTGTGAGCTGACAAATTAATATTGAGGCTTAGTAGCAACTTTTTCACTCTAGATGTTAGGAGTGTAAGAACTGGATAGCTGAAGCTGAATGGTATTAGAGCCCTCTCTGGGCACAATATGACACTAAAGTAATCCTGGATTAAAAATATTTTTGTTCAAATATTTAATCTGTTATCCTAGGTTTCTTAAGCTGTTATTGTTCTTCTTTTGAGTTATTACATGCTAATAGAAATTTAGAGGAAACACTAATAACAGGCTTATTAATAATAGGTTTATGTGATTTAATTTGACTTTTTCCTACATTTTGGTTAAATCTGGGTTCTTCAGTCACTTTACTCAAACTTCAAGTGAAACTTTGCACAACTTACTGATAAAGCTTTAGAGAGTTGTTTTGCATTGGATTATTCTTTTCAGACCGTACATAAAGACCTGTTAGTATTTATAAAGTTTTTCATTGTAGATGCTGTTGGCATCAGGATGCTGGTTTGCCCTTCCATCACTTACAAATCCAGTCACAGCATCAGTGAATCTACTTCAAGAAAATTTAGTAGTATATCTAAAATGGTGAGTTTAGTTCAATTGGAATACACAAGTTTTCTTTCCATATAAAGCTATTTTCAACTTGCTAATCCAAGATTTTGTCCTAAGAGGTAAGTAAAGCTCTGAAAAAATGTTTATGGTTTAGAAACCTGCATCAAAGTGTTCCCTTTCATGTATTTTGAAACATAAAAGTTACCTACTGCAAGAAAACAACTTCTACCTCAACAATTAGTAATCTCAAGAAATACAGCAGAATACCTATGGCTTCAGAACTGAGAAGGCAAGCTACCAGAAGCTGCAGGATTTGAAGGACACTAACTGCTGCAGTTGGGGGAATAAAGGTCTATGTGTTGTTGAAGGAGTGTCTTGGGCAGTAAATGTCTGTGCCTCCTATGAACCAACACACAAAGCTTCTATGTGGCAGTTCAGGCAATTCAAGTCTGACCTATTGTCTCTCTCTGCAATGTCAGCAGGAGGGTAAGCAGCCCATAATGTCTGTATGAAGGATTTGTGTCTGCTTATATAGATTTTTTAATTCCTTTTTTGTCTCTCACTGAGACTTTGTTGCTCCTTATGCTTTTCCTTTATCATATTTTATGACTCTCGGGCACTAGAAAGCTTGAAAACCTTATGTATATTTTGCCATTTCAGCTTTCCTCACAGTTCTGACCTGATTTCTTTAGTATCAAACTGTTAGGGCTAGAATACCTGTTACATTTGTAAGCCTGTCACCGAAAACCTTGGAATTTCAGCTTTCAAATTGAAAATTCTTATTCTCTAATGCTACTGCTTTGTGAAACCTTGCTTGCTAGGATAATTTGGATTTGAAGTTGAAAAAAGACTGCGTAGTAAAATATTAAAATCTGTATCTCATAAGCAAGTACGTCTTGCCGATATTTCCATTATCTGAAAAAGAAATCAACCTTAAGTCACTGGGAATATTTTTTCCCCATGCTGTCAGTAATTCTAGCTGGTTTACATTGCTAGCTCTTCCTCCAATGATCAGAAAGATTTCAATCTTACTCTTAGTTCTTTCTATTAAAACGTTTAATTTGCAAACAACTGTTGACCACACCAGTGATAGTATTTGGAATTGTGAGGCTAAAAATTTAGTGCAGCCAGTAAAAATGGAAGGCTATTACAGAAAGCAAAACAAATAGATGCAAGCTCGGCTCAGGCAGGGCTTGCTCTCTGCCATCCTACTGGCTTAGAACTGTGGTGGGAAAATTGTAGGAAAGGGCTTGCCTCCCTATCACTCATCTCTTTTTTTACACTATAAAAAGAAAAATAATGCAAATACCAGTTTCTACCCATAACTACTCATTCAAATATGTGCTTACCAGGTTCTTTGTTCCTTACACTAATGCCTTCAGCAACATGCATTGCAAGAAACAAGATTACCAACAAGATTATCAGAGCTTCCTTTTACATCTCTAATGGAACAAGCTAGTGTAAAAAAGGTCATTAATCTAGCAGTTTTCAGATTTCTATGTTTGAAATATTTTTAATTCTCCATAGCAGAGGCAGAGAGAAAAGAGGGGGGAAAAATGTCCTACTTCCGCTCTTCAAAGCTCATTTCAGATATAAGGCTCCCACTCAAATTGAAGGAATCTCTGGTAATGACACGATGAAGACAAAGCCTTGGGAAGAGGATTCAGAATTCCCTGTTGGCCTTTACAAAAAATCTATATAGCAGGAGCAGTACTGTGCGCTGGTTTTTTTCAGAGAGTAGCACAAGCTTCTTTCTTTGGTAAATAAAGAACATGTAATGCTGTAAACATTCCTCACACAGGAGGTATGTGCTCCATTTGTGGTTGTTGCACAGTTTGAGCTGAAGAGATAGAACATAAAGAAAATCTAGATCAATGGGAAGAGCTTGACATCCCCTTTTTTTGTTTCTAAATGGTACGGCAATAAGGGAGGTGTTCATGTTCAATAGCTGCTATTTTTAGATGCTTCTCTTTCTTCCAGTTAAGCTTTTCTCTGAGCTGTATGGGGTGTTCGTGTCTTTAAGACTTTCATAGTTTTGTGGAAAAGAGAAAATCTTTGCCTAGAATGAATTTAATATGATAGGGACTCTGTCATTTTGCTTTCCCTAGAGCTGTGATAGTTGGGTGTAGCTTTACCTAGTTATATATATTTTGTATCACTGATGTAGGCGGTTTATGGGTTTTTGCAAGTTCAGGACTCTGAACTGTCTCACTGTGGATCAGATGAACACCAGCGCTGAAAAAAAAGAACCCACTGGATGCAAACAGCACCAGCCTCATCAGCAAAAGCTGTTGTGGAGCTAAATTATCTTTTAAGACAACCTTACATAGGAAAGTCTAAGCCTAACCCCAGAAGTATCCAGCTGCTATACTTAAACTAGAAGCATACTTCTATATTGTTCTACATAAGAGTTCATGTGTATATAATGCATAACTCTGTTGTCTTACACACTGTTATAGGCCATTTTCAAACTTGCGTGTAAAAACCTAGCTGTATGTCTTCCTTAGCACATCTTTTGCTTATTTTAATATCAACCTGCCCAATCTTGGAAGGAAATAAAGTTGAGATTCTACATTTAGAACATGCTGGATCTGACAACAGAGAGCCAATCTAAGTAAGATGGAATGTGAAAGACTCTTCTTGAAAATGTAACATACAAACAAGTGTTGAAAAGACCCTGGGCTGAAAAGTGATTTCTCCAAAGCTGCTTCGCAACCTGAAGCTCAGTACAGCTTGAGACATCACTGTCCTTGAACGTTTCAGAGGATTTGTCAAATGTAACCAAAAGACAATTATATACAAGGAAAAAAGTGAGGTATTTTCATTTGGTGACAAAACTTGAATGTGGCAGAGTATGCTTTTTCAGGTTTGCTGTGTTAGGATACGGTGTATCTCTTTTCTGAGACATTCATCCCCATTTAACTGGTATAAAGCTCCTAAAATCTCTATCGGTTGTTTATATTTCTAATAAAAGGAGAAAGCCTGCATCTAAGCATAAATTAGAGACTACTGAATATTGACTATTGTTAGGCTTAAGATGCATCCAGAAACTGCAAAAATTACACAGTTCACTTGAAAAGTAATCGATCGTAATTTGATTGATCCCCTCTTGGTTTCTGACATGCAAAAAGAATTGGTCTGTTCTAACCACTAGCCAATACCTACAAGTATTTGTGAAATAGCCTGACACTCAGGGACAAGGTAATTACAAAGGTAGTAGCAACATAACTAGTATTATCTCGACAATTCCTGCATTTTGTTATGCCATCACCCAGTTTCCAGACTGTTACAAATAAGGAATTTGGGTCTTACAGCTGTGGACAAAAGCCAAGCATTCACTTCATTTTCTTTGCCAGTGGCATCATTCCACAGAGTAGGAAATGCTTATTGACTCAAATAGAAAAGGTGAGACTTAGGCTACATTAGGGGGCTTTTGTTTCTCTCCTTCAGTGACAGATCAGGAAAAGATTGTGTACTACTCACCATCCGTGGGTACCTTCATGGGAAGTTTGTTGTTCTCTTTAGGCACACACAAGCACAGCCACTCCAAAATACATGTTGCTTAGGCCAAGCAGTACAATGTGTGATTGCTTTACACTGTACATCATTGTTACAGAAACAATGGCTGGGTGTCTGCATCCCTAAAGCCTCACCAAGATACAAAATAGGATAAAATGATGCCTGATGAGATTCAGGCTCCTGAAAGACCATACCATGTTTTAGAATTAGGAACAATGAAGACATGCATTTCTGCCCTGCAAATGAAATGTGTGCAGACGTCTCACCAGAGAGGTGAGGGTAATGGTGAGCAGAGGGTAATGGTGCTCACGAGGTGTAACTGAGCAGGTTAGCAATGCTTTTTCTACATTTATTTCTATCTCTATTTTTCTGTTAAATTCCTATCATTCTCCCCTCACTGAATAACAACGATGAAACATGTCAGTTGAGGCAGAATGTAGCTATAAGCAGTGGATTGTTTTATTTTTTTGGAGGTAGTGCAAGGTATTGTATTGATCTTTAACCTACTGTGTGGTCTGGATATAAGCTGATGGCTGCCTATCATGCTGTGGCAGCTGATTAAGTAATGCACTTTTGCTAGTTATGTCTATATAGGAGCACTGAGAGGATCACAGCACTTTTTTTTTTTTTTATCAGAGAATGCTTGGAATTTGCTCCTTCAAGACAGAAATGCTTGCAGTGTAACTTTTAAGTTCATACTTTTTTTGGATGTTCTCTATAGTACAGGGGGGTAAATAACATCAGCACTTCCACCCACCTTGTGGTTTGAGTCAACTGTTCTTAACTAAATCGTAAAATTTGTACATGGGAACTTAAAAACTACTAATGGCCGTACCAGGAGCTAAATAAATCTGGAGATAAACAGCCTCAGTTCTCATTAGAGAATTTGCTTAGTTATCCTACAGATTAACAGTGTGTGTGTACACATGCATGTGTGTAAGGATAGAAAGATCATTACATGTGTGTGAGAAGAGAAGATACTTCTACATTTTGCTTTCTTCCCTCTACTCTTGTAATGATTACCTTCATGCATTCTATTCATTCCTTCATTCGGTGATTTGATTTCTTTAGGTTTAGTAGTTTGTCAGTTTGCCAGCTCTTTGATTTATGTCCTGTAAGAGTGATTCTCACACTTGGATAAACCATAAGAACATAAATTCAAAATGTGTTTAATTGTTCATACAGGCAAGCTAAATGTGGCCAAGGAAACAAGACAGTGGAAAATAAAATGATAAATGGACATTAGAAGTTAAGTTTGATTTCTATGTGACTGAAAATGAAACCTACCACATCAACACTGTTAGGATGGTCTTTGGATATTTTTTAAAGTCATGTGATACCTTTACAAAAAAAAAAAAAAGGTTGGAAAGATGCTGCTCTACTGAAAAGTTTGCACTATTAGATCTTTTTTAAATGGATCGTTTGGCTGCACAAATGAAATAATGAGTTTATTTAGAAAAAGGCATTAGCCTTCAGATTCTGTATAGACCTTTACAAACAAGTATAACAGCAAAAATTTAGTTCACAGAATTGTTAGGATTGGAAAGGACCTCTGGAGATAATCTAGTCCACCCCCCTTGCCAAGGCAGGAGGGTCACCTAGAGCAGATGGCACAGAAACGTGTGCGGGTGCGTTTTGAATGTCTCGAGAGAGGGAGACACCATGGCATCCCTGGGGAGCCTGTTCCAGTGCTCTGCCACCTTCAGTGGAAAGACGTTCTTCCTCATCTTGAGGTGAAACTTCTTGTGTTTTAGTTTATGGCCATTAGCCTTATCCTGTCACTGGGCACCACTGAAAAGAGTCTGGCACCATCCTCTTAGCACCTTGCCTTTGACATATTTATATGCATTAATGAGACCCCCTCCTAGTTCATAACGACTAGTTCATGTTTTCAGTCAAAAAAGTAGAAAAATTGTTGGGTGTTGTTGTTGCTGTTTGTTGTGGGTTTTTTGTGTTTTTTTCTGTGTAGTTGGTTTTTAATGGAAAGAAATTCTGAAGTAGCTCCAGCACTCATGAAACAGGACGGCTGCAAATCTTGTTGGACCGAGCCCCATTGTGGGCAGTGCCGTCTCCCTGCCATGTGCTTCGCTGTCTGAAGAAGCAGTCTCCAAGCCCGCTAGCGATGCTGTCGATCTAAGCAGGATGAGGGATGGATAGCGGAGCACTTGGGCAGCCCGGCCCGGCCCGGCCCGGCCCGGCCGGTCAGAGCAGCTCCCGCCGCCCCTCGGGCCCGGCCCAGGGCGGGAAGGGGCGCTCCCGCCGCGCCGCCACCGGCACGGCCACGTGACCGCCTCACATGGGCAGCATGGCGGCGCCCAGGGCCGCCCGCGCGCTGCGGAGCGCAGGTGAGTGCGCGGCGCCGCCGGCGGGAGGAGCGGCCCAGCCCGGCCCGGGCTCTGCCCTGCCCTTCCCCGTCCTTCCGCCCTTTCCGCCGGCCGCCCCGGCGCCGCTGCTGAGCTGGGGCGCGCTTTGAAATCGAGGAGGGAAAGGTCCCGCCGCCGTCCGAGCGGGGGGAGCGCCGCGCCTGCCGAGGGCAGCGACAGAGCGCTCCGCCAGGCGGGGGCGGGCAGGCGGGAGCGCCGTGTGGCGGCGGCGCTTGGCGAGCCCCGGCGGAGCCCCGCGGCAGCACCCGCAGCTGTCAAGGGTCGCTTTCCATGAAGGTGCGTGCTCGGGCTGGGGCCGGAGCCGCCCCCCGGGCGGGCACACGCCGGCCGGAGCGGGGGGTCGGCGGCCCCGGGGCCCGCACCGCGAGCAGTGCTGTGCTCTGGTTTTGCTGTGGCGATTTTGGCTGTTGCCGGGTGTTTGACAGAAGAAGTGATGACATAACAGGTACACGTGCTTCTTCTGCCAGCCCGTACAACTGCAGAACTTGTTACCTGTTGGCACGTCCGTGTGTGTGAATGCTTTTCGGGTCCCGTTGTCCCTCGTGCCCTGAGGTTTTCTTACAGCACCTTTTCTACTACATCAGCTTTCTCAAGTGAAAGTTGTGTGTCCCCGCCCTACCTCCATCTCCAGCCCCCTGTGCTCTTAGAAACTCAATGTCTGTCATCCAGTTAAAAGAATCAAGCGATTTAAATTTGTTAAGCTTTCCTACCTTCCCTTAAGGCGTCAAACCTTGTTCAGCTTCCCTCGGGGACATGCTTTTCCAGAGACTGAGAAAGCAAAACTGTCATAGTTAAGACAAGACTGATTAAACTAAATCTGATTTTCCCTGAATTGGACAGTTAAGTATAATTTAATTTGCAAATACTGAAAGATGAAAGTAATTGAAATTAGTTTCTGTTCACCTAAGGGTATCTGTCCTGCCTAAACTGAATGAAAATTACTTTTTTGTAGCCTCTTTTGTGCTTTTTTTTTTCATGTATCTGATATTATGTTTTTATAAATGGTAAAAGTTTTCCTTGTTATGAAACAGTTTCTACATAAGCGCATTTGTACAGCAGAGATCTTGGAAGTTTGTATACTTCCTCCACATACTTGAAAAGTAAAATAAATTGATTGAAAGAAGTTAAAAAGACAGTTTGTACCTTTTTGGTAGTCGTATGGGAAAATTATTTTATAGTCTCTGCCTTGCTGATGTCAGAATTGAAACACTGTCAACCCAAGGAGAAGGTTCTGAGTGGCCTTGCAGTGGGTTCAGCTGCACAGGTGATTCATAGAAGCGTGAATTGAGTTTACAGTTTTGTGGATTAAAACTAAGAAACATCCAGAACACAGACACTTCAAATCCCTGTCGTGATCTGTAGTTAGAGATAGTCTGGATTATGTGCTGATTCTTTGCTTGTAAATGGTCTAATTTGATATTATCACAGTTTCAGGTATTACAGTAATTGTTTCTGTGATACATTATTGGTAATAAAGTAGAAGACATCAAAGAACTGCATGCCTACGAATACAGCTTAGATGCTTTGTGGCGTAGTAGTCTCTTACTGATATATTTATTTTAGGCAGGTAAATTACTGTAGAGTAGAAGCCCGTAATTTCTTGTAATGAACTTTCAGGTCTTAAAGCCACAGGGAAATAATTGATGAGAAGACATCCCTTGTAAAATGAGTTACTTGTTGTGTTAAATATGCATAAAACTGACTTCTGGTCTGGCTTCTCTAACAATGAAGAAGTATTCTGTAATGCTCTATGTAATGTATGACTGGCCAGGTTTTTAAAGTTAAGTCACTGTAGGCTGATGGGGTGTGATACATCTCTTTGATACGTAGTTTGTGTTCCTAGGCTGTCTGTTTGCTGGTTAAGGGGTTTCAGTGCCTTGCTAAGCCCCTTGCGGAACTGGGAATTCATATGCAGGCTCCTAAATGGAAACCGTGCTCAGGGAGAAGCTGCAGCTGTCTCCAGCACCGCAGCATGTGAGATGGTGTGAGGTACTTTTCTTCTGCCAATACAGAGACTTTTACACATGGTTGTTTTCAAAATTTTTCTAAGACTGTTACTCTTTTCCCCTCCTAGTAAAATGACAGGATACATAAATGTGGTTTTAAACCTTTTTAAAAAACAAGTAAACAAACAAAAAAATAGGGGAACATAGCTAGAGTTTGATTTCGTTGCAGTGCAGCTTCAGAGTTTGCCCAGAAATGCTGACTCATTAGAAATGAGTCTTTTTTTTTTTTAATTCTTTTTTGGGCCATATAGATCACAAGTTTGGTTCACAGGCCTTGACAGTAATGCATGATTGAATA
This sequence comes from Empidonax traillii, assembly GCF_003031625.1. Classification (NCBI taxonomy): domain Eukaryota; kingdom Metazoa; phylum Chordata; class Aves; order Passeriformes; family Tyrannidae; genus Empidonax; species Empidonax traillii. Next base: position 3,339,781 of record NW_020955226.1, read on the forward strand.
TTGTCTGTATTTCATAGTTTAGGCAAAATTGAGTATATTAAAGAAGTAATAAACTCTTCTCCATCAAGGTATTTATATGAAAACCATCAAGCTACTCTAAAGCATTGCACAAATTAGAAATATTAGTTGGACTAGTAGAAGAAGGTGTAGCAAGTGACTGAGGCGATATGATTTGGTTTATATCTTTTAGATAGATAGAGTGCAGACAGGTACTTTTACATAGTGTTTTTCTTTGTGGTCAGACATGGCTTTGCCATTTAGGATAGTAAAACTGGTAGTCAACTTTTAAATTACTACTTCATGTTGAACTCTGCATGTTAGTGCACAGAAGTGTGCTGTGGAATCTCCAGCTTGGAAGTGATCAAATAAAGTGCCTGCTGTAAATCTCTTCCAATCTCCATTTCCATGGCTTTTTGATTTCCAGAAAAAATCGAGATCAAATCAGTTACCCTGCTGAATAGTATCTATGCAAAACCATTGCAGTTTCCACCAGCTGTAAGGGGAGAGGACTCTGTTCACTCTCTGTGAGTCTCTTTTGCAGTAGTTTCTGATATCCTGTTGCTGTCACAAACCCTTTTCTTCCATAGGCAGGAACATGTCACCTCCTTGCCCATGCCATGTGCTGCAGAGAATCTGGCATCTTTCTGGATAGTTAACAGAGTCAGTATCACAGCTGAGCTGAGGCATCTTTTCCCCTGTGTGCTTAGTTTCCTTTCCTTTTATATTTCTTTTACTTTTTTTTCATGAAATACTTATTCATTATCCAGAACTCATCAAACACCTGGGTTCAGCTTTGTTTCACGAATGCAGCTGTGGGTGCCTGCTGGTCCTCATGGAAGCAGGGAACAGCCCTGTGAAGGTGCTGTATTTCAGGGACATGTAACTTCCATTGCCTTAACCTTAGTTTGGAGTCGGTCTTCATCATTATCGATATTTAGCCAGTGTGTGCATTCTGTCCAAATGGGAACCTGTTTTTGTCTGCACTGGAATTGGAGTTGTCATAAGACATTCAACCTGATTTGAGAAATTGAATGACTTTGGGTCAGAAGATGGAGAAGCAGTAACTGTCTAATACAAGGCTCTGTCTCTTGAATTGTCCATAAAAGCTTTACTGAATCTTTCACTAAGCAGTATTCCTGATACACACAGTTCATTTCTTGCATTTTGTTAATCTGCAGACCTTGATAATGCTCATGGTCTCGTGAAATTCAGAGTTTTTAATATTTCTAAGAGGAAGTAGAAGCAGGGCTCAAAATAATGTGATTTTCCTTTTTTTTTCTGAAATCAAAGTATGCATGTCATATTTTTTTAACTGCCATGTGCTACTGAATTAGTTTCCATCTTCTTGATGGTGCATTATAAAATAGGAGTTACATTTCTTTTTAAAAAATTGTTGTAGCTTACTCTTTGATAAGAATATTTAACCACAAACTTCAACATACGTGATATTACTCTCATGTTAAGAATAAACCATAAAAATCTTCTTATCACTATTAATATTCAAAGCTAGAAGTGTCTTTTCATCTGTATCTTCTTCATCATTAAAAAGAAACTTTGAAATGTACAACTCAAACAATTAATCCTTACCTGTAGTAACTGTCAATACTTCTAAGTTAATGCTTTTAAAAAAATTAACTGTAGAATATACAAGTAACAGTTTTGGGGAGACTTGACTGTTTCCTGGCATTCCAGACTTATAATTAAATATGTCCTGTAATTCTGATTATTTTTTTTGGTGGATGAGGAAAAGTGATTGAAAACTTGTGCGAGAGAGTTTTCAAGATCAAATGTGCTTGGCTGCACTGAGCAATATATGAGCTGGGCAATTAACTGGAAGAAAATATTAATTCACATTTTCCATTAATTTGTAGACAGACTCGTGTCTCCAGAATTTAACATTAGCATTATGAGATACATGGTGGAAGTTCAAACCATTTGATTGTAGTACAATTTCAACATTTTTTAAATGATCCTAAGGTAGTTTCGTTCCTGTCTTGAAAATAATCAGGCAGACGAGGAATTATTCCCATTTCAACAGTGCAGCAACTTTGGGGGAGACATGCACTTTCATGGTTTGAGGCATGAGAGAAATAATATTCCCCTTTCAATACAGTGTTTAATTGTTCTCTTCTTTCAGTTGAGAGGTAATGTATTGTTGGCAGCACACAGTGTCTTTTTTTCTGCCAAGATCTATCACTTCTGGCTGTGGGTGGATTTGTTGGGTGTGGTTTTTCTGTGAGTTTAGGTTTCTCGATCAGCATTAGCTAAGATTGCCTTTAAATGAAGGAAAGTCATTAGCAGATGTCCAGGACAGCAGCTGAAACTCAGCCTTTTCTGCCACATCAGCGGCTTTACCGACCCACACCTACTCTTGTGGCCATTTGTTTCAGTATGTAAAAAGTCTTTCCTTCTCTTTAGGAAGGTGCCATTGACCTGTTGGTGGTCATATGGACTGGAGCATAATTGTTGTGGTTACAGCTAAAATCCACACAGAGACAAAGTCGGTGTCAAGTTCCTGAAGAGTACTTAGTTTCAGCTTTTTGTGAATGCTTCCTCTGCTCTGCGTGCCTTATACCTTGGGTGGTCAGGTCCCAGGCAATGTCCTGTGTTTTCCAGTGCTTAGTCTGTGATGAATATATTGGGCAGGTACATTTTCACATGCCAGAAAGTAAACCTAGCCGTAATCCTTCAGGCAAAAATTGCAATTTTTGTAAATGTATTTTGCATGTATTTTGTGGAGTTTTCCTTAAATCTCACCTGGACCTTTCCCTAAGCAGAAAAAAGCTGCATTCTCTGAGACTTTTCCACCGTCTGCAGAAACTCACCACCCTGGTGTGGTGATTCGCTGAAGGGCCTTTGTCCGGCTTTCTGCCTAGGCCACTGACCCTGAAGGAAAATACCAGAAAACTCTGGGAATGTCTACCAAGAAAATGGAGTGTCCCATCAGAGGGACTTGGCATGCTTCCATGTTTCCAAAGTGGATTTTACAGTGCTCTCTCTGTCTTCAGAGTTGGACATGGGGATGTCTGTGAGTGAGAACCGTTTGCATGCACAACTTTTACATTGCCTGACAGAGGCTGTTGTCCTTGTCTGGCATTTCCTTACCTGGCTGCAGATGTAGAAGCAAAGGCTCAACATAACACCATGTAATAGGATGGAAAGTCTAAAATATAAACTCCTGTCTGTGATTTTAGTTCCAGATTTGCAGTTTAGTGCTGCCTCTGGGCAGCACAGAAGGCAAACTTTGTCTCTCCTTTAAGTGTTGTTTTAGGCTCTTAGTCTTGGGGCTCACAAATGCAGTGTTAACCATCATACAGATCTTAGTGTTCTTCTGCAAAGAATGAAATGACATTTAAACTCCTCTATACTCATACGGCAAATAAATGAAATAAAGGATACCACGCCACAATTTTTAGAGATTAAATTAAAGGAAGAAAAAATACAGGCTCCTAAAATCTATACAGGAAGATGACCCTGCCTAGCCTGTGTGCAAGGTCGAACCACAAAGTCTCTGGCTACTTGGTCCTTGCATGTTTGTTCCTTAAAACATCAGGAATAGTGGTAGAGTGTATCACAGGTCTCTGGTGGACTCTAAGCTTGTTTACTGTAATATATAGCACTTGAGGAGACAGAATGAAGGTCTAAATCATTCCTAAAGAAATTATGGACCTCAAATTGTGACTTATATTGCATTTAGAGCAAATAGCTTCAGTCCCCAAAATCACAGGATCAGATGTCCTGTAAGCGTACAATAAAACATTTTTTTTGCTTCTGAGAGCTCACAGTGCAGATAACTGAGGCAGACAAAAGGGACTGAAATGGTGATCACTAGCTGATGGATGGAGAAACTGTAGCAGCAAGGGAGTAATTTCTGGAGGGTCTTGTGGCAGCACAGCATCAACAGGATGAAAGAAGGCCCGAGCCTGGCCTAATGCCTGCTGCTCCTGAGCTACCAGGCAAACACGCGGTTCAGCAGTGGACACGCGTGAAGTGGCTTTCTAGATTTAGATGATGAATTCCTTATATTCAAGTTTTTGCAGTGAATTACCCCGTCCAGACCAGAAGCTGGATTTAAGGCACACGTAAGAACAACATACCACATGTCTGTAAAGTTTGGGATTTGTGTGTCGTGGGTGTTCTCAGGCTGTGCAGGGGAAACCATACTGAGCTGGTCTGGCACACTTCCCCTCATTTCTCGTGTGGCTTCCCTCTGTATAGCTGTAGCTGGAATGGAAGATTGAATCTACCAAAAATATTTCTATGGTGTCATGGTATTTTATTTTTCTTTTATTCTGGAGAGACCTGGATTTCTGCTGAAGTCACCCTGTAGACTTCTGGTTTTGAACCAGCTTTGGTGCTAACGCTGCAGTGGACGTCTGTGTCATGAAATCTAAGCTGTTTTTTCTTTCCATGATATTCAGATGTAGTAGACACAATATTCTGGTTGTGATGGTTGTGAATCATGAGGAAATTTAAGCAAAAGCTCAGGAGTTTTTGAGCATTCTTCAGCGACAGTTCTGCTGGTCCACTGCAATCTCTGATTTCAGAGTAGTGCTTCATCACTGTAAAAGGCTTTTTCTGTGCTGAACCACCTGTAGGCCCCCTAGTTACAGTGGGGGTACCCCTCTATGAGTTACAGTGGGGGTACCCCTCTATGAGTTACAGTGGGGGTACCCCTCTTTGAGGGATTATATAATTTTGCTTTTTTTTTTTTTTTTTTTTTTTTTTTTTTTTTGTCCATCCTTCTCCCTGGCTCCCAGATGAGCACATTCCTATAGCAATTGGAAATTCACATCTGATGAGAGAGACTTGCTGCCTCTCCTTCTCTTTGAGTTTGACATGATGATGTGCCATGATGGGTAGCTTGCAGTGCTTCCAGACACCACATCCCAGTGCTGTTGACCTAGCAATATTTATTAGCATTAAAATTTAATTTGAAAATATTTTGAAGTAATGAAGTGGGAGGGGGAGTGGGTTACAGGACAATTGCTTTCCTTTTTTTTAATGTTTTTCCTATTCAAGCCATGTGTATTTGTCACAGTAGTTTCTTTCCTAAGTATTTCTATTTAAAATCAGTGTTTATTAAAATATACTTGCATGCCCAGCCTGACTTTCATATTATATATGTGAAAAAGCAAGGGAAAGTATACAAGGAGCAGTCTGTACATTGTACACTCTCTGCCTTACAGTTATTGCATCCTGTAGAAAGAGGCTGTTTGGCTACAGCCTTGTTTAAATTTCATTTTTCAGTTTTCAGTTACACATTTCTGGAGTCTCCCTGACCACTGCTGTTACCTGATGGCGCCTATATTTCATCAAGTTTAGACAAGCAGTCTACCTGGACTTAGGCCCAGAGGAGCTGCTGTAACTGATGAACATGATCCCCTCTGCCCGGGAATTCAAGACTTATGAAACCACGATTCCCAAGGGAATTGAAAGAAAACTGTGTTCAGACCTCGCCTCTTGCTTTTTTTTTTATTTTCTTTGTTGTTTCTATGTAGTGTTGCCTTGTTCTGATGGGTAGCATACCTTACCCCAAGTGAAATCTGGTATTAGTTTGTTGATGATTAGGAGAAAAGATTCTTTTTAACCTAGACTGAAAACAAAAGCAGTGAAGAATAGTAGAGCACAGGCAGAGACAGGAGTTGCTGTGGCATATCTTAATTGCTGCTTACAAAGAAAGTGAGAAGTTATTAAACAAAATAACAAAAAATGTTGTAGCATTAGTTGGGTGGTTTTTTACTGCATCATCATTTTTAGGCTTCCAGAGTTTATTGGATACAATTGTGTATTTTAATTTTGCTCTTGCATGTTGCTCTTCAGTGTTTCATTCTGTCGGAAGAGCTGCATTATATAAAGATTGTATATTATTTTAGCTGTGGAATATTATTGTGGTGGATCTTATATGTAGAAAATTCCTTTAGAATTTTTTATGATTGCAGAATGAATATTAGTGTTCAATGTAATTAAATTTAATTGCATTTCCTGTATGTTTTATTTTTAGTTTGCTCTTATATGCCTTTATTTTCATCGGGAGTTGTAAATTTGACATACTTTTGGTGTTGGCAGTCAGACACAAGCCCACTTTAAATCAGTGAGATAATTAGCCTAAAATTCTTCTAAATATGGGGAACTTGGAGTTTCTGCTTAACAATCAGGAGTTGTTTCTTCATATTGTTTTGGATTATGTGCCCTTGCTAGTTTTATTCTTTGTAAGTTTAAAAAATTTAGATGGAGAAGAGTAATTAAAAGCTGCTCCTTCCTTATTCTAGCTTTTATATCCAGATCAGTTGGGCAGGCTGGCAGGACTCTTTTAGCTACATACATTTTTGCTGTTCATTTATCTTTTATTGCTTATGTTTGCTTAACTAACATGTTATACCATTACTTATAAGGAGACTTTTTCCCTTTGATATCTGAAGAAAAAGAGTTCTATTTTTTCTATTATTGTAACAGTTTGTTTTGTTTTTTAAACATGAGCTGTTTACCCAGGGAGAAGCTACAGTGGCTGGAGAGCTTGTAGAGCTCTGGGTTCATGAATGTGAAGACTGAACAGATAAGGATTCTCAGATTTATTTATTTATTTATTTAAATCTAGTGACTAATAAGCATCTGAAATTAAGATGGTGTTGCTAAAAAGTCATTATTCTTTTTCCTTGTGTAAGGAAATATAAGGTCTACTGTAGCACAGTACAGGTATTGTATTGTTCACAATTTCTAGCTTTCTTGAATGCTCCAGGTTTCACATTCCTGGTATTTCTGAAGGTTTTGATTTTTTTTTAAAGTCATTTAAAAAAATCATTTCAGATATTTTTAAGCCTCAAAAAGTGCAATCATGCCATGTAATCACATTAAGATTTTTTTTTCAGCCACCAGCAAGGGAGAGAGTTACTGTTTGTGATAGACAAAAATTCGTTACGAGGGTTTGATAGTTCAAGAGCACTGGAGGAGTGAAGCTGTTTTCTTGAATCATGGTGGTAATCTGAGGCTTTCAGGGTTCTGTTGTCTGAATTGTAGGAATCTCCTGCACTGGAGTCTGTGCAGCAGTTAGAAATAAATAGCGAGAGAGGCAGAGGCTTCTGCCAGCACAGTGACCTCCTCAGCTCACCTCTTGGTGAGGAATCAGTTTGAGAACCTGTGTCGTGGGGCTCACTCGGACATCTCATGGACTTCCTGCTTCTTGGGGTTGGTGATTCTGGAGGGAGCCAGCAGTCCAGCTTTGGAAAATGGAGGCTCTCCAGCTAACTTGCCACTGTCCTGGCAGTAAAACAGGTTCTCCTACAGCTGTGTGGCTGAAGAGAACTTCAGTCTCAGCACAGGGTGGGGCTCAGGTCCTTCATGGGCCCAGGAGCCAGGAGCTAGGGATATTTGGGGGTGGTAGTGTGCAGGGCTTTGGATAAGTCATTGAACTTTCTGTGTCTTTCTCCACCTATAATGCAGATATTCACCTACCTTGCAGATGCATTGGTTGAGATTAATGAGTTGTTTGTAAAGCACTTTGAAGATGAAAAGCACTATAAAAATGCTAAGTATTATTATGTATGAGCTCTTGAGTGTATAATGGCTGTTTGCCTGCCAGTATTTAAAGCAATTTATAATACACTAAATATGAAAGGCACTGAATAAAGTCAAATTCTAGTCTCCATTTAAGAAAAGTCACTCATATTTTGTGTACAGCAATTCAGGTCACACCACTGGCCTTCGGTGTTATCTAGAGTGAAAACAGACTCCTAAAGATTTTTTAAAAGGAACTATTTCAAAACATTAATATCATGTTTTATAATAAGGGTTTTTTCTCAGTTGATTGTTTCTTACCCCCTTTATATGACTTAGGTTTTGATTACCAAATTCCTAGGTTTTCTGCCTTTTTCTATTTTGCCAGATTCTTCTTCTGACCCTTACACTTTTAAACTGCTGTAAGTTTTCTCTTCCCAGTCTTTACATCTGTCTCTGCACTTGCCATCAAAGCTCATGTTCTTTGTACCACTTCTGCTCAGTGGCTCTTGCCACACTGCACAGGTTTCCTTAGCC